>NC_079193.1:85420014-85761681 GCF_029499605.1 Hyla sarda | reverse complement strand
TAATGAGTGATGTCATTACAAAGGACAACTGGTCGCGCAAAAAACAAGCCCTCATACTAGTCTGTGGATGAAAATATAAAAGAGTTATGATTTTTAGAAGGCGAGGAGGAAAAAATGAAAACGTAAAAATTTAATTGTCTGAGTCCTTAAGGCCAAAATGGGCTGAGTCCTTAAGGGGTTAAAGAGGCACTGTCATTGTTAAAAACTTTTCATATATTGCAGGACTCATTATAATATGACATTTCACAATATACACCTGTTAAAAAAAATTAAAATTTTCACCTGAAATTCAAGCTCAAAATAGCTGCCACTAGGGGTCGCCTGTCTTTTAGCCAGACAGACTGTCTAGATTTTACAGCATACTGGATAACGGCCGTAAAGCATACCGGTATCCAGTATAGGAGATTTCTATTGAGTGTATGCAAAACTACAGATAAAGGATGTGTGGACATGCTGGGAGCTGTAGTTTTACAACAGCTGGAGGCAAAACTGCTCTAACACAGTTATTTACAAACATTGCAGATTCAGTTGTTACTAAACTACAAGTCCCAGCATGCTGAAATAGTCAAAGCTTTCTGGGTCTCCTGAATGACAAAAAAGTTGATCAGACATTCAGGAGTTTGTGAAAGATGAATGACACACATAGTCACAGCTATGCTGATTAGCATCCAGCTTTACTAGGAGAAGATAAAACAGATAGAACATGTATTCATAAAAATGCTGTACTTTTATCTAAAAAATCCTTGCACTAATTTTATAAAGATCTATTCTTATATTTATACATTTTATCCTGTTATGAATTCACCATAATGTCTTCTGATTACTGCAGGCAAGCTCCAAGTATCTTCCTCTGACACATGACACAGCATAAAACCAGAGAGGAAAGGGTTACAGAGTAGAGAGTACTGATTGGCTGACTGCACAGGCTTGCTCCTGTGAGGGAGACAGACTGACACGCCCCCTCCAGCCTGCACAATGAAAAAGTAACTCACCAGCAGATAAATGCTTATATCTCTGGATATATAGGTCCGAGACACATAAAAATTATATGCACATGATCAGGATTGGGTCCTGAGTAACATATCACTTTGTATAGTCACTATATACGCTAGCATTTAGATAATGCAATTGTATAATTATTGACTTTAACAAGAGTCCATTTATTGCGTCTTTTTGGAGGGCCAACCATTTGCCCATGTATTTACTCACTTTATAATATATGTCTTTTAGTGAGAAACTAGTAAAAGTTATGTTTTATGTCACTCCCCATCATCTGCCACAACAAAAAGATAGCCACAGTATTGTAGTAATCTCACAACATAGCCATTTAGCCCCAAGACAAGTGCAGAATCTTCCTAAGAATGTCCATTATTATCTGGCAGGTACGTCCTAAAATCACCTTATGGTCCACAACCCCTTTAAGTTCTTTCCATAGATTTTTAATGGAATTTAAGTCAGGTGATTGGCTGGGTCATTCTAGCAGCTTTTTTATGTTTGAAGTCATTTGAGAGTTTCCTTGGCTGTGTGTTTGGGATCATGGTCTTTCTGTAATGTCCACCCTCATTTTATCTTCATCATCCTGGTAGATGGCAGCAGATTTTTATCAAGAATGTCTTGGTAAATTTGCCAATTCCTCCTTCCGTCAATTATGTGAAGTTTGCCAGTACCATTTGCTGAAAAGTAGCCAAGTAGCCACACACCATGATGTTCTCACCTCAAAACTTCACTGTTGGTATGGTATACTTAGGATGATGTGCAGTGACATTTCTCCTTTAAACATGGTGTGTATTATGGCATAATAAAACATGGAGTATATTGAGTATTATAGCATCCAAACAGTTCCATTTTGTTCTCATCTGACCAGGCTATAATCTCCTAGTATTTCACTGGCTTTTCCAAATGTTGTGCACAAACTTTAAGCTAGCTTCAACACAAGTATTGTGTGGTGAGCATGGTTACAGGCCATGGTGGCTGTGCGCATTACTTACTGTTTTCTTTGCAACAACAGTACCTGCCAATTCCCCATCTTTTGGAAGCTCTCCACAAGTAGTCTTTGGCTTTTGGACAGCTTTGTTTATTCTTTTCACTCCTATGTCAGGAATATTTATAGTGAAATGGTTGTTTTTCCACTTCCATATTACGGCCCCAACAGTGCTCACTGGAACATTCATAAGCTTAGAAATGTCCCTGTAAGCAACGCTATTGTTATGTTTTGCAACAATTAGGTGGTGAAGGTCTTGGGATAGCTCTTTGCTTTTACCTATCATGAGATGTCTCTTGTGGGACACCTTGGGAATGAGACCTTTTTTGTGGGCCATCAGTTGCGACTGAACCAGCTGATTTATTTGCTCTGACAAGGGCCTAGATTGTTTCTTAATTACTAATAGATTCAGCTGTTTGTCTTGGTTTTCCATGCCTTTTTGCACCTCCCTTTCTCCATGGGGTCATTGCTTTTTCCCTGTGTCATTTCACATTATTACACATAACTTAATTTCTGAGTTTATTTGTTTTGGTTTCTTTGTATGTATGGATTATCTGGGTTGCTACCAATATCTGGTGAACATATGTCAATAGTACCTTTACAAATATATATTTAGTGAGAAAAAGGGTGATGTGTTCGATTCTTTTTTCACCTGCTGTATGTTCTGATATTTACACAGGTTTTTGTAGTATTCATATTGATACATTAAACTCACAATAAAACAAGTTTAAGTTCTCAAATTTTTTTTCTCCCGTTCCCAGTCCTTTTTTCTATAAAAATTAAACTAACTTGGTAAGACAGTGAGCTGAAGTTCCCCAGAACTCTGTGTGTAGAGATGGAATGTAACAAATAGTCACTAATTCCTTTTACTTTCTTTTCTCTTTATTTTAGATTTGGAATCTTATCTTTGTGATGTCTTAAAAGGAGAAACATTATCAAAAAAGGCAAAGGATAAAAAAGATGCCCTTATAAAGAAGATAAAGGACATAAAATCTAAGTATGTATCAACAGCTGTTATACTTGAAAATTAGCCACAGTAATAAAGAGAAAATTAGTTGGTAAGCAAAATTACATGTCTGACATCGATAGATTATATAATAGCATATAGATAGATGGATAATAGATAAATAGAGAGATAAATAGATTGTATAATGGATATAATATAGATAGATAGATGACAGATAGATAGATAGATAGATAGATAGATGATAGATAGACCTACTATGCCACCTAACTGGTTTGACTTTGGGCCATTCCTGAGCCTGTTGTCTATGTAGCCTCCTGGCTTCCATTTTTAACCCTTTCCTATGATGATCTGGTCATTGTAGCAGGGGACTACTAGAGCTCTACCTCTTGGATTGGAACCAAACTGATAACCATGCCCATTAGGATAAATATGATGCTGGCAGACAATAGATAGACATAAGTAAGGTAGATAGATACAATGAATTTGGAATTTTTTTTAGACCCTTTCACTTTTCCACATTTTGCGGCTTTGTGCTAAAATAAAAACAAAAAAAAAAAATCAATTTTATCCCCTTCATTTTGTACTCAATATTCCATGAAGCAAATGTGAAAATAGAGCGTGTATTAAAAAGGCAAAACTAAACTTTCACATGGATATAAGTATTCAGACCCTTTGCAGTAAAACTTAAAAATTAGCTATGGGGACCACCAATTCTCTGGATCATCTTTGATAGGAGTCACCTGTGGTAAATGTAGTTGACTGGACATTCTTTGGAAAGACACAACTCTGTCTATATACGGTGTCACAGCTGACAATGCATACCATATCTAAACCAAGTCATGAGACAGAAAGAGCTCACAGACAGGATTGTGAGAAGGTATGGGTCTAAATAAAAAAATCTCTGCTGCACTGGGTTTCCATGAGCACAGTGGCCTTCATATTTCTTAACTGGAAAAAGTGTGAACAAGCAGGACTCTTCCTAGAGCTGGCCACCCACCATACTATGTATTTGGAAAAGAGGTGCCTTGGTAACAGAGGTGACCAAGACCCGATGGTATGAGAGAGCTCCAAAGATCCTGTGTGTAGATGAGAGAAACTTTCAGAAGGTCAACGATCTCTGCAGCATTACACCAATCTGGTCTTTATGCCAGAGTGGTCAGATAGAAGCCTATCCTCAGTAAAAGACACATGGGGTATTCCGGGATCTAACTTTTCATCTCCTATCCAAAGGATAGGGAATAAGATGTCTGATTGTGGGAACCTGCCGCTGGGACCCCCACGATCTCCCTGCAGAACCCGCATTGTATGCAGGCCTGCGTCTCCAGTTTCGGAAACCTCCGGGACTGGAGACATGACATCACACCATGCCCCCTCCGTACATGTCTACGTGTCTACGCCGTTACCATTACCCCCTCCCATAGATATGAATGGAGAGGGAGTGGCGTGACATGACGAGGGGGCGTGGCGTTACATCACATCTACAGTCCGGAGGTTTCCAAAACTGGAGATGCAGTCCCACATACAAACCGGGTGCTGCAGGGAGATCACGGGGGGAGGGCGCGATAAGACATATTAGGGGATAAAATGTAAGGTCCCGGAATACCCCTTAAAGTTTGCAAAAAGGCTGTCATGACCAATGACGGTAGGCCAGAAACAAAAACGGAATAACTACCAGACAACCACATATACCAGACAGAATATAATCTAACAAACAGGGCAGAATATTGTGTATTAGCAAATAGTTCATAAACCGGTATCCAGATAAACGGCAAATATGATAAAATGAACTAGACTAGGTAATCAACAAGTATACCTCAGAATCCAAGAGATGCAGGGGATGAAAGGAAAAACTCCAAACTGATCAGGAACATAGAACACTGTTCACACTGTGACACAGAACAGAAACAAACTGGACACCCACTCCACAAAAGGAGTGGACAGCATAATAAAGCCAAATTGACTGCTAGCCAGGAGGCACCCCCCCCCCCCCGTGTGATCAGGAAGCTGACCTAGTAGGAAACTAGACCAGAACCGGATGAGTTTGAATAGACTCCAGGATACCAAACAGGAATTATAACATACAGAGCACAGATAACACTAGACTCAGACAGTATGAACACAGAATAAGCAGAAGGAACATACATAATCCTAAAACCGACAGATGTCCTATAAAACCAAGCAGACTAAAACAAGACTATTTAACCATGGCTAAAACTCAGATAATATCACAGGATAAATACAAGGTACATGCTCAAGCAGACATGGAAATGTATTGCACAAAGCCCAGCACGCAAGAGAACTCTGGCTAAAATAAACCCACCCGAGTTCTCATTGGTTCAGAGCATTAACTATTCCCTATCCAGGGAGAATAGCAAACTGCTTAGAACATCCTAGTGTGAATACACACCTAAACAGAAAAATACATAAACAAAAAACGGACATTACAAAGTCACCTAAAGAGGACTCTCTGACTGTGAGAAACAAGATTTGATGAAACCAAGACTAAAATCTTTGACCTCAACTTCTATCTATATGTCATGTCTGGAGGAAACCAGGCACTGCTCATTACCTGCCCAATATCATCCCTACAGTTTGTTCTTGAGTGGTCTAGCCAAAGCCACAGCTTGAACCCAATGCACATCAACAGTCCCTATCCAATCTGACAAAGCTTGAAAGGATCTGCAGAGTAGAATGGAAGAAAATTCCCAAATATGGGTGTACAAACATTTAGGCGTCATCCCCAAGAAGACTAGAGGCTGTAATCTATGGCACCTAAACTAAGGACTAAGTAAAGGGTATAAATATTTATGTTAATGCACTATTTTAGTTTTTCCTTTTTTAATTAGTTAGTCAGAATTTTTTACATTTTGTTTTCACATACTAATTATGGGGTATTAAGTTTAGAATGATGGGAGGAAACTTGTTTAGGTGTTTTTTTTTTTTAGTACAAGGCCAGAGAAAAATGGAGGGGTCCGATAACTTTCAAATGCACTGTAGATATATATAGATATAAAATAGATATAAGATATATAGATAACGTATATAAGGAAAAATAAATATATAACATCCAATGTCACAAACACATTGGCTCTTTGTTATCTTACCGTCATGAACATGGCTCTAAAGATGATAATTAATTCCAATCATCCATTATCTACATGTCGACATTATCCAATTTCTGACATTATTCATGACACATACAGATCAAATGTGCACACATATTGATTGACCTAATGCAAATTTTACAGTTCCAGCAAAGTGGCCAAATATCATTTGTGTAACGTTCTACACATAAGAATTGTCACTTGAACAAACATTTCACTTGACTTCAGACAAATTAATGCTCCATTATTGCCTATATAGCAAGGCCTATTTCCAGTATATATTGTTGTGTAGCTTGAAGCCATTGTGGTAAAATACAAGTTATTAGTAATATAGCGGCAACAATTGTAATAATATGCTGGTTGTTTTGGTTTTTGACCAACTACAGATTTTTAATACATACAAACATGATATACTAATCTATTAACTAAATGAAAGGAATTATCATGTTTTTTTTTTAATTAAAGGCTTATCTTTAGGAAAGGCCATCAATATTCAAAAAGTGGGACACTCCCACTTGACACCCGCTGTTCAGTCCAAGTACAGTGTCCTCTCTGCTATACAGCCAGCATCCTGCTCAGTACTGACAGGGGTCAATAGCTGTCTACAGATGGTTAACATTTTCCACTGGAAGAGATTCTGGCTTGGTTAACAATTGCCATCTGTTTTTCAATACTCTTAAATGGGGCAAGTATTGACTTGCAGGGACACTACCTCCGATAGGTGGCACCAGAGAGCAGCTCTCTTTCTACTGGTGGAGGGCTATATTGTAGCATTTCATGTCCTAAAAGACTCCACATGCCAGTTGGGTGTTCACCTCAAGGAGAAACACTTCCTTCTTCAGTCCTAGGTACTACACTAAGATAACAAGGTGGTCTGTGGGATTTTGGCCTCACAAACATGACGCAGTCATTGTGTTATGGTTAATAAGTAGAAACATCTGTGTTTATTCATTTCTTTATATTTCCTTAAAGGGGTACTCCGGTGTTTAAACAACTTATCCCCTATCCAAAGGATAGGGGATAAGATGCCTGATCGTGGGATTCCCGCCGCTTGGAACCCCCGAGATCATACACGTGGCACCCCGTTTGTAATCAGTGCCCGGAGCGTGTTCGCTCTGGGTCTGATTATGGTCGACTGCTGGGCGGGCGGCGTGTGACGTCACGCCTCCGCCCGTTGGCTTGCATTGAGGGGTGGAGCGTGATGTCACACGGGGGTGGAGGTGTGACGTCACATGCCACCGGCCCTGTGGTTGCCGGTAATCAGTCCCGGAGCGAACATGATCCCGGGGGTCCCCAGCTGCTAGACTCCCCCGATCAGGCATCTTATCCCCTATCCTTTGGATAGGGGATAAGATGTTTAAGCACCGGAGTACCCCTTTAAAGCCATCAGAACTTCCCTCCATGTACAAAAAGTTAAATGACAACATTTTGTCTGCTTGTATAACCACTAGATGGAACCATGGAGCATACTTTAAACTGTTTATACTGTTTATAACTTTACATATTGACCATCTGAATAATATATTTAGACATTAGTTAGGAGAGAATGGTGGACTAAATAAGACGTAATGATAAAAGGTGGGCAACTGCTTAATATTTTTAGGCCTGAATTATGTCTGTGTGCCATTTGATAAATGCGGCGCACGGATACCACTTTGCCCGCAACTTTTGATAAATGCCACTTAATGTCACTATAATTATACTTACAGAATAGGAGCGGGAACATTGTAAAATAAATGACTTGGCTCTTCAAAATCACTTGTATCATTTTGTTGATAAAGCTTTTACTGCCAGCATTGGATATATTAATGTATCACTATAAAAGTCAGTAAAGGTTTATTATTTGGTCAGTAAAAGAATAGTTGGCAGCTCTGAATTACAATATCTATGTATCTCTGCATGATCACAAAACACAATATAATTAGAGATGAGCGAAGTTACAGTGATTCGATTCGTCACAAACTTCTCGGCTCGGCAGTTGGTGACTTATCCTGCATAAATTAGTTCAGCTTTCAGGTGCCCCTGTGGGCTGGAAAAGTGGATACAGTCCTAGGAGACTCTCTCCTAGGACTGTATCCACCTTTTCCAGCCCTCCAGAGCACCTGGAAGCCAAAATAATGTATGCAGTCTAAAGCCAGCAACTGCCGACCCAAGAAGTTTGTGACGAATCGAATCACTGTAACTTCGCTCAACTCTAAATATAATTATGGAAACAATTTCAGCTAAAACATATATTGGTTATAGTTACTTTTCTATGGAACAGGAGGTTTTAGCATGTGAAGGGGTTGTCTGGTTGTATGTAAATAATGATAAAAAATAATCACTGGATAATGAAAAGTTATGCAACTTTCTATACACTTTTTATTATACTATTATATACATTTTCTAAATCTTTGTTTGCCATCAGTAAATGAGATGACTTGTTTACATCCAGAAGTTGAAAACTTGTATATTTCAGGGAAACAAAGGATTGTGCATGTTGAAATCCATTCTTCAGTCAGGCTGCTTTCTAATTATTAGATTTGCAATTTGGTCTAAGTGCATCTTGTACTGTAGGACAGAAGAAGGAAACAAAAACAAATGTGCACTCCATTGTGGAGTATTTTAGGGATACAGACCCACCACATACCCTAAGGTGTGTATATATATATATGGAGAAAAGTAGGACGCAGGAGAAAAAGGGGTCTTGATGAGCCTTGCTGTCTGTATACACAAGAATTTTCAGCCTCCATAGTTGCTTAGGACTTTCCGGTTTATTTTCGAGGTAATAGGATGGACAACACATTTCTGTGCTCATTTTTACCTCCCTCAGGTCCAACATAAAATCACTATCCTGCATTTTTACTGGCCGGGCACATGCTGCTGTGGGGCATGGTGCCACAGCAGCACATGCCCGACCAGTCAGGATGCCAGACAATGCTTTTATTTTGGACCTGAGAAAGGCATATGTGAATGTCAAAATGTGTTGTCCATTCTTATACTTCTTAAATAAATCGAAAAGAAAATAATTCTTGTGTATCCAGCAGCACCGCTCATCAAGACTCCTTTTCTTCCTGTGTTCTATTTATCTTATACTTTAAATCTAGCCAACCACTTTTTTTCCAGGACCCGCTGGCAGTCAACTCGCTGGCTATTCATCCAGCAGCTGAAACCCACAGCAACAATAGTTGAGGCCTAGTGCCCATTCAAATACACAGGGGCCACTTTTTGCATATGGAAAGTAGTTGTCCTAACAGAACAAGCCCTTAAAGGAGTACTCTAGTGCAGAGTATTCCTGCTGGGCTGCAAAATAAATGAAAATGAACCATCACTCACCTCCCTGGGTTCCCGCGGAGCGTCACTACAGCTGAGGCAGAACATCGCGGCGGCCGGCGATAGGCTGAGCGCCATGTGACGCTTCGTTACACCCGGAAATATGAAGGAGATGCACCGGAGGACCGATCAGCTGTAGTGGCGCTCCGCGGGAACCCAGGGAGGTGAGTGATGGTTCATTTTCATTTATTTTGCAGTCCTGGCAGGACGGAGCAGGAATACTCTGCAATAGAGTACTCCTTTAAGGAGGTACAGCAGCCAAAATTAACGTATCCCCTATTCACAGGATAGGGGATAAGTAGCTGATTGCAGGGGGTCTGACCGCTGGGACCCCCCGCGATCTCCGGAATGGGCCCTGGCTCTGAGTGAGGAGCACGTGTGGTAGATGGCACATGCTCTATTGATTTCTATGGGAGCTCCCATAGAAATAAATGGAGCATATGCCATCTAGCTGTAGATGACACGCATTCTTCACCAGAGATTGCAGGGTCCGGGAGGTCAGACCCCCCCATGATCAGCTACTTATCCCCTATCCTGTGTATAGGGAATAAGTTACTTTTGTCTGCAGTACCCCATTAAAGAGATAGAGCTCTGTGTTACTTTTATTATTATGAAAGCTAAAGTCATCTTCAACAAATCTTCACCAAATTATGCTGACTTACATGTGAAAAAACTGAAATGTGTCGCGTTGCAATGTCTTTATTGTCTGCAACCCTAAATATAAAGATTCGCTAACACTAGACCTCTCTAATTACTTTTCTACCAATGCAACCTCAGATTTGTCTAGTAGCACTGTGTGGAACGCTCACAAAGCAGTTATTCGAGGTTCCCTAATTAAACTAGGCCACATAGTGAAGAAAGAGCGCTCAAAAAAATTAGACCAGTTGTTGGGGGAGCAAAAGGTGGTGGAGGATCTGAACAAACAGTCGCCCAGTGCGACTCACACTGCTAAACTTAAAGATATCAGACTGGCCATACATACATTATTCCTGGACAATTATGCTAGACAAACACAAAAATTGAAAGCCCAGTACTACGCCTTTGACAAAACTGGGAAACTTCTAGCTAATAGGCTTAAACGCAAGCATGTTAAATCTAGAATACCCTTTATATGGAACTCCTCATCTACCTATAAATTGCAATCCCCTAAAGATATTGCTAATGGGTTTATGGAGTACTACAAGGCACCATAAAACCTATGACAAGATTCGTCCCTACACCAACCCACTGAGGCAGACACAAATTCTTATCTTCAGACACTACATCTTGCATTCTTAAATGATTCCCACCTAGCGATACTGAATGGACCAATTTCTCATCTGGAAACATTGAAAATTATTTCTGACTTACCTGTAGGAAAATCACCGGGCCCCGACGGACTGACGTCATATTACTATAAAACATTCTCCCACATACTATTACCACATATGACAAACTTTTTCAATGACGCTATGCACCTGGGCTCTATGCCTAGGGAAAATCAAGAGCCCTTGATAGTTATGCTTCCCAAACCGGGTAAGATCCCGGATAGGCCGAGTAATTTTCAACCGATATCATTATTAAATGTAGACTCTTAATGATGAAACTCTTAAGAAATTTATGCTTCTGTCCTGGCCAATTGCCTAGCTTCGCTCTTGCCTACACTGGTCTCCACTGATCAGGTTGGTTTTGTTAGAGGGAGACAGGCTTATGACAACACGAGAGGCATTATCAACTTAGTACACCATGTACATACACAATCCATACCCACGGCCCAGCTTGCCCTAGACGCGGAAAAGGGGTTCGCCTTAACTGGTCATTTGCCTTTGCGGTGTTGAAGAGATTGGGTTTGGTGGGTCAGATCATATCTGCCCTTGGCGCTTTATACTCCAGTCCAAATGCGAGGGTATTCACTAATGGGGCATTGTCTGATAGTTTTTCGCTGGGTAATGGCACCCGTCAAGGTTGCCCACTTTCCCCTTTAATGTTCATACTATGCATTGAACCCCTAGCATTAGCCTTAAAAATGAATCCCCAGGTTACAGGTATACCGCTGACAGACCGCACGCATCTCATATCTATGTATGCAGATGATATATTACTTTCAGTGACGAAATCAGAGCACTCCCTGGAAGGGGTCATGGCCACAATTGATAGCTATAGCGCTGTCTCCTACTACAAATTGAATGCACGCAAAACACAGGTGCTCCCAATTCACCTTCAATCCGCTACTTTGCAATCATTAAAACAAAAATACCCCCTTCACTTGAAAACAGATAGGATTACCTACCTGGGTGTCCAAATTACCCCCTCGACTGATACTCTCTATTTATTTAATTACGTCCCCTTTTTGAAAATATTCAAGACAGACTTAGACAATATAAACAAAAACGAGATCTCTTGGTTGGGAAGAATTGTGGCATTTAAAGGAAAACTGTCACTTGTTTTCTCCCGCACCATCCACAGGTACTGGTGGATAGTGCGGGAGATGCTGATTAAAATGAGCCCTACCTTGTCCGGATCTGCGCCGCGGTTCTCCCGCAATTGTGGTTTTATTATCTGTTGAAGTCTTCCTGTAACTGGCACGGGCCCTCCCTCCAGTTCTCCCTCTCTTCACCGCTCCTAACTGGGGGGAGGGGGGATGAATATTCATAAGCGGCGCTGACATCAGTGCCAGTTAAGCGCCAAAGCGCCGCCCGTGCCAGTTACAGGAAGATTTCAACAGATAATAAAACCACAATTGCAAGAGAATGGCGGCGCAGATCCGGACGATGTAGGGCTCATTTTAATCAGCGTCTCCCACACTATCCACCAGTACCTGTGGATAGTGCGGGAGAAAACAAGTGACAGTTTTCCTTTAAAATGTTAGTACTCCCCAAACTACTTTACTTATTTTGCACGCTCCCTATCCTTGTCCTGGCCCCTTTCTTTACACAACTGAGGAGTGCTCTGGCTAACTTCATATTGGCGGGTAGACGGAGGAGAGTGTCTCTGGCACTGCTGACTAGACATAGAGACAGAGGTGGGGCGGGTCTCCCCAACCTTTATCACTATTATGTTGCAACTTTGACTTACAACTGAAGGTTTATTTCGACAAGAAGCTAGATCTTTCATGGCTTCAAGTGGAATCTTCTCTTAACAATACTAAAGATTTGAAGTCCCTCCTTTACCTAAACATATGGAATTTGGAGATCTCCTATAACCTTTCCCCAACTACCTTGGCAGGCTTGCAATGCTGGCACTAACAATTGCGCAAACCGCCAAGACCTCCATTACACATTCTGGCCTTAGCAATCCCAGGTTTGCACATCCGAAATTGGCTAACTAACGGTCTCACTCATATGCAACAACTATACACTCATAACTCCCTGACCACATTTGCAAATGTCTCGAGAGCCTACAACATTCCATCTAAAGACTTTTACAAATATCTACAAATCCGACATTTTTTACAGTTTTATGAACATCCCAACTGGAACTATAGCTCTGATGTTCTTCATCTAATGTCAACACGTTGTAAGGGATTACGCCCTATCTATACATTGCTCGAATGCTCTAAACCCTTATCATCATACGCCCCATATAAATCCTTGGAGAGGGACCTCTCTAGAACCATAACAGATGGGGAATGGATGAGGGCTGGGAAATGGGCAAGGAAGGCCTTACCAACTGTCTCACATCAGGAGGCCTTCCTAAAATCTAGATTCAGATGGTACCTTACCCCAGAGAGGCAGCACACTATATACCCCAGCTCTCCCAAAGAGGGGATGTGGAGCGAAGGGCACTCTCCTGCATACGTTGTGGCATTGCCCAATTCTTGATAATTTCTGGCAACAGGTGACAGCACTTCTGAGCAACGTCCTTGGCTCCAATATCTCTCTATCTCCTTGCATGGCAATTTTCCTTCTCGACTTACTCTCACTCCTGCCTTACTACAGATTTGTTGTATGCAAAATATTAATTCTAGCCAAATTACTTATTATTCGCCAGTGGAAATCTTAAATTTCACCCACCATAGTTGAATTGCACAATCTGATGAATTATTCATAAGCTTGTGAAAAAGCTATTTCATACAACACTGGCAACATCCCTTCCTTAAACAAACTGTGGGAGCCATGGACGCGTTCTCGCTTTGCTAATCCTACGACCTATATACAGATCATTATTGTACCCTTTCATGTGAGTGACTCAACCCTGTAATTTGTTGTACCTCAAAACTCATATATGCTTAGCTTTGAAGAGAACGCATGAGGGATATGTACTTTCCTTGGTCAATCTCAGCAGCCCCTCTCCCCCCCCCCCCCCTTACATGTTCTCCTACTTTATCTCCTATTCCTTAAACTTGTTATTGGTTCATGTTGATGTTATGTCTGAGATGTCATAATTGTGCGCATTAGATTCCTTATATCTCTTGTACTTTCCTCCAGCTTACTAGGTGAGCCCAAGTCATTGTATCTGATCCTTTGTTATATGTGACCATATTGATATCTTGGAAGTGTTTGTTTATATGCTATTCTATAGTTGCTTTTATTGTTCCTGTTGAACACCTTGTTAAAACTCAATAAAAACTATTGAAACAGAAAAAACTGAAATGTACCAGTGATAGCACCCATACTTCATGTTGCTGAATGTCTCAAATACAAGAAATGTAAAGGAAGTATACCAGCTGTGATAATGCCCCAACTACTGGCCAAAAAATCATTTATCAATAAAAGTGGCAATGATGCATTAGAGTGAAGTGGCCTGTGCTAATCTCTACTACAATATAACAGGTCCAGAGCCAATAATAATAATAATAATAATTACATATATCTATATTTATGAAAACTCAACGTGTGTGTGTATGTATGTATGTATGTATGTTCCACAAAAACTTTCAAACGGCTAAAGATATTAACATGAAACTTGGCACACATGTTACTTATATGTCAACAACAAACATAGGATAGGTGATTTAACCCTTACTCATCCCCATTTGCCAGGGGCGGGGCTTATGTTTAAAGTCCCATGCAAGTCAATGGGAAATATATGTTACTGCATAACTTCCAAACGGCTGGAGATATTTTGATAATACTTGGTCACATGTTACTTATATGTCCACTTAAAATATAGGATAGTTAACCCTTAACTACCCCCATTTGTGAGGGTCTGGGTTTTTGTTTAAAGTCCCATGCAAATCAATGGGAAATGTATGTTCTCATATAATGTTCGCAAACCTCTGACCGACAATGACGCAACTTCCTGTTTCCTGACTGTGCGCCGAGAGTAGCGGTGTTCTGGATCATAGGACACGCGCTTTTGTGTGCATGCTGTCTCCCATGCCAACCTGGTGAGCGCCCATGCCCCTGCCCAGGAAATTAACCCCTTAACGACGAAGGACATATATTTACGTCCTCCGCCGGCTCCCGCGATATGCCGCGGGGTCACGCGGTGTCCCCGCGTCATATCGGGTCGGTCCCGGCGACTATCAACGGCCGGGACCCGCGGCTAATACAGGACATCAACGATCATGGTGATGCCCTGTATTAACCCTTCAGACGTCTGAAGTGAAAAGTGAAAGTAACCCGGCTGCTCAGTCGGGCTGTTCGGGACCGCCGCGGTAACAGTGTAAACAGTGTAAATAAAAATAAACATATGTGGTATCGACGTGTGCGTAAATGTCCGAACTATAAACATATATCATGAATTAAACCGCATGGTCAATGGCGTACGCGCAAAAAAATTCAAAAGTCCAAAAAAAAGTATTTCGGTCACTTTTTATACCATTAAAAATGAATAAAAAGTGATCAAAAAGTCCGATCAAAACAAAAATGGTACCGATAAAAACTTCAGATCACGGCACAAAAAATGAGCCCTCATACCGCCCCACGGCGCAAAAAATAAGCCATAATATGGATTTTTTAGGTGGAAAATTGAAAGGGTTATGATTTTTAAAAGGTAAGGAGGAAAAAACAAAAGTACAAAAAACTGCAAAAACCCTGCGTCCTTAGGGGGTTAAGCAACGTCACATACACCTGGACACTGTTATGCACCTTTGTACTATAAATTACATTTTATTATATGTATACATGATCGCACTTTGCATCCCGTCTGTGGAAGCTCTATTATTGTTTACAGAGGCACTGATCACTTTAACACATCTATGAAAAATGTTTGTGATGTCACTAATTGATGGGCCCTGCGTGGCCATATATACTTTGTTTGCACATTTCACTGCTTGATGATGGCTGGGTGAGCCAGCCGAAATGTCGCCACCACGTTTATGTGAATAAAGACCGTATTTATTTGTACCTTATAGGAGTGCTGTTGCCTATTCGTTTGCTGCTTGTGAGGATCTGTTGTGACCGTGTGCACCTCATCTAGTGTTGCTCGCGAATATTCGCAATTCGAATTTTATTCGCGAATATCGCATATTCGCGAATTCGCGAATATAGCGCTATATATTCGTAATTACGAATATTCGTTTTTTTTTTTTTTTTCTCACAGTACACATCACAGTGATCATCCCTCTCTGCTTCCAGCTTGTGTGGTGTAAGAAGGCTCTAATACTACTGTGAGACTGGTGTGCGAATTTCCGCATATGCGAAAATTTGCATATGATAAGTTTCGTATATGCGAATTTTAGCTTATGTTAATTTTTGTATATGCAAATTTTCGCATATGTTAATTTTCGCATACGCGAATATTCGCATATGTTAATTTCCGCATACGCGAATATTAGCATATGTTAATTTTCGCATACGCGAATATTCGCATATGCGAAAATAAAAAGAGAACATTACGAATATGCGAATATTCGCGAATATGACGAATATTCGTCCATATATTCGCGAATATTCGCGAATTCGAATATGGCCTATGCCGCTCAACACTAACCTCATCACCCTTGCAAGGATTTACAGAAGTGCTGCTTACTTTGGACTTTTATCTATCTATCTATATCCAAAGAAAGGATCACAGCACACAAATTTCTGGCAAATTCAGGTGAAGTTTATTCCATCCTCAGCACAATACAAAGAGTGCAACGTTTCAATGATCTCACATCGTCTTTCTCAAGCATCTGATGTGAGAGTGTTGAAACATTGCATTCTTTGTATTGTGCTGAGGATGGAATAAACTTCACCTGAATTTGCCAGAAATTTGTGTACTGCGATCCTTTCTTTGGATGTGGACATGTTGGGCCCATGACCAGGGTTCAGATGATGGCGAACACCTACTGATTGGCTTTATGTGGACTTGGATGTGCTGCTTTTTTCTATCTTTTATCTATCTATCTATAATCTATCTTTCTAGCTATCATCCATCTAACTACATGCTCTATCTATCTATCTAGCAACAGAAGAATGCAGCAGCACACTGCCAGCACAAAGATATAGGTGAAACATGAATATGCAGATAAAACATGGAGAGCTATACAGCTATGGTGTAATAGATGCAAATGTGAAACTATGAAATAGTGAGGCACTTAGCTCGCAAATTTGTCTCCGCCGGCGGTCAAATAGCTTGGACCGTCCCACCTATCTATCTATCTCATATTTATCTGTCTATGATCTATCTATCTATCTATCTCATATCTGTCTACCTGTCTATATTTATCTATCTATTTCACATATATGTTACTATATCTTCTATCTATCTATCTATCTATCTACAGTCATGGTCGTAAATATTGGCACCCATGAAATTTTTCTAGAAATTGAAGTATTTCTCACAGAAAAGGATTGCAGTAACACATGTTTTGCTATACACGTTTATTCCCTTTGTGTGTATTGGAACTAAACCAAAAAAGGGCGGTGTCACACCAAATGTCACACCAAACTCCAAAAAATGGGCTGGACAAAATTATTGGCACCCTTTCAAAATTTTGGATGAATACGATTGTTTCAAGAATGTTAAGCAGAAAGATTATTGGGGCTCAAGGTCAAGGATTTGAGGACACAGGTGTATATATAATAATTAATTGATTTATTCTAATATAATAAAAAGCTATACAGTGATACCAATAATACACAGGGCCCTTGTGTAATTATGGTGATAACTGTAAAGGGTTAAGCAAACAATATGTATATAAATATGTATATATTTGCTTAACCATATTGTTTGCTTAACCATTTACAGTTATCACCATAATTACACAAGGGCCCTGTGTATTATTGGTATCACTGTATGGCTTTTTATTATATTAGAATAAATCAATTAATTATTATATATACACCTGTGTCCTCAAATCCTTGACCTTGAGCCCCAATAATCTTTCTGCTTAATAATCTATAATTGGTACACCGTGGGTAGAGGTGTACAGTTTGGGCAGCCCAGGTCAATTTTGGTTGTAGTAAGAACAAGAGCCACTCCACTTCTTTCTTTTATGTTTCAAGAATGTGATGCTCCTTTAAACTCAAGTAACAGGTGTGGACAATATAAAAATCACACCTGAAAGTAGATAAAAGGAGAGAAGTTCACTTAGTCTTTGCATTGTGTGTCTGTGTGTGCCACACTAAGCACGGACAAGAGGAAGAGGAGAGGAGAAGAGAACTGTCAACAATCTCAAGGTTACAAGTCCATCTCCAGAAATCTAGATTTGCCTTCGTCCACAGTTCGCAACATTATCAAGAAGTTTGCAACCCATGGTACTGTAGCTAATCTCCCTGGGCGTGGACGGAAGAGAAAAATTGATGAAAGGTGTCAATGCAGGATAGTCCGGATGGTGGATAAGCAGCCCCAAACAAGTTCCAAAGATTTTCAAGCCATCCTGCAGGCTCAGGGAGCATCAGTGTCAGTGCAAACTATCCGTCGACATTTAAATGAAATGAAACGCTATGGCAGGAGACCCAGGAGGACCCCACTGCTGATGCAGAGACATAAAAAAGCAAGACTGCATTTTGCCAAAATGAACTTGAGTAAGCCAAAATCCTTCTGGAAAAATGTCTTGTGGACAGATGAGACCATGATAGAGCTTTTTGGTAAAGCACATCATTCTACTGTTTACCGAAAATGGAATGAGGCCTACAAAGAAAAGAACACAGTACCTACAGTGAAATATGGTGGAGGGTCAATTATGTTTTGGGGTTGTTTTGCTGCCTTGTTTTGAATATGTGCAAGGCATCATGAAATCTGAGGATTACCAACGGATTTTGGGTCGCACTGTACAGCTCAGTGTCGGAAAGCTGGGTTTGCGTCCGAGATCTTGGGTCTTCCAGCAGGACAATGACCCCAAACATATGTCAAAAAGCACCCAGAAATGGATGGCAACAAAGTGCTGGAGAGTTCTGAAGTGGCCAGCAATGAGTCCAGATCTGAATCCCATTGAAAACCTGTGGAGAGATTTTAAAATTGCTGTTGGGAAAAGACGCCTTCCAATAAGAGAGACCTGGAGCAGTTTGCTTAGGAAGAGTGGTCCAACATTCCGGCTGAGAGGTGTAAGAAGCTTATTGATGGTTATAGGAAGCCACTGATTTCAGTTATTTTTTCCAAAGGGTGTGCAACCAAATATTAAGTTAAGGGTGCCAATAATTTTGTCCGGCCCATTTTTGGAGTTTGGAGTGACATTATGTCTAATTAGCTTTTTTTCCTCCCTTTTTTGGTTTTGTTCCAAAACACACAAAGGGAATAAACATGTGTATAGCAAAACAAGTGTTACTGCAATCCTTTTCTGTGAGAAATACTTTATTTTCTTGAAACATTTCAGGGGTGCCAACATTTACAGCCATGACTGTATCTATCTATTACATATCTTTTTATTTATCTATCTATCTATCTATCTATCTATCTATCTATCATTTATCTATCTATCTATTTCACATCTATCTTACTGTATTTTACATCCATCTCTCTATCTACCTATTTATCTAACTATCTATCATATGTTTACTATCTATATATCCTTATATTATCTATCTATCTATTTCATATCTGTCTACCTGTCTATCTATCTATCTATCTATCTATTTCACATCTATCTTACTGTATTTTACATCTGTCTATCTCTCTATCTACCTATTTATCTAACTATCTATCATCTGTTTACTATCTATCCTTATATTATCTATCTATCTATCTACCTATCTAGAAACACAAGGTAGGCAGCACAACCTCGATAGTTCATATGGAGTAAATAGGGGTGCAAGCGATGACTGTGGTCCCAGTCGCAGACCGTGTCGATCGATACATAATCCAAAAGAGTCACAGCACACCCAAATAGCATATGGTGCAAAAAAGTGAGCTTTATTGGCCCATGTTATTTGCACCATATGCTATTTGGGTGTGCTGTGACTCTTTTGGATTATGTATCTATCTACCTATCTTTCTATCTATCCTTATATTATCTATCTATCTATCTATCTATCATCTATCTATTTATCAATCTATCATCTATCTATC
The DNA here is from genome assembly GCF_029499605.1 of Hyla sarda. Lineage (NCBI taxonomy): Eukaryota > Metazoa > Chordata > Amphibia > Anura > Hylidae > Hyla > Hyla sarda. The sequence continues at coordinate 85,741,961 of NC_079193.1, read as the reverse complement.
TATCTATCTATCTATCTATCATGAATTTCACAGATTTCAGAACTATTATGCAAAGATTTCATGTCCCTTCTATAGTAATGCGTGCTGTCATTTCCATAGCCATAACATTATCCAGCATTGCCTCCTATTATACTAATTCACTTTTACACAATTCGGGCCATTGATAATTGCTAAATTAAAGGCAATAAAAGGAGTATAAGTAGAAATTTGGTAATTATATTTGGATAATATGTTTGTTAGAGATCAACCAATTTACACAGTTTGGAATGGCTGGATAACACTAAAATGCTTATAAATCCTGACTAATGGCAGAGATGACACAGCTAACATCCGCCGAGATGACACCTTCAGGACAAAAGTTCTGTGTTTTATTGCCTGCTCTCTATAATTATACCCGGAGTATTATCTCTGATTATATAATAGATTTATTTTTCTAATTAACAGAAGTATGGCCCAATAATAGGCTTATCCTAACATATATTTTCTTTCTTTTTTAGCTACCCCCAGGAATTCCATGATAAAGGTAAATGCTTGGTGACCACACTATCCCTCCACATTGTAAACTGCAGCTGTAGACAAATGAAAATGTACTGTCTAGACCAAAACCTACAGAAACGAGGACCATAGCACACCCTACTGGCAGAGAGATGGACTTGCAACTAAATACACCTTTTTTTTCAGGAACTTCCATTGCATGATTATTAACCATTTACAGACTGATTCACTATTCTTCACAGCTTTGCCTAAGCTTATATATATATATATATATATATATATATATATATATATATATATACATATATATATATATATATATATATTTTTTTTTTTTTTTTTTTTTTTTATACGTATATACTATAGCTCCAAGTTTTTCCCAAACCATCTAACCATCTAAATATAGGCATTGTAATACGATAAATATTCATGGTGAAAAAACAAGTGGGTAATAGTAAAGAATTGGCAAGGATAATAGGAGAAGTTTATTATTTTTGTCTTTAGACTTACTGTCACTAATGTATTACTTATGTATGATAAAAAAACAACAACAACAAAAAAAAACAACACAAACAAAAAACAAACAAAACATAATTGCTTGTTTTTTTTTCTTCAAAAACAGCACCACACCTGTCCTCAGGTTATGTGTGTTATTACATCCGCCATTCACTTCAATGGAATTGAGGTGCAATACCACACACAACCTGGGGACAAGAGTGTTGCTGTTTCTGGGAGAAGACAGCTATGTTTTTTCTAGTCCTGGATGAAGCTTTTACAGTAAAAACAGAATAATAACAACAAACAGGCTGAACAATTCTTGTCCAATAAGGTAGTGTTATCCAAACAATGTGTTGCAAAACTACAACTCCCAGCATGCCCGGACAGCCTTTGTCTGGGCACAATAAGGAACATAAAAACCCATCTGCTCAACCCATGGGGGATTGCCTATCTACTCAAAGCATCTACAGTGGGGCAAAAAAGTATTTAGTCAGCCACCAATTGTGCAAGTTCTCCCACTTAAAAAGATGAGGCCTGTAATTTTCATCATAGGTATACCTCAACTATGAGAGACATAATGAGAAAAAAAACCATAAAATCACATTGTCTGATTTTTAAAGAATTTATTTGAAAATTATGGTGGAAAATAAGTATTTGGTCAATAATAAAAGTAATCTCAATACTTTGTCATATACCCATTGTTGGCAATGACAGAGGTCAAACATTTTCTGTAAATCTTCACAAAGTTTTCACACACTGTTGCTGGTATTTGGCCCATTCCTCCATGCAGATCTCCTCTAGAGCAGTGATGGTATTTTGGCTCATTCCTTCATGCAGATCTCTTCTAGAGCAGAGCTGTCACTGGGCAACATGGACTTTCAATTCCCTCCAAAGGTTTTCTATGGGGTTGAGATCTGGAGACTGGCTAGGCCACACCAGGACCCTGAAATGCTTCTTCTGAAGCCTCTACTTTGTTGCCCGGGTGGTGTTTGGGATCATTGTCATGCTGAAAGACCCAGCCACGTTTCATCTTCAATGCCCTTGCTGATGGAAGGAGGTTTTCACTCAAACTCTCAGGATACATGGCCCCATTCATTCTTTCCTTTCCACTGATCAGTCGTCATAGTCCCTTAGCAAAAAAACGGCCCCAAAGCATGTAGGTATGGGGTTCTTTGGATGCAACTCAGCATTCCTTCTCCTCCAAACGCGACGAGTTGAGTTTTTACCAAAAAGTTCTACTTTGGTTTCATCTGACCATATGATATTCTCTCAATAATCTTCTGGATTATCCAAAAGCTCTCTAGCAAAATTCAGACGAGCCCGGACATGTACTGGCTTAAGCAGGGGGACATGTCTGGCACTGCATGATTTGAGTCCCTGGCGGTGTAGTGTGTTACTGATGGTAGCATTTATTACTTTGGTCCCAGCTCTCTGCAAGTCATTAACTAGGTCCCCCCTGTGGTTCTGGGATTTTTGCTCACCATTCTTGTAATCATTTTGAAACCATGGGGTGAGATCTTGCGTGGAGCCCCAGATCGAGGCAGATTATTAGTGGTCTTGTATGTCTTCCATTTTCTAACAATTGCTCCCAAAGTAGATTTTTAACACCAGGCTGCTTGCCTATTGCAGATTCAGTCTTTCCAGCCTGGCACAGGTCTACAATTTTGTTTCTGGTGTCCTTCGACAGCTCTTTGGTCTTGGCCATAGTAGAGTTTGGAGCGTGACTGTTTGAGGTTGTGGACAGGTGTCTTCTATACTAATAACAAGGTAAAATGTAAATTTTTCCCATTTTACCCCAAAAAGCGTAAAAAAATAATTAATAAAGATGTTTGGTATTGCCACGTGCGTAAATGTCCGAACTATCAAAATATAATGTTAATTATCTCGTATGGTGAACGGCGTAAATGTAAAAAAAGTTGCAGCTTTTTTGTCACATCATATTCCAACCAAAAATTTATAAAAAAAAAATGTATTAAAAGTTTTATATATGCAAATGTGGTATCAATAAAAAGTACAGATCACATCGCAAAAAATGAGCCCTCATACCGCCGCTTGTACGAAAAAATGAAAAAGTTATAGGTCTGCAAAATAGAGGGATTTTAAACGTACTAATTTGGCTAAAAAGTTTGAGATTTTTTTTAAAGCGGTACAATAATAAAAAAAAGTATGCAATCATGGGTATAATTTTAATCGTATTGGCCTGCAAAATAAAGAACACATGTCATTTTTTATGTAAATTGTACAGCATGAAAACAAAAGCTTCCAAAATTTGCTAAATTCCGGTTTTCTTTTCAATTTCCCCACACAAATAGTTTTTTGTTTGGTTGCGCCATATATTTTAGGGTACAATGCGTGATGTCATTACAAAGGACAACTGGTCAAGCAAAAGACAAGCCCTCATACTTGTCTGTGGATGAAAATATAAAAGAGTTATGATTTTTAGAAGTCCTTAAGGGGTTACAAATCAGACAATGTGATTTTATGGATTTTTTTTCTCATTATGTCTCTCATAGTTGAGGTATACCTATAATGACAATTACAGACCTCTGTCATCTTTTTAGGTGGGAGAACTTGCACAATTGGTGGCTGACTAAATACTTTTTTGCCCCACTGTACAAACTGGGGGAGGGGAGGTTATATACCTAATGGGGAAATTACCTACCGACTGTGGCATTTACCTAACTGGAAGAACTATGTACTCACTTGGGGCTTCTATACAATGGGAGGGGGGTCATGTGAACACACACTAAGGCTGTGTATGGTCACATGTTGCAGTTTCATTGTAATTTTATTTCATGAAATCACAGTAACTGTTCAGCATTTTTGACACAATTTTGGAAAACTGGAAAAAAAAACTGTGGAAAAAACTTTGCAAGGTTGTTCGGTTGTTCCAAAACTTTGGCGCACTAAAATTTGCTGAAAAAGCTTACCCTTAACTGGCTTCATGGGAACTGTAAATCTGGGCCTATCTATTATTATGGTTACTACTATTATGACTATATACACTTCAGAGAACAGAAAAATCAGCGGCACAAGCAACTTGTATCTAAATCCACTACCAATGGACCAAGGGCAGCTCTGGGAGTCTAAGTTCAAAAAACTAGGACAAAGAGTCGACTTCAGTATATAGTACAATTAAAGAGAAAACATAGCCTGCACTCACCGCACAGTATGGGTATCGCGGCCTCGGATTCCGGACCTCCTCGAATGGTGTGGGAGTAGCAGCCGCTGCTGACAGCACTCAGAAATGGGCAACAGCCGGCGGAACGCGAAACCGCCGGCTGTTGCCCATTTCTGAAGCGCTGTCAGCAGCGGCTGCTACTCCCAATACGCGATACTATTATGACTATAACATTTAACATCAAAGCATGGCTTAGGCAATGGCCCCCATTTACTAAAACTGTCTATTCCTTACACAGTGTAAACTTATGCTAGACAGTCTAAGAATTTATTACAGGGGCTCAAGTTGTTTGTTAAATCTGTCACATTCTTAGACTGTCCAATCTATGTTTAGACCAGCTATTAGTTGGCTTAAACTGCACCAGAACCGAATTTTGGTGCACACTGTTGCATGCTAAGTTAAGTCAATTTTTTACTTTAACCATGCCCCTTTAATTGGGCACCAGGGAAAATATATCTAAACCCAATTTGGGGGGCTGGGGGCAGTGGTTTATTAACCCCTTAACGACCACGGACGTAAATGTACGTCCTGGTTTGGAGGTACTTCCCGCACCAGGACGTACATTTTCGTCCTGTGTATGACCACGAGCATCGGAGCGGTGCTCGCGTCATACACGGCAGGTTTCGGCTGCTAGCAGCAGCCGGGGACCCGACGGTAATGGCCATTAACCCCTCAGATGCTGTGATCTGTACAGATCACGGCATCTGCAGCAATGTGCATAATAAAATAGATGATCGGATAGCCCGCAGCACTGCCGCGGCGATACGATCATCTGTAATGGCGGCCGGAGGTCCCCTCACCTTGCTACGGCCGTCTCCCGGTGTCTCCTGCTCTGGTCTGAGATCGAGCAGACCAGAGCAGGAGATAGCCGATAATACTGATCAGTGCTATGTTCTATGGATAGCAATGAACAGTATTAGCAATCATAAAAAGTGTAAAAAAAAAAAAAAAAGTTGAAAAATGTAAAAATAAAAAGTAAAAAAATGGTGAGAAAATCTCCTCCCCCAATAAAACTAAAAATTGTCAGTTTTTCCCATTTTACCCCCAAAAAGCGTACAAGCGTACATTTTTTTCTAAACATGTTTGGTATTGCCGCGTGCGTAAATGTCTGAACTATCAAAATATATTGTTAATGATCCCGTACGGTGAACGCCGTAAACGTAAAAAATTTAAGAAAGTCAAAAAATGCAGCTTTTTTGTCACATTTTATTAAAAAAAATTAATTAAAAATCATATAAAAGTTTTATATATGCAAATGTGGTATCAATAAAAAGTTCACATGACGGCGCAAAAAATGAGTCCTCATACCGCTATATATATGGAAAAATGAAAAAGTTATAGGTGGTCAAAATAGGGCGATTTTAGATTACTGATTTTGTACAAACAGTTTTAGATTTTTTTTAAGTAGTACAAAAAGATAAAAATATCTAGGCATGGGTATCATTTTAATTGTATTGACCCACAGAATAAAGAACACATGTCATTTTTACCGTAAATTTTACAGTGTGAAAACACGACCCTCCAATATGTGCAAAAGGGTGGTTTTCATTTAAATTTCCTCCCTAAAAATTTTTTTCTTGGGTTCGCCGTACATTTTATGGTAAAATCAGAGGTTTCATTACAAAGTATAATTGGTCATGCAAAAAACAAGCCCTTATATGGGTCTGTAGATTAAAATATGAAAGAGTTACGGATTTTAGAAGGCGAGGAGGAAAAAACTAAATTGCAAAAATAAAATTGGCCTGGTCCTTAAGGTGAAAACGGGCTTGGTCTCCAGGAATAAACATAAAGGCTTGATAATGGCGGCCTGCGTGCAGCTGAAACGTTGCCTTGATGTTTGAATTGGAATAAAGCCACATTCACTTTTCATCTTGCTGGAGTGCTACAGTCTTCTCCTTTCTACATTGTGAAGTGTCTCCCGTGACCTGGGATTCCGGCCGTGTGCACCCACCCTCTACTTGTATCTCTCAGAGTGCTGCTCCTTATCCCTTGTTTTTCAGGAATAAACATAGCTAATTTATTCCAAAAACAGCATCACTCCTGACCTAAGGTTATGTGTGGTATTACAACTTGGCTCCATTCACTTTAATGCCCCTAAGCTGCAATGCCCCACATAACCTGAGGACAGGTGTGGTGTTGTTTTTGAAAGAAATCAGCTCTGTTTTTCTAATCCTTAATAACCCTTTAAGGTGCCTGGCACCTGTTTTCTGACACATTTTGCAAAAAAAAAAAAATGTTTTTTGCAAAATGTTTGTCTTTTTAAAACTGATTCCACAAGCATTACCGCCTTTTTGTGTATTTTTTTAAATTATTTTTTAGTTTTTAGTCTTAAAAAAGACGTGGTTTATGTGTTAGAGCATTTTACACACATTTATTATATGCAACTTTTTTAAAAGCTAAGAACTTTTAGCGTAATTCCACCTGAGGGGTGATGTAAAATCCACATGAGAAAAAAGTTATTCAACAAAAATGATAAAGGACACAGACACACCCGCTGATATGAACGGCATTTCGTACTGTTACTTGTGTCCCTATTTGTGTTGAGCCTCCATCACAGATTCTGTCACATTTGATGGAAAAAAACAGCAGCGGGCAGCACTATTTATTCACTTCTGTGAAACGTGACAGACCCCCTAAAAAGGCAAAGGGTCCATTGGGCGCTGATGGTGTCTGTCGTCAGATGGATCCATCACAGCTTTGGTTCTGTTTTTCTGTTCCCATAATAGAAAAGGAAAACAGAATTCACAATGCAGATGTGAACACCAGCCGAATATACACATGAACTTTCTCCAAGTTGTGTATAGGGAGATAAGGTATGTAGGTTATTCAGGGTATGAAGTGCTGCTACATGGATAATTGTAAAGCCTTATGGACAATGAATAGGTATGTAATAAACATTCAGGGAGAGGATTTCCTACAACAAGTAGAGTATTGTGTACATGAAATTCTTCTGTAATGAATTTCCTCTTTGGTAAAATGAGTCACAAACATTTTTACTGCAGAATTGGCTCTAGACAATCCACTTAATATGGATACTTCTTTTTCATATCTATCTATCTATCTATCTATCTATCTATCTATCTATCTATCTAATATATATCCCATTAGTGTTGAGCGGCATAGGCCATATTCGAATTCGCGAATATTCGCGAATATATGGAAGAATAGTCGTCATATATTCGCGAATATTCGCATATTCGTAATATTCTCGTTTTATTTTCGCATAAGCGAAACTTCGCATATGCGAAATTTAACATATGCGAAAATTCGCACACACAGTAGTATTAGAGCCTTCTTTACACCACACAAGCTGGAAGCAGAGAGGGGCGATCACTGTTATGTGTACCGTGAAAAAAAAACAAAAAAAAAAACGAATATTCGTAATTACGAATATATAGTGCTATATTCGCGAATATTCGCGAATTCGCGAATATGCGATATTCGCAAATAAAATTCGCATTGTGAATATTCACGAGCAACACTATATCCCATATCTATTTATCTATCTATCTATCTATCTATTATATATCCCATATCTATTTATCTATCTATCTATTTGTCTATATCTATCCTTCTATCTATCCATATCTACCTATCTATCTTACATATCTATCTATCTATCTATCTATCTATCTATGTATCCTAGATGTCTATCTATCTATCTATCCTCTATCTATTTAATTTCTATCCCATATATATCTATCTATCTATCTATCCTTCTATCTATCTATCTATCTATCTATCATCGATCTATCTATCTATCTATCTATCTATCCAATATCTATCTATCTATCTATCCTAAATATATATCACATCTATCTGTCTATCTAGAATGAAGGATATATCCGCAGCACACAAGTCCGTGAAAAAACTTGAAGATTTATCAAAAATGAATGTCACACAGCAACGTTTCAACCAGCTCGCCTGGTCTTTCTCAAGCTTGTGTGCTGCGGATATATCCTTCATTCTGCTTATATGTGGACCCCTGACCTGTGTCTAGTTTCTACGTGCACCTACATTTTGGAATTAAATAGAACTAAAGAAAAGGGAGTGCTGTTTTCCTTTGTTGTCTATCTATCTATCTATTATCTATCTATCTAGCTCATATCTATCTATCTATCTATCTATCTAGCTCATATCTATCTATCTATCTATTTTATATTTATTATTTGTGGTGGCCCAGTATGGGAGGTGTTACCCCTTACCCTTGCTGCCCTGTCAGGCAGCCTCCTGCAGTGTCCCCCCCCTGCCCCTCCCCCTTGCATCTGTTTATTGTATTTGTATATAATCCCTATGTTATATATGAATATGTGTTATACCTTTAAGACTGTTTACCACATGATTTGTCATGTGATTGTTACCCAGGAGGTATCAGTGACCAGGTGACCTAGGGATGACCAATGGGACCCCACCAGAGCTTCCCCCATGTGTCTAGAGCAGTGGTTCTTAACCTGGGTTCGATCGAACCCCAGTGGTTCGGTGAGTCAGTCCCGGGGGTTCAGCGGGGGAGGTCGCAACAGGACAGGCAAACCAAGCAATTGCTTGGGGTCCTGTTGCGACGGGGCAATTCCCGCCATACTATTAACTCCCTTCGGCCCCGCGTTAGGTTTAAAAACGCAGGGCCGCCGGGACGTCACTGACATCCCGTGCATGCGCCCATGAAAACCAAGGCGCCGAGGACAGGAGGATAGAGAAGGAGGAAGATGCGCGCTGGCTAGCTTGGTAAGTGACCAGCGGCACATCATCTTTAGTGCTCCGACCACCGGTCCCAAGACCTACTGTTATAGCCGGAGCGGTGGTCGGAGCACTGAAGTGGGCAGTACACAGGCATACAGCCTCCAGCCATACACTGTATATGGCTGGAAGCTGTATGTCTGTGGGGGAACACTGCCTACATCAGTGGTCTTCAACCTGTGGACCTCCAGATGTTGCAGAACTACAACTCCCAGCATGCCCGGACAGCCAACGGCTGTCCGGGCATGCTGGGAGTTGTAGTTTTGCAACATCTGGAGGTCCGCAGGTTGAAGACCACTGGCCTACATAATGTGGGGGAACACTGCCTGCCTAATGTGGGGGAACACTGCCTGCCTAATGTGGGGGGAACACTGCCAGCCTAATGTGGGGGAACACTGCATGCCTAATGTGGGGGAACACTGCCTGCCTAATGTGGGGGAACACTGCATGCCTAATGTGGGGGAACACTGCCTGCCTAATGTGGGGGAACACTGCCTGCCTAATGTGAGGGAACACTGCCTGCCTAATGTGGGGGAACACTGCCTGCCTAATGTGGGGGAACACTGCCATTGTTGCGATAGTGGCACTTACCAAGGTAAAGCTGCACATTTCTGAACTGGTCTCTGAACAGCAGAAGTCACACTGATTTGCAGTAAATATTCATTATGTTTTAGTTTTTGTGTGAAAATCATGTTTTAATGTTTTTTTTCTTTGTTCTTAATGGTTTTGTTCATTTTGTGCACCTGTGTATAAATATATACTTAAATATATACCTCCTATGTTTTGAAGTTGAAAAAATCATATTTTCTTTTTCCAATTAAGAGGGGTTCGGTGAATGCGCATATGAAACTGGTGGGGTTCAGCACCTCCAACAAGGTTAAGAACCACTGGTCTAGAGTCATAGGAGGCCTCAAGTCCAGTCTGCAGGCACAAACTAAAAACCTGCAAGTAAGCCACAGTCACAGTCTTGTCAGTCACAAGTCAGTCAAGTCAAAGTCATCTGTCTAGTCAATGTGGCCTGCACTAAATTTTCCACCTCTACTACAAGTCCCAGCAAGCCCTTAAGGTCTCTGAAGTCACTGGTGACCTCCGTAAGCCTGGCTGAACTGTATAGACTTTTCCACCTGTCTAACCTCAGTAAAGCTACCATTGTCCGCAACTTGGTGTCGGAGTCATTATTGCCCCCTTGCCTAGCCGTATACCTTTGGGTGGTATTGAGGATAAACCATGCCCTGGCGTCACGAATACAAGGGGTTACTGCCATCTGCCCCTAGGGTAATTCCATCTGCCCTGCATACCACCCCATACCACATATCTATCTATCCATCCATCCAATATATATCTATCTAGCAAACCACTGTAGAAGCAGCACAACCTCAGTAGTAAGAATGCAGGTATATATGTGGGTGCCGGCAGACCAAATACTAGTCCCAGTCTAGAAGATACATCCACAACCACAAAGGAGGTCCAGTAGCACACCAGGATTTAAAACAATTAAAATTAATTAATATCACTGGTTAGAGGGTTGGATTCCTTACCGAGCCAGTGTTTTTAGATGCAGTTGCCGACGCCATCTCCGCTGCACCTCACGTGATTCGTATATCACGTGCACCGTGTGTTACCATGGAGATGCGGTCATGTGATCTATGCCCACAACATAGCTATCGTGCGAACTTTTATGCGCGATTCCTGTGTGAAAGCAGTGGTACATAAACATTTAGTAATTTAGTAAGTAAGTAGCCAGTAAAGTAAAAGTAGAGTATGTATGAAATCAATAAATAGTGAAACCTGTGTGTGAATGATTGTGCAGAAGGTTACATATGGAAAAAACGCGTTGAACTAGTGTGCAAAAAAATCTATGTGAACAGGTACTTAGTCCCTGTGATACCTATAAATGTCTAATGATTAACCTCTTAAGGACATAGGGCGTACCTGTATGCCCTACTACCCGCTCCTGGTATTTAAAACGGCCGTGACCCCACATCATACCGGGTTAGTCCTGGCGGCTAATGATAGCTGGGACCCTGGGCTAATAGCGTGCACCACCGATCATTGTGCCGCGCTCTATTAACCCTTTAGACGCGGCGATCAAAGTTGATTGCCGCATACAAAACGAAAGTAAAAGTTTCCCAGCAGCTCAGTCGGGCTGATTGGGACTATCGCGATAAAATCGAGATGTACCGATCAGCTAGGACACGAGCGGAGGTCCCCTCACCTGTCTCCGATCAGCGTTTGATTGCTCCAAACCTGAGCTACAGGCTTGAGCAATCGAGCCCCTATAACGCTGATCGATGCAAAGCTATGGCTTTGCAGGGATCAGTGTAAAAGATCAGTGTGTCAGTGTTATAGCCCCCTATGGGAGCTATAACACTGCAAAAAAAAGTGGGCAAAAAAAGTTAATAAAGGTCATTTAACCCCTTCCCTAATAAAAGTTTGAATCAGCCCCCTTTTCCCATATAAAAAACTGCGTAAATAAAAATTAAAATTAACATATGTGGTATCGCCGCGTGCAGAAATGTCCGAACTATAAAAATATATTGTTAATTAAACCGCACGGTCAATGGCGTACACGCAAAAAAATTGAAAATAGCGCATTTTTGATCACTTTTTATATCATGAAAAAATAAATAAGAAGCGATCAAAAAGTTCTATCAATACAAATATGTTACCAATAAAAACTTCAGAATACGGCGCAAAAAATTAGCCCTTATCCCGGCCCATACGCGAAAAAATAAAAACGTTATAGGGGTCAGAAGATGAGAATTTTTAACGTATAAATTTTCCTGCATGTAGTTATGATTTTTTTCAGATGTACGACAAAATCAAACCTATATAAGTAGGGTATCATTTTAACCGTATAGACCTACAGAATAAAGCTAAGGTGTCATTTTTACCGACAAATGCAGAAACGGAAGCAACAATAAGTTACAAAATGACATTTTTTGTTCAATTTTATCGCACAATGAATTTATTTTTCATTTCGCCGTGGATTAAAAAAAAAATTACTAATATCACTGCAAAGTAGAATTGGTGGCACAAAAAATAAGTCATCATATGGAATTTTATGTGCAAAATTGAAAGCGTTATGATTTCTAGAAGGTGATGAGGAAAAAATGAAAATGCAAAAACGGAAAAACCCTGCGTCCTTAAGGGGTTAAAAGTGGGATGCGATTAAATGACACAATTATGAATAGTATAAAGAAGTACTACAAAAAATTGAAAAGGTGTAGAAAAGAAAAAAGGGAATCTAATAATACTAAAAAAGTGTGCTGGTGCAAGTGAATAAAAAGTGAAATGCATTACATAAAAAATTTAAAATTAAAGGGCATCTATAAAAAAGTGTAAAAAATATTTTACCAGGTATCACTGTGTTAAACATATCTGTTATATATACCGTATGTTTCGCCCGGCATATAAGACGCACCCAATTTTAAAGGTGCAAAATCTAGAAAAAAAAGATTCTGCACCCAACAGTGATCTTCAACCTGCGAACCTCCAGATGTTGCAAAACTACAACTCCCAGCATGCCTGGACAGCCAACGGCTGTCCGGGCATGCTGGGAGTTGTAGTTTTGCAACATCTGGAGGTCCACAGGTTGAAGACCACTGGATAGGAGGTAATACTCACGTGTCCCCACCGCTCCGGACCCGTCACCGCTGCCCTGGATGTCGCTTCATCGCTGTCGCCGCGTCCCTGTGGTGTCCCCGATGCTCCGGATGTCTTCTTCCCCGGGATCCATGCTCTCCGTCGCCGTCGTCACGTTGTTATGCACGCCGCTCCTATTGGATGACGGGACGGCGTGCGCTACGACGTGATGAAGTCGAAGGAGAGCGCCGGCCATACAGGGGATCCCGGCACGGAGCAGACACCGAGGAGGCAGGTAAGGTCCCTCCCGGTGTCCTGTAAGCTGTTCGTGACGCCGCGATTTCACCGCGGTGGTCCCGAACATCCTGACTGAGCAGCCAGGTTAGTGTCACTTTCGCTTCAGATGCTGCGGTCAGCTTTGATCGGTGATGTCCTGTATTAGCTGCGGGTCCCGGCCGTTGATGGCCGCAGGGACCGACCCGATAGGTGTGTATTCGCCGTAGAAGACGCATCAACTTCCCCCCCCCAGTTTTGGGGAAGAAAAAGTGCGTCTTATACGGCGAAAAATACGGTAACTACACATCCATATATGATATAAATTAATATAGGCAGATATATAGAATGTAAATACATTTTTATTATTATGGCAAACTCACAATGAGTAATAATGTATAACTATACATAAACGCTAGCTCGGTTCTCCAATCCTCGCCCCAAAGCACCAAGCGCTTTAGAATCTGTAACAGAACAAAAGAAGAAGAATATAAGTAAAATTTAAAAAATTTTCGCATACATCCAATATATCAAAGATGATCATGTTAGAGGAGGTTAGACCATAATACCCATAGTATATATTAGATACACTTCTATTCATATTCTAGCTCTACTCAGGCCCGATATATAGAAGGGGTTACAGTAAAATCCACGTTCAAGCCCTGTGGCCGTAATGTATCGATATAAAAAAATCCAAAATAACTCTCGCTTTTTTCATAGATTTGATCCATCAGCATAAAACGTAGGTCATCCTCTGTATGATCTGCCTCAACAAAATGTTTAGACACAGGTAAATCCATACGCTTTTTGCATATGGAGTACATGTGTTGGTTGAGGCATGCCCTGAATTCCAATGTTGTTTCTCCAACGTAAAATTTCTGACACGGAATGAATAGAACATACACAATGAAATCGGAAGTACATGTGAGGAAGTATTTGATGTCAAATTCTTTCTGTGTCTGTGGGTGACAAAACACTGGCCCCGTTATCATGCGAGGACAACTAATGCAAGTCCTGCATGGAAAGGAACCCTTTTTGTTCACCATCAGGTATTTTGGTCTCCCTCTTTCACCTGTAGCCACATAACTTTTCACTAACTTATCTCGTAGATTGGGTGGTTTTCGGTACGACCCCCGGAAAACTATCTCTTCGGATCCCCTAGGGTTTCCGAATGACTCTGGCTATTTCCTCAGCCCTCTCGTTGTATGTGGATATAAAAGCAATACGAGGTGGTTTGTCTCTTTTGCCAGTGTAATCCTTACCAGTGATTTTAATTGTTTTTAATATATACACAGCTTCGTTTTATAGGTGATTAAGGTTACTGTATTAAAATATGTGCAATATGTTGTTTTGAAGCATGTATTACAGTCTACACGTTTGAGATTGCAATATTGATTGATGCACATTGGTTTTATGTATTTATGATTGCTGCATACTTTTGTGATATGAACATTTTGTACAATGAGTGTTGATTGGATATTTAATTGTTCACCTTATAAATGACTTGTATTGTGATCACTTGACCATGCTTGAGAAAGATGGCGTGATGCAATCCAAATGTCACATTTGTTTGCATATGGGCTGTAGTGTTGCTCGCGAATATTCGCAATTCGAATTTTAAACCAGTGTAGAGGAAGAGTTGTGCAGTTGCCCATAGCAACCAATCAGATTGCTTCTTTCATTTTTGAAAAGGCCTCTGAAAAATGAAGGAAGCAATCTGATTAGTTGCTATGGGCAACTCAGAAACTTTTCCAGGAAAGTAAAGTTAAACCACAAAACTGTAACACCCCGGGACTCGAACCAGTGGTGGTCTCCCATGCCACTGTGCTGCTGAGACAGTCCTGCTTATCTTACTGTTTTACATGGTGTGAGATACCCATAGACCACAATGGGCCTAATGGTTTCAATGGGCAAAAAATTACAGGGTTCATGCACTAGTCATAGGTTCCTATACCATTACAGAAGAGAGGGCTCAATTTTCGCATATGCGCAAAAAAATGATTGTAACGAAAATGCGGTTTTCGCGAATATATGACGAATATTTGTCCATATATTTGCGAAATATTGCGAATTTGAATATGGCCTATGCCGCTCATCACTAATGGGCTGAATAAAGACACAGTTGTTTGCATCCTGGTGTGCTGCTGGACCTCCTTTGTGGATGTGGATGTATCTATCATGTATCTATTCATATCTATCTATTTATATCTATCCATTATTTATCTATCTATCTATCCATCCCATATCTATCAATCTATCTATCTATCTATCTATCTGACTATCCATTATCTATCTATCTATCTATCTATCTATCTATCTATCTAGAAAACCAGAAAAAAGGCAGCACTTCCAGATGATATGGTGCTGCAAGCTGGAATAGTGAAAAAGTATAGGTGGCTTTACTCACTTAACATAAGCGAGGTTTCGGTCATCTCACACGGCCATTGTCAAGCAACTAGTGGTAATGGTGTTGGGTATAAATAGCTTACAACCAATCTTACAATTAGTGTACAGTGACAATATAATTAAGATATTTAAAGACATCGTGCGTTTAAGATTACATAGATTGGGTTCATATAAAACTCATAACACTCTTATAAGGAGCCCTTGCTATGCAAATATAAAATCAAGTGATACAAACATTAAAACCATATGTAAAACATCACAATGATTCAGTGCATGTGTAAGTGCTCAAAAGTGATACCTCAGTGTCACAAGGGGGAGGAGTTCCGAAATGCACTGTCCTCATAGCTCAGCGTGGAACGCTAGTTGTACTGTACAGTGCTTTCTGGATAGTAAACCAGATGTTGCGTCACGGCTGGCCAGGCGCATTTAGCGCCGGCAATCCATGCCCCTGCGTACATACATCATTCTGGCGAGCAGCGCCATCTTGATGATGCGCATTACCATAGAATCAACTTGTATACATTAGACATTACAAAAATTCTGCAGTACTTGTTATGAGTTTGTGTCTGACTGGTACTGGACTTCCCAGCGCATCGTTTATGGTGGGGATGAGTCAAACCGGGAGCATATTTCTCATGTCAAACAGAGCGCATAGCGTCCTATTGTCATGGTAATCCCGAGGCGGCAGCACCCACCGGAAACCGAAGGGTTGACACTATCTCAGTCCGCTAACTCATATGACCGCATCCTGGCATCCACCTATCCATCTTTGCTTAAAGTGTTATATTGCACTGCAGGATAAAGTTCTGTCATTCCTAAAAGTGAATAAATAAACACTGATGTACTAAAGGCATTCCCGTGGGTCTTGTGTGGAACTTGTGCTTGTCATAATTAGTGTTGCTCGCGAATATTCGCGAATATAGCACTATATATTCGTAATTACGAATATTGTTTTTTTTTTTCACAGTACACATCACAGTGATCATCCCTCTCTGCTTCCAGCTTGTGTGGTGTAAAGAAGGCTCTAATACTACTGTGTGTGCGACTTTTCCCATATGCGAAAATTAGCATATGCTAATTTTCGCATATGCGAATGTTTGCTTATGCTAATTTTGTATATGCTAATTTTCGCATATACTAATTTTTCGCATTCGCGAATTTTCACTTATGCGAAAATAAAACGAGAATATTACGAATATGCGAATATTCGCGAATATATGACGAATATTCGTCCATATATTCGCTAATATTCGCGAATTCGAATATGGCCTATGCCGCTCAACACTAGTCATAATCCATCCCCTCCACTGTATCACTGAAGAAAAGAAAAAAGAACTAAACAAATATACATATTCTGTTACATCCGAATCCTACACCATAGTTAAACATACATGTCTTGTTCATAGGGCCTGATCTTGAACTATATCACAGGTTACAAACTTTGTGATTCACTTTGAATCCTACATTTAAACCAGAATGCTTCAGGGCATTCAGTACATAAATCCAATATAGTTCCCTCCTCTTCAAGTGACTGACCGTGTCTCCTCCTTTTTTCAATGGTGGGACATGGTCAATGAGCATGAAGCGGAGGTCCTTTTCTGTGTGTCTACAGTCATGGAAATGTTTTGCAACGGGAAGGTCTTGTCTCTTGTTACGGATAGTGTATCTGTGGTCGTTTATGCTGGATACACTATTTGGAAAAAGAGACAAGATCACTTACTATAATCGGTGCTGTGGTTCCCGAAATATTGGCTGGCAAAGGTCCCCTTCTGAATTCAGCGAGTCGCGTGCCGGAGGCGGGGCCCCGCCAGCTGGCCGCCCCTGCTTCTTGCCGTCTTCTCGGTCAGCCGTCCCCTTAGATAGCATATTCATATTCTATGACTCCACATCCTAGTGACGTGAGTCGCATGTCACGTGAGAGCGCATGCGTCGGCAATTTACATACAGCTCTCATGTCCTTAGCTCTGACTGCTGAAAGTAGTCATGTGAGAGCTGTAGAGCTGCCAGACCATGCACTCTACCAACAGAGCGCAGCGCTCACGTGATATGTGACTCACGTCACTAGGACGTGGAGTCGCCGAATATGAATATTCTAACTAAGGGGATGGCTGATTGAGAAGAAGGAAAGAAGCATGGGCGGCCAGCGGGGCCCCGCATCTTGCACGAGACTCCCTAAATTCAGAAGGTGAACTTCGCCAGCCAATATTTCGGGAACCACAGCACCGATTATAGTAAGTGATCCCTGTTTGGCTTCCTGGTCACCCACACTATAACCCAGTGTATTGAGTTTAGTGTGGGAGATCAGGGTTACAGTTTTCTTTAAATCCCCTGTTCATTGGGAACAAGCATTCATTTTCCCAATTATCGTCCTGTGTAAAAGGACTTTAAGACATTCAATTTCTCTATCTAGAAGTAAAAATAAAAAGAAAGACACTTGGCTTCCTACAGCAATGACTTGGATTGTATACTACACTTGAATGGAGTAAGTTGTCCCATATAATTTATTTATTTTTATGGTCTCTACTTATGGGGCCATATTGCTAATAGGGAAGATCTATGTACATATGGTATGTACTATTTCTGACATCAATAATTGATTGATATATGAATGTGTGTATATATATATATATATATATATATATATATATATATACTGGTTGCCTTCAGTTGTGAGCTCATTCTTTGTCGGATCATCTGAAGAAGGAGGATTACTCCCCCGAAAACGCGTTTATGATAGACATAATAAAGTACTTTTTTTGCCTTTCTTTGGAATCTTTAGTACTCATTGCGCCCCTTGAGACACTACCATACTTTTTTCTTTATCGGAATTGCTCAAATTTCTCTATCTGATTGTCAGGACATTGGTCTTAGCCAAAAATAGTAGCATAACTTTCCTGGGAAAAGATTCAGATTGCAGCCATCACCTTGTATCTAAATCCCCTGGTTATGGTAGAACATGCCTTGTTAAGGCATCTATGGCACCCAGCATGTGAGGCACATGCACAGATATTTAGGTAACCCAATGCCTTACCCAGTGAGGCTTGCCAAGTTTCTCTCATGTTTGTATATTTTTCAACATTAAAAAAAACCTTGCATTGCCCCATTATGATGCCATTTATTTCCTTCAAGGGAATGTGTCATCAGAAAATGACCGGTTGCCTAAATCAAGTTTTTTTGTCAATGATATTTTTTAACAATTTTTGGGGATTTATTTTCTTTTAAATTGAGCTTTTTACTCTTTATATATTATAAAATAATGCTAAAATCCTGCAGTTTTCACTTTAACCACTAGGCCTAAAACTAATCTCTGTCACATGTTCAGTCTATAATTATAAGGAAGAGGGTGCTCTGTGCAACATTACAGTGACATCAGCAGATCTATGAGACAATAGCAGGTCAGCTCCTCCCTGTCGAATGACCTTGGTACAGCTCATAGAGCATGCTTACAAACCTTTCCCATACAAAGAATAGGGTCTAGAGATGTTCATTGTGTCACTGATGTGAACCTGCTGTACCACCAAACTATTTGGCTTTAGGCCACTCTTGAGGGCAGAGGAGTAACTTGTAGCTTCTGGGCCCTGATGCAAAATTGCAACAGGACCCAATGTGTCAATTGTCGGACAGATGTGCTTTGGAACCCTTTTACGCACCCGGGCCCCAGTGCGATTCCTACCTCTGCATTCTCTATAGGTACGCTCCTGCTTGAAAGCATTGCCTAAGTAGCCCCTAGGTTTCCCTCCTTGAATGCTTTCCTATGATAATCTTGTCTTTGCTGCCAGGGGCTACCAGGTTGCTACTTCTGAGAGTGGTACCGATGTGGGTGACAACTGGCCCAGTGGGCCAAAAGACACTGCAGCTAAGCACGGCTGAATTGGCCAAAAGCAAGTCCAAGTACAGGCTGTGATCTTAGGCTAGCATAGTCGGGAACAGGCAAAAAAAGTCAGAATGGGTAGCAAAGGTTCATGGGGAACAGTCCAGATCATACACAGGAAAGGCATGTAGTCAGGGGAAATGCCGAGGTCATACACTAAAATAAATCCACATGCAGAAATACACCTTCACTAGAACACAATAGAACCTTTGCTCAGGTAGAGTAGGTGTCGCTGCTTGGTATAACAGGTGATTGGAAGAAAAAGAAATTGGATGCGTGCACTAGCTCTTTTGGGAATCACTAAGGAAGCAGGCATGCACCCTATGGGCAGAGCCAGGAGTAGCAGTGACAGAATCAGATGCATGGCAATGGGGAGAAGAGATGGCTACATAAAACTAGAGACATGTAATACATGTAAATCTGTCCCACTATGCAGTAAGGTCTTGTGCTCCCTCTAGTGGTAGTTTCAGGCAGCAAAAATTTGCCTATTAAGGGTATGTGAAGCTGTGTTTAAGAATAAGCTCTGATGTATTATGGAATTGATCAGCCAGAATTTTAGGACTAGAAATAAAAATTTTAGCGATCAATGAGATGTTTAAGTAAAATAATTTTTAGTCAATATCCTTTGCTGAGGTCATCCACACTCCATCCACTTCCTCCATTTTTCTTGTAATACTGACTGTATGTGAGAAGTGCAGGTCCTCTTTCTTGTCTGATGAAAGTATATGTATTACTCACTGTCATTACAGAAGAAACATCTTTTACAGCTTTACACAATCTTTTTATTCTTTGTATATAAGTTCTTGCAAAATTCCACTTCTTTAAAAAATTCCTAAATCTCTTACGTTTCAGTGCTGGAAGTAACAAAAAAAAAAAAAAAAAAAAGCAGTTGGATTTCAGAATAGTAAGTAGTTCCTGGCATAGATTTTGAGAGTGATCAAAGGATTTTGTAATAGGAACTGATAGTTGGCACCTCCCAGGCATATATTCCAGATGGGAAAGAATTCCAGTTGCACCTGATAACATGAGAGAGTACTGATGGCTCACTCACCTCCCCAGGAGCAGCACAATAGCTTCCAACATTTCCAAACTTTGAAAAAAATAAAAGCAGCTAGATTAATTCTCTTAAAAAGAAGCATCGCCTACATATGTGTTTCTGCTTCAGTTCACACCACTGTATGAAGAAACAGTTACACTAACCATCTGGATGGATCCTGAAGACTCACGACGCAAAACATTTCAAACTACAACTCGTGAATTTATGGTAATCACCTACGTCCCCTAATCTGATGTGCAGACCCCTGCAGTTTAAGGAGCATTTCCAGCAGATATAAGGATTGTAGGAGGATGTAATCAACAGCCAAGTAAAGATATGAAAGGGGAAACTGTATCCAAGCACATGGTTATAGGATGTATCATCCTATTGTGTGGGGCAAGGAAAGGGTTCATTTTAATTCATGCTAGCAGCTGTTTAAAGGGGTTGTCCAGAAGTATAATTTCTTTCTGTTAGAAAAGTAATCTCATCACAGGGAGTCCTACTACTAGGACAACCAGCAATGACCATAACTCTATGGGGGGACGTGGAAGCAAATGTTCAGTTGCCTTGAAGGACCAGCACAGGGGAAATGAAGTATTACATTGAGCTCTTTGAAATCAATGGAATGTCCATGTGGGGTTATAAATATTGGTTCTCACCTGTAATGCTTCCATGTGTTTTATTTTAAGGAATAGATGTCAGATCCCGATGTATCCCTTATACACAGTGTGTGATTAACCTCTTCCTGCCCAACAAGGAACTATACAATTGATATAGTACAAGAAAGTGATGACTTGGGCACTGGTGCTATGCCCTTTGCCATCAATTCCAGGCATTGGCTATAGTATAAAGTTGCAATTGTGCTTTAATGGGCAGGATCAGCAATAACCCAGCTGTTTAACCCATTAGATGCTGCAGTCAATAGGGACCACAGAATCTAAGGAGTTTGACATATATATATAGGGAGCTTTTTCTGTCATCCCATCTATCCCCTGCAAATCGATTACATCAGGGTAGTAGGGCACTTAAAGGGGTTATCCACATACTGAAAAAATTTATGTAATGATAGTAAGAAAAAAAACAACACATACTTACCTACCTTGGTCCCCTAGGGCTCCTGCTCTGACATCATCTGTCCCCCGCAGCTCCATCTACTTCCTGGATGAGCTCCTCTCTGCAGTGATGGTTGCTCAGCCAATCAGTGACTACAGCCTCGTCCTTCTAAGTGTGCTGTTACTGCAGAGAAGAGCTTGTCCAGGATGTAGAAATTAGATGGTGCTTTGGGGGCTGCGGGGGACCAGTTTATGTCACAAAGGGAGCCCTGGAGATCTGAGGTAGATGAGAATGTGTTTTTTTTTTATTGTCATGCGGTCCCCAGCAATACATAAAGTTTTATCAGTATTTAGATAACCTCTTTAATAGAAAACACACAAATACTATATATTTCAGCCTGTTAGGTTCACGCCCCCACCCATAGAAATGAATGGAGGGGGCGTGACCGTGATGTCACTTCCCCGTTGCCGGGGGCTGCTCCGAGATTGCGGGGGGTCCACAGCGGTGGGACCCCTGCCATCATACATAGTATCCCCTATCCTTTAAATTGGAGATAAAAGGTATAAATCCAGAATACCCCTTTAAACCCCTTAGGGGCTCAGCCCATTTGGGCCTTATTTTTGCATTTTCATTTTTTCCTCCTTGCCTTCTAAAAATCATAACTCTTTTATATTTTCATACACAGACGATTATGAGGGATTGTTTTTTGCATGACCAGTTGTCCTTTGTAATGACATCACTCATATTACCATAAAATGTATAGTGCAACCAAAAAAATTACTATTTGTGTGGGTAAATTAAAAAGAAAACCACAATTTTGCAAATTTTGGACGATTTCGTTTTAACACTGTACAATTTAGGGTAAAAATTACATGTTTTCTTAATTCTGTGGGTCAATATCATTAAAATGATACCCATGATTACTCACTTTCCTATTATTGTACCGCTTTAAAAAAAATCTTAAACTTTTTTACCAAATTAGTACATTTAAAATCCCTCTATTTTGCTGACCTATATCTTTTTCTTTATTTGGTATAAGCAGCGGTATGAGGGCTAATTTTTTGCACCGTGATCTGAATTTTTTATTGATACCACATTTGCATATATAAAACTTTTAATACATTTTTTATAAATGTTTTTGTGAATATGATGTGACAAACAAGCAGCAGTTTTGACCTTTTTTAAAAAATTTATTACATTTACACCGTTCACCGTATGGGACCATTAACATTATATTTTGATAGTTTGGACATTTACGCAAGTGGCGATACCAAAAATGTTTATTCATTTTTTATTTTTTTACACTTTTTGGGGGTAAAATAGGAAAAAGGGACAATTTAAATTTTTATTGAGGGAGGGGATTTTTCAATTTTTTTTCCTTTTTTTAACCTTTTTTTTTACACTTTTCATGTCTCCATAGGGGACTATTTATAGCAATCATTTGATTGCTAATACTGTCCAGTGTTATGCATAGGGCATAGCACTGATCAATGTTATCGGTGATCTTCTTCTCTGGTCTGCTCGATCTCAGACCAGAACAAAAGACCCCTGGAGATGGATGAAGACAGCTGAGGGGACCTCCGTCCGCCATTATGGATGATCGGACTCCTGCGGCAGCGATGCGAGCAATCCGATCATCCACTTTTCTGACCGCATTTCCGCAGATGCCGTGATCTGTATTGATTACGGCATCTGAGGGGTTAATGGCGGACATAAGCAGCCGGCCCTGCCGGGGTGGTGCTTGCGGTCATGTAAATGTGTGTCCTGGTGCGTTAAGTACCACCTTACCAGGACGTACATTTATGTCCTGTGTTGTTAATCAAATAAAATGTATAAACTTTGTATGACTGTGATGGCATTGGCCTACAGGATAAAGCGAACCTTTTGTACTGAAGGATGACTGCCATAACATAAAAACATTATTAGCAGTTTTGTTTTTATCATCTCTCCTGCTGTAAGAAAGTAAAATAAAAAGTTTCAAAAATCAAGTATTCTTCAAAATGATACCTGTGAAAACTACAGCTCGTCCTGCTCAAGGCCACATACAGCTACATGGACAACACTATCTCACACATACAGTTTTACAGGAAGCCAACAAACCCATGGCTCTTTTTTTAGTATGCAGGAGGAAATGTGGGTATCTGGAGGAAACCCACACATGCACAGGGAGGATATATGTTCTCTATGCTTTATGATACCTTTGGTTGGATTTCAACTCATCACTCCCAATCTGCAAGGCAGCAGTACTGGCCACAGAGCCAGCATGGTGCTCCTTCCCTTCCATACCAGTCACTCTGGCAACTTACCGTATTTTTCGCCGTATAAGACGCACTTTTTCTTCCTCAAAACTGGGGGGGGGGGGGAAAGTTGGTGCGTCTTATATGGCGAATACACACCTATCGCGACGGTCCCTGCAGCCATCAACGGCCGGGACCCGCGGCTAATACAGGACAACACCGATCGCGGTGATGCCCTGTATTAACCCTTCAGACGCGGCGATCAAAGCTGACCGCCGCGTCTGAAGCGAAAATAACACTAATCCGCCTGTTCAGTTGGGCTGTTCAGGACCGCCGCGGTGAAATCGCGGCGTCCCGAACAGCTTACAGGACACCGGGAGGGACCTTACCTGCCTCCTCGGTGTCTGCCCCATGCCAGGATCCCCTGCATGGCCGGCGCTCTCCTTCGATGACATCACGTCGTCGCGCACGCCGTTCCGTCATCAAATAGGAGCAGGATGCTTAGCGTCGTGATGACGGAGAGCGTGGATCCCGGGGAACAAGACGTCCGGAGCGTCGGGGACACCACGGGGACGTGGCGATAGCGATGGAGTGACATCCAGACAAGCGGTGACAGGTCTGGAGCGGCGGGGACTCGTGAGTATTACCTCCTATACCAGTGGTCTTCAACCTGCGGACCTCCAGATGTTGCAAAACTACAACACCCAGCATGCCCGGACAGCCAATGGCTGTCCGGGCATGCTGGGAGTTGTAGTTTTGCAACATCTGGAGGTCCGCAGGTTTAAGATCACTGTTGGGTTCAGAATCTTTTTTTTCTAGATTTTGCACCTTTAAAATTGGGTGCGTCTGATATTCCTATAGGGCGAAAAATACGGTACCATATGCTGATAGACTTACCAACCCTCTCTGCATTCCCTATGTACTTGTCTGGCACATAACAGACATTTCTGACATACAATAGTTTACAAAACCTTTTTATAATTTTTTTTTGCACAAGTTAAATTTTTTTTCTTTGTTGTGCATTATTCTATTATGTATCCCTTTAATATTTGCACAAGCCCTGAGTATCTGAACACATGAGCAGGCTTGTCTTCCAACTGGCAATGTGTTTAAATACCACGTTTCTGGAAAACAGATCAAATCCTGATTCTCATTTGGGAGGAAAACGTGTTATTTCAGTTCTGCTTCAATTTCTTCGACTCCGCACTGTTAATACTGTGTAGCACAAGTTTTCGACATATGTGTCAGTACTTGTTGAGCAAGCTGCAGCTGCTGGAATCAAAGGTAAAATAGAACGCCAGAGCCTCGCTATTGAGCGTGGAGTGTGAAACGCAAACAAGCTGGCAACATACATTGTGTTCACCCCCTTCTGTGCTGAAGGAGCAAACACAGCATGCACAGCAGAACACAGAAGCACAGGACGTGTTAAAATAGTTTGGGCGATATCTCATTTTGTAGGTTCAGTCATAGTATTTGTGTAGTCCTGTACCCCCTGGGGGCTGCAGAACATACTTAGGTTACATGGTGCCTATGTAACTAAAGGTGGAGCCATCAATTTCAGAAGGAGATAAGCAAATCTCAGTTTACTTTGCCAAATAATGTAAAGCAGCCAGCCAACAGTTGCCATTATACTATTACAAAGAATGTGTTACAGCAGGCTGCCAATACTATGTTGCAAATGATACATTTACAAAATAGATGCATTTGTTTTATATATTTACATATGACATAGCAAATGAGTCCTGGATAAGTCCTGGTAACCCTAGAGAACAAACATATCTTTACCCATTATTGGCACCATGCAAAGAAGATATATGCTGCAAGAAGAGGTGCGCATTTCCTCTTATTTATGGCATTTTATGTGGGATTACTGAAAAAGTGAAGAAAAAAAAAAGAATAAATAAATACATAAATAAAAAAATAAATACATAAATAAAAATAAACACTAGCATAGATCAAGAATGAAAGAGCAAGGGCTACATTTTAGCAAATGCCTAGAAGCTGGGAATTACTTCATATCACCAGCTGTGTTTACCCTCTTTCTTTGGGGATGTCTAACCCTTCTCGCTCCCTAGAGTACTGTTATTAGGCCACTGTAATAGTGCTCTGACTTAGACTCTGTCAATATTGTATTTAGCCATTGTATATTGGAACTGGTATCGTACAATGTGGAGCTATCATTTTGGCAGAATTGTGTTACCATTACAAAATAAGGAGGAGGGCCCCATACATGTTTTGCCCAATGACTTCTACAGACCTTGATGTGGCCTAGAACTTCCCTGAAGTGATTGGATGGCTACGAAAACTGAGAGAGAAAGAAGGTGTAGGTTTCACTGGGAGACCAAGATATTGGCCCGATGAGACCTAATATCATACCTTCCAGCTGTCCTGTTTTCCAATGGTTTCTTGTCTATGCAGCAGCCCATAGGGAATACTGATGGAACAGAGGAAGAGTATCTGTGGTATGGCTGCGACTTGTAGTCCTCACACCGATCACAGTCTGTGACTTGTGTGCTTCCGCATGGACTTCTCATGCTGGAACAGTGAGGTATTGCAGTAAGAAAAGGGTTACTTGCAGTTCCACTTGGGCACACCCTGTGGGGAAGTGCTGGCTGATGGTATTTTGTGGGGCCCTTGGTGGTTATGTACAATGACTGGGTTAAACACTGTGGTAAATTTTAAAAACTCCTGATTCTTTACTGTAGTTACAGAAATTCATCCACAAAGGAAGCAAAGTTCTTAAAGGGGTATTCCAGGTTTATACATCTGGGGATAGGGGATAAAATGTATGATGGCAGGGGTCCTGTCGCTGGGGACCCCCGCAATCTCTGCGATTGTGACGTCACGCCACACCCCCTCTATTCATGTCTATTGGAGGGGGAGTGACGGGCGTAACGCTTCCTCCCATAGACATGAATGGAGGGGGCGTAATGTGACGTCACTAGGTGGCGTGACCGTGACATAATGTCCCTGTCTCGGAAGCAGCGCCCGGCACAGAATGCCAGGGGCTGCACCAAGATCACAGGGTCCCCAGCGGCAGGACCCCTGCAATGATACGTCTTGTCCCCTATCCTTTGGATAGGGGATAAGATGTATAAACCCCGAATACCCCTTTAAACATTAAATGGGCAGGCTTTAGACTAGAGCAGGATAACCCAAGGTATTGGTACCTCTAGGGTACATGAAGATGATTCTGTTTACTCAAGCCTTTCTAGTCACTAGTCCCTTTTTCGTGCAGCCTGGAGAAGACAGCATCTGAATCATGTGAAATACTAGCTTGGAGGAAAGATACGATCTTATATCATTTATCTTATATCATTTCCCATACACTCGCACCACAATACACATAGGAGCAAGAAAATATATTGATGTAGCAGGGAGTGGCAGTACCGGTGGTGCTTTACACCCGACAGACTTCAGGTATAAATGTATCCAAGAAAAAAATTAGCGGCACTCACCTGTGAATAAAAAAATCCTATCCACATGGTATCTATCTTTCAGTCAGAATCTTGCTGACCATTGCCTCTTCTTTACTGGGCATGTTTTATTAGAATCAAAATAAAGATTGGATCTTAGTGCCGCTTATTCTTTTCTTACTGGATAAAGTAGTATATGAATCATGGTAGAGCTCAGAGATGGGCCACCATGTCTACTAAACTCCCTGATACTTCAGTGGGGTGCAGAGAACAGGACTGGTTAGCAAAACTGTCTTGGACAAAAGTCTTAGCTGAAACAAACGTTAACCCCAAGCTGGCCAAGCACCAAGAATTGAAAAAATAATTGCAGGTTTTTTTTTTTTTTTGTGGCTTTTTCTCATTCCAAAAACACATATTTGTGAAGGAAGGGCTAAGGCTCAAAGTGTACAGAGTAGTAACATGACACCAAAAGAGGTATATTTGGTGCTTAAAATATATGAATCTGACAGAAGAATAAATTATGAGAGGACAACAGGAAAATAAATGGCTTTATCTTGGACTGTACTCCCAATCGGACAGAAGGTTCAAAGAAGTGTGCATTGCTCTTGGATATAAACCAAATGAAGGTTTGGAATTAAATCTCTAAAAGTGATGCCTTTCTGGGAAGAATCCCACTCTTAAGGTTATTAAGAGGTAACCATGCAGATACAACAATGGTGTTTTTATTTTTTTACAACTAAAAAAGGTGAAACAAAAAATCTGACAAACATATGAAGCGTTCTATTTTACATTTCTCCCCTGTGCATCCAGAATAATTATAGAGGGTCCATCATATGCTGAATTATGGAGTTTTTATCCTTTACACAAACAATAGAGGGAAATGTGTCCATTATTCAGTGCCTTGTGCGGGCACCATAGTGCAGCAGAAATTCTGCTATGTGCACAGTGCAGCAGAATCCCATACAAGAATTTTGTTGCAATGGAATTTCCACTTAGAAATTTTGTCGTGTTAACATGGCCTAAGGATTGAAGCATACGATGTGGTTGCTTTGCTGATGGCCATGTCCAGTAAATACTTCTGACATGCTGCTGTTCACCTGTATATTTTCAATACCCTAATTGCTAAATAGCAAAAATGGGCAAATATAAAAAAACAAAAACAAAAAAAATAACTCAAGTACAAAGCAGCATTTCAGATTTACCGCAAATGGTCAACAGCAATGCAACCAGTGGCGTATCCGGGCGGGGGCAATGGGGCAATTGCATCCCCCCCCCCCAGATTAATTTCCCCTGTCCCATTCAGGACATCCTTGTGTTCCAAAAGATCTTTTCAGGACACAAGGATGTCCTGGTTATCGTTCTGCGGCCCCGCGTTAACTTTAAAAATGCAAGGGCCGCCGGGAGGTAGCACACACAGGGGTGTCACTGATGTCTCGTGTGTCTGCCCAAAGGAGCAGAGCGGAGCAGCGAGGACGTGTGCATGGTAAGTTACCAGCGGCACGTCATCTTCGGTGCTCCGACCACTGCTCCTCCGGTCCCAGGACCTACTGCTATGGCCTATAGGTTAAGTAGACTAGATTTAATTTGTGCAAATAATGAATACAGCTCCACTGCAAAAAGTGGTGTACAGTGCACCAAACAGTAGACACCTTTGAAAGATGTTCTATTGAAAATTGAGCAAAATTTTCAGGGACATTTAGGACATTGAAGTGGTGTAAATGCAATGATAAATGTCCCCCCCCCCCCCCCCCTTGATCTTACAAATACTGCTCAAAGAAACTGAAATATTGTCATTTAAAAGTTGCCAAAAAATAATAATTTGTACCCCAGACTACCCATATGAATAGTCAGACCTACCATACAGTAAGTAGACTTGTCACCTGTCTCCTGCCTGCATTCAGTACCACCGTCTTCGCCGTCATGGTGGCTCTGTCGCCTGCATTGGGAAAGATATTTCAATTAGCTGTGAAGTTTTAATTATCCCTGGATGCCTCTAGCTGAGATCCCAGCATTTGTCTTGTGCTATAACTTTTTACAAAGAAGTATTTTTGAACTGATCATTAATTTTATGATCGCAGAAATGAGATGCAGAATTTATGCTGTTGTCATTGGCAAAAGCTCAAGGCACCACTGACAGTATTTCGGATTGTAATAGAATGACTGTGAACTAATGGGGCTCTAAGCATTCTTCTGAACATACATTTCATTTCAATGTCCGATTAGTGTGTAATGTTCCTAATTATAATGCTCATAAACTTCAATCACAGCATTACTTGGCAAAATACAAGTAACAGATATTAAGTGCCTTTAGACAAAGATGGATGAGGATTCAGTCCCACGTTACAGGTCCAGAAAAGGGGTTGCTTACAGTTCATTGAAATAAACTCATAACGTTAGTGAAGACCTTTCAGAGGTATTCTTAGAGAGAGAGCATTTTTACCAGCAATGAATTTTAGTATGGTCTCATATAGAAATGCCATCATTTTATATTGTTGGAAATCTTCTTTTGTTAATAGACTTTTGTCACCAAAGCATAATAAGATATCATATTGGGCAGCGGATACTTTTTTTTAATATAACAAAGCTGAATGTATCCTTTGGTTCTCCATAAGGCTCTAGGTAATTTCATTAATATTAGGGATGAGCGAATCAAATCTGACGAATCCAAATTTGTTACGAATTTCAGGAAAAATTTGATTTGCAACAAATGCGAACATCGCCCCGATTCGATTGAGTGAATCACTTCATTAAAATCCATTTACTGTGGTCCAGGCTCCAGGGGCGGGGCATCTAAAATGGCAGATCCACATGTGGGGACATGGGGCAAGGAATCCTGGGAAGGCAGGAACAAGAGTCTGCGGGATGAAACTGAATCACATGCAGCATGCAGCCAGTCAGCAGCCAGCTACCCCCTGTGATGTCATTATAATTGGCAGCCATCTTGCGGCCAGTCACATCAGTGTTCTATTACAGAGAGAGAGGGACAGACAGCAGTGTGTGTTGCACAAAAAAGCATTTTTACAGCAGCGATTCAACTCCCAGTCACATCCTCATTCTATTGCAGAGAGAGAGGGACAGAGAGGAGAAGAGGGTTGCAGGTTGCCCGTGAGGCAGCAGTTGAGCCAGCAAGGTGGTAGCATGGTTGGCAGTCAGCATAGTGGAAGAAGTGGGAAGTCTGGAGCCAAACGTGCCCAGGGTAGACCACCTGCTTCGCAGCAGCCTACCTTTCCAGGAGGTAGTAGAACAGGGATTCCTGGAGTCGGCGGCAGTAGCAGTCAATCAGTGCAGACTGTTGGTGGGAAAATCAGCTACTCGGCGGTGTGGCAGTTTGTCTTCAAGCATCTGGAGGATGTTAACCTGGCCACATGCAAGATATGTCGGCAGAAGGTGAAGCGTGGCTAGGGTCCCAATTTTGGCACCACAGCCCTGCGTCAACATATGCAGCGTCACCATAAAGAGGCATGGTAGAACCGTGGCTCTGATGTGGTGGTCCAGCCTGTCAAGGCTCCACCACCTCAGCCAAAGGGAGCTGTGTGTCATACCCATCTTCTGTCGCTCCAGATGCTCCTGCTCCTCCTACTTCAAGTCTGTCATTCCACCAGCAATCCATCGGCAAAGCCATGTCCAAGAGACAACAGTATGCGCCCACTCATCCAACGGCGCAGAAGCTGAATGTGCTCGTGTCCAAGTGACTGGTGCTGCAGTTCCTCCCTTTTCAAGCGGTGGACTCTGGAAAAAATGACAACTTATCTTTATTCTGTAGGTCCATACGATTAAAATAATACCCTAAATATATAGATTTGATTTTGTATTACTTCTGAAAAAAATCACATGATATGGGATGTGTTTGATCGCTGGAGGTCCGACCTACACGCCTCTATAGGAGAGGCGGGGATGCAGCGTTTGTGCCTCCCCGCCTCTCCCATAGAACTATATGGGGAGGTGGCACGGAGGGGCTTACCGTCGGCCTCAGAGAGGTCGACGCTGCGCGCATTAGCCGCTCACATAGAGCGGCAATGCGGGGCACCGCTTGGGAGATCGCGGGGAGTCCCAGCGGTCGGGGTCCCGACGGTCGAACCCCTAGCGATTAGACACTTATACTGTATCCTTTGGATAGGGGATAAGTTGTCTTTTGCTGCAGATGTCCTTTAAGATCTTCATAGGGCAGTTTTAGTAAATAGGCCTTTTAGCATCTACACATATCTGCAGAGAGTTTAGTTTTACATACACTCAGCTACATGACACTAACTTCAGGCAAAGAGAAGAAGGCAGGTATTCCAGCTCACCTGATAATCCCTCTCCGTCGTGGACGGTGTGGGACAGCACCCACCCAAATGGAAACCAGAAAAGCAGAAGTCCAGCGCAGGTAAAGTGCAAATACGGAAGTCTTTATTCTTTAAAATCCAACATCAGAACATGGAACTGACGTGTTTCAGGTGCCTAAGACATGTGCAGGTGCCTATATGTGCACCCTGACATGTGTTAACCCTTTACATCATAGAATCTAAAATCTTGCAAGAAAAAGAAAATAATAATATAGAAGCCAAATGCTGCTGAATATAAATAAATATGTAGAATTAGTCAAACTATCATAAAAAAACATAAAATTCTCTACATATGCATATTGAATATTACAGAATAGCAGCACCAACGCATTGGACATGCATAATGCAGAAAAACTGCATGGAAAACAGTGGCGTACCTACCGTTTGGCGAACTGGCCCCAATGTCTCATACGGCACTGTTTCCAAAACGGAGCCTCCAGCTGTTGCAAAACAACAACTCCCAGTATTGCCTGAAAGCCATTGACTGTCCAGACATGCTGGGAGTTTTGCAACAGCTGGAGGCACCCTGTTTAGGAGACACTGCCGTAGAATATTTTTGGTGGCAGAGGCAAACATCATGCTTGCATCCGGGTCCGTCCCTATGCAAATACGTAATTTAGGCCTCAAGTGCACATGGCGCTCTCTAACTTAGGAGCCCTGTCGTATTTCAAGGCAACAGTTTAGTGTCACATATGGGGTATTTCCGTACTCGGGAGAAATTGCGTTACAAATTTTGGGGGGCTTTTTCTCCTTTTACCCCTTATAAAAAAGGTAAAGTTGGGGTCTACACCAGCATGTTGGTGTAAACATTTTTTTATTTTTTACACTTACATGCTAGTGTTGCCCCACACTTTTCATTCAAGCCCCCCAAAATTTGTAACCTGTAATACCCCACATGTGGATGTAAAGTGCTCTGCGGGCACACAACAGGGCTCAGAAGAGAAGGAGCACATTGGGCTTTTGGAGAGAGAATTTGGTTGGAATGGAAGCCTAAAATATAGTAGGATTATTACACGCTAGAAATGTGCTTGTTGTGATGTTGTACAACCTGTGACCTTGTAAAACTCAGTAACAGGTATATTTGATTTACTAATATATATTTTTAAGTACAGTAGTTGTCTATCTTTATCACACATTGGCATGTATCCCATAATCTACTCATTTATTCTGCCGCTAAAAATCACTTTATGAAAAATGTATCCTTTCATTATTCTCTCATCGCCTTTTGAAAAATGAATTTGAATTTAGCAAAGTTTATGACTTCTACTAAGGTTAATGATGTTCGTACATTAGCTTTGCTTTTTGCTTGACTTTCTGCATTTAGCATTTTAGAACTGTCAGAAAAAACACATTGGCACTGCCATTTAAAACAAAACAGAATGATGACAAAACTGTTTATAATTTTCCTCGTCTTAGTGCCCTTTAGACAAGCAAAACTGCAGAAAGTCGGAAAAAAACCTGTCCATTCATTTATTTTGTTTGCATTCATGGTTAACCAGATGCATCAAGGACAAGATGAAAATGATGACCGAGTTTTATCATGACGTTAGACACAACTGCCCATGTATACAAGATAGAACTGAGCTACCTCCTAAAAGTGATATCAATACTGTTTCTTACTGTGGCGGAACTTCATGTTTAATGCTTTAAAATTCCATTATCTTATTTTGTGTACAAATAACCGATTGTCAGATTAATAAATTAATAAATAAATAAATTAATTAATTAATTAAATAATGTATTTATTTATGAGTGAGGGCATATTTTTTTGTGGGATAATTTAGACATGGATTGCTTTATTTTACCATATAATCGGTTACAAATGTTTATAGTGTATATACTTATTGTGTTATAGCTCTTGCTACATTTATTACTTAAAATGAAAAATAAACAACCTGAAGAATATTCCATTGCTTCCCTATATTTTGAAATCTATAACTTTTTAATAATTTTTTTATCTATGGAGATGTGTGAAAGTTTGTTTGGGGTAGATATGACTTGTTATCGCTTTTCAATCAGTTTTTTTGGGGGGAGGCGAGTTAACCAAAATAGCATTACAAAACTGTGGAACTGGTGATAGCAAACACGTTAATTTAATATTTGATAGGTGGAAAAGTTTTTTTTTTTGTTATAATATATTTTTAATATATCTTTATCAATATATATATTTTTTTATTTTCACCCCTAGAGGACACAAGATGTATATATACTTCCTACCTGGTGGGTCCTGGTGTTCTAAAGTTTGCTAAAACCCATGGGAAACTTAAATCGCTTCATGTCCGGTGCGGCTCCCTCACATCTCCTCTTGGTCTGCAATGAGCTGATTCGCTGCTCCATATACACACCTCCACCCTGCCCTCTCTTACAGAGGAGAAGTGTGAACCCTCCCCTAATCTCTTCTCTGCCCATTCCCATCATGGGTCTGAGGCTCAGCCCTTCTCTACCTCCACCCCTCACCCAATCTCTTCTCCCACTCCCTGCTCCCTCCTAAACAATGGTTTATGAAAATAGCAGAATCACATGGGTCCGAGGCTCAGTTCCCTGCTTCCTTTTTCGCTGTAAGAGAGAGGCAGGGTGGAGGTGTGTACATGAAGCAGGGAATTAGCAGAAATCCATGGGTCCTAGGCTCCACCCCCTGCTCCTTCACTCCATGCCACGCTTGGTAAAAGAGGGGCAGTTTGAAGGTGGGTGCACGAAGACGCAAATCATGTCATCACAGGCCTAAGGGAGTCGCACCGGGCATGACGCTGTTTCAGTTTCACATGGGTTTTAGCAAACTTTAGAAAACCAGCTGCTTACCACTGCTAATGCCAGACATCAATGATCGGGCCGATGACTGGCATTAACTCTTTAGATGCTGGAAAAAAAAGTTGATTGTGGCGTTTAAAATGGGAAAAAAAACACTGCCGCTTAGCTTAGGGAGCTGATCGGGACTACTGTGGCTAAATTGTGGGGTCCAAATAACAGAATAAAACTTACATTTTGACATAGGTGAGGTCCAACTGATATTCTTTTTCATGCTACCGTCAAAGAAAGTATGCATAGTGTAAGAAGAAGCAGCTAGTGCCCCATATGCTTACAGCTAACCAAAAACTGGAGTTACTAGTGCAGGTGTGAGACCAAGTTATTGTGCACAGCAAAGCCACATGAAGAACCAGAAATCTAAAGCTATATCCCCTATAAAGTTCAGCATTAGCTCATTGTTCACATATCACTGATTGAGATAAAACCGTATAAACAGAACATAGGAATATATTGAGACTCTGTACCCCAAGAAAGGCCAGAGCTCCTAAAGAGGAAAACAGAGCATCCTGTAACACTAGGGGAGAGGAAGATCACAATCCAGGAAAAGATGTCTGTTTTCATGCCAGTGGCTTAATTTTGTTACCCTCTAGATTTGAGTAGTATGTGACATATGCCAAGAAGGTGTAACCTACACAAGTAAGCAAATGCTGTCAATGGACCTGTGATCCAAAGATGAGGATGTGCAAGTCCTCAAGGCACAGGAAGAAAACAGAGCTGTGCAGGCACTTGTGAGCAGAAAAGTGCTGGGTAGACTGGTGCGTGTGGCATGTGGTGCAGCAGTCCTGGCTCATTGGCAAAGAGACAGCTTTCTAAAGGAGGTTTACAGAGAGGGAGACAGCTTCCCACAAGAGCCAGAAGGAGAGGCTCACCCTTTGTGGTTCAGCTTAGCAGGATTTGCATTATAGACCCCAAACATGCCAGCAAAGGATTGTAGCTGGCAGAATGGTACTGCATCCCCACAAGTAACCCTATTTTTCAAATATACCAACAAAAGTATTCATCTAGGAGTTTTGTTGAGCAAGTGGACCAAAAGGTTTTATCTCAGAGAGACATTTTTTATTAGTTGACATTTTTTCCATGGTTAGGGGCACCTCAGATAAAAATTGTTGGCCTGTGAATAACCTACTCCCCTGACTAGTTAATGCTGACCTCCTAATGCTAACTAATAATTACCCCCTCGCAATATATAGAATCAAGAAAAAATGACACAAAGAATAAAAATGGCAGCAGAATATTCTGATCTGGCGCCAGTACATGAGAGGCTGAGATTGGTCAGTTCCATTTGACTGACCAATTCAATTACATCAATCGCTGACTGGGGACTACTCTGATGTGCAGCTCTCTTTGACCATGCTTGACCCTGTCCTTTCTCTTTACATGCAGTGACTATTGCAGTTCATGATGAATATTTCATTGGGTGTTAAAAAAAAGTTTTCTTTTTTCATTTCCTAATGAAAAACAACCAAACTATTTTTGCAGTATGTCAGGTGTTCATCAGCATCCCATCAAAGAAGGGTTGCTGATGTATGCTGTAGCAGGCCCATTTATTTTAATGGCCCGAATGGAGTCACTTAGTGACACCTCTTGGAGCACTTTGCACTAGTATATGCTATTTTCACAGGACACAATAGCGTAGTCTAATGCCCTATTGTTTCCTGTTACATTTTTGTATAATAGTAGGACACAGCGGAATGTCCGTTTGGGCCACTGTAATAAATGAGGCCCGCTCGAATAGGTTACAGTATATGTCGGCATCCAGTTTTTGAAAGGATTCTGTTGGATACCTCTAATGTACTGCAGAACACAGTATGAATGGGGCCTTTGTACAATAATAATGTTTTATAAAATGCAATTTTTTTTCTATTTTGTCCCAATAGGGGACTAGAAGCAGTGATCATGTGATTGCTAGTAAATAGAATAGGATTTATTCCTGTTGGTGTTACACTGAGAGCCAGACTATTAGGACTTGCCCCTGAAACAGCCTAACAAGCAGAAGCCAATGCCTTTTTCAAATACCACACACATCATGGTTGCTATTAACCACAGCAAGTAAGGGGTTAAATTTTGATATTGTCAGTTGTGGCAGGAGCCTGGCTGTGTATGACAGATGAGCTCCTACTGTGATCTTATGGGTACACTGGGCAGTACCCATGAGATGGTCAGGACAGTTGTATCCGTCATGTTGCAGGAATGTGCGCTCGCTCATGACATATATCATCAGTCATTAGAGGGTTAATGGCGTCTATTGTCACCTTTCAGGTAGGGTCACACTGAGCAGATATGCAGCGTATTTGACGCAGCGAGAATTCTGCATAGCAGTGGGAAATACGCTGTGTTTGCGCTAGGAGCAGGAGCAGACACAGTGCTTTCCCTGCTGCCGCCCTGTGTCTGCAGTAATGTTCGGGAGCTGGCCAGAAGTTATGCCGGTACGCACGGCCCGCCTCCAAACCTTATTGCAGACACAGGGCTGTAAGGGGAAAAGGCTCGTGTCTGCTCCTAGCACATACACATGTCTGCTGCTTGGCAGATTTCTTGCAGCGTTACATATGCTGCATATGTGCTCAGTGTTACCCTACCCTTCCACTGGAAGTGCACCCCTTATGCTATGTTCTTATGTTGCAACTAAATTGTGTTTTTTTTTTTTTTTGATGCAGTGAAAAGGCATACTGAACTGCTTGGCAAAAATGCATAGGATTTTTTGATTGCTGAAAATTGTGGGCAGCATAAAACTGGTGCAGGTATTGCCATCCCAGTACAATATGAATGCCGAAAAGCAAATAAAAATAAATAAATGAGACAACATGGAATAAATATATGTGAAGCATTGAGGGAGATACATAAAATGGCCCAGATTAACTATTGCAAATGCACCACAATTATAGCGCAATTTGAACCAAATAATAGCACACATGACTTTATAACACATTTTGTAAGTTCACTAGGTCTGAAATAGGGGGCAAGGCCTCAGTAAAAGACAGCATGACCACTGCAAAAGGTGGTGCAAGTTTCTGGTTTGAAGTATGCACAATAAAAGTTGTAAATTTAAACCAGATTTACCAGAG
Organism: Hyla sarda; assembly: GCF_029499605.1. Classification (NCBI taxonomy): domain Eukaryota; kingdom Metazoa; phylum Chordata; class Amphibia; order Anura; family Hylidae; genus Hyla; species Hyla sarda. Next base: position 85,704,984 of record NC_079193.1, on the reverse strand, counting down.
TTATCAATCACTGTAAAAAAAGGAATGAGCAGTTTTTGTAAATGTGGGCCAATCTGCCTAGAATTTAGCCAGTTTAAACTCAGGCTAGATCACCTACGAGTTTCTTGCCGTACACTTTTCAGTAAAAATTACACATTTTCTTTATTCTGTAGGTCCATACGATTACTACAGTACCTAAATTATATAGGTTTTATTTTCTTTCATTTCTTTTAAAAAAAACTATAACTTTTTGTATGAAACTTTGTATTTTTCCAATTTTCTTCTTCTGATCCCTATAACTTATTTTTTTGTTCGCATGCAGGGATGTATGAGGGCTCATTTTTGGCACCGTGATCTGTACTTTTTAGGTAGCGTTTTTTTTATAGGACTTTTTGATCATTTATTAACTTTGTTTTTATTTTTATTTTTACACATTTTTCACACATTTTTTTTGTCCCCATAAGGAACTATTACATGCAATCTTTGGATTGCACACACTGTTAAATGCTGCTCCATAGAGCAGCTTCTATCAATGTTTATAGTGCTTCATATCTCTGGCCTGCCATGGATGACTGGAGCATAGGAGGTAAGGTGGTAGGTAAGGGCCCTCCCGCCGTCTTCTCAGCTGTTCGGGACCTCGCAATCTCGTTGCGGTGGTCCTGATCAGGCCACTGAGCTAACCAGCAATGCTATTTCCCGCATTTAGACGCTGCTATAGAAGAGCATTGATCAGTGTTATCTGTGCCTTGTTACTACAGTCTGCCTGAGGCAGGCAGTATAAGCAGAATCCGAGCGGCACAGAGGTTAATTAAAGATATCCGGCTGCCACATTAGCTGATCGGGACCCCGCGATCGCGCTGCCCTGAGATAAGCGGCAACAGTATTTTAGCTTTTGGATGTTAGGATCAACATTGATCACAGAATTCAAAGGGTTAATTCTAGACAACAGCGATCATACTGATTTCCGGCATTAGTACGCTTCATAGCACCTTAACGTGCGCAAGGCATACATGTATATTAATGTATACTAACAACCTGTTCGTTTTTTATGCTGAGAAGCACGTAGATCAAAATAGAGATGGTGGATGTGCGGCTGTGTTTCTTTATTTGTGTTGTACATTTGTAGTCTCTCCCTTCTTCCATGGCCAGCACTCCTCTCCACCCATTCGGCTCAGGCATTTTTAATTAGCAGGAGACTGCATATGGGTTTTCTCCTTACATTCTCCCAGCCCTCTGGTAGAAAGCATATGGTAGGTTTCACACTGGTTTGGTTCTCTGTGGCGGCCATAGTTTCTGTGATGCTTTGTCTGTCGGGGTGGTGCAGCCCAAGGCCAGGGGCTTGGTCAGGCAGCAGTGGGGCTGCCTGGCCACTAGGTCGTTCTCCCTGTGGGCATGGTGTCTCGGAGGCGGTGGTCACCGCCCAGCGCTACGCCGATGTTAGGTTAGGCACCCACTCTGACTAGGTGGCCTTGACGTGGCGAGTGGGCTTGTACTTTTTGATCAAAAATGTATACTAACAACCTGTGGTATACAAATGGTGGATGTGCGGCTATGTTTCCCTATTTGTGTTGTACATACATGTATATCCTGTGTCATTAAGGGGTTAAGTTGGCTTATTTATAAGTGAAACTGTGCTCCAGAAAGTGGTGCATTTGTTGGCACATGTAAACCTAGCCCTGTTTTGTCTCTCAAAGCACGTTCACTTTTCACTAAACCTCGCCCCCACGTCGAGCATACAGCAAAAGTCATTTTTTGTTCAAACAATTAGTTCGAATAATCGGTTTTAAAACACATGCAAACTGCACCAAAATTCTGATGCACACACATTTTTTTGTTTAACTGTATTTTTATTGAATAAAATATCTCAAGACAAAAATAGACCATATGAAGAGGGCAGTACATGGTGCTCACAATTTTGTTTATCTCCCCCATTGTTTCTAAACATTGCACTCATTAGAGCTAATAACCATGAAAAAGCTTTAGGCTAAGGGGTATATATTAAACATAGTGTTGAGCGGCATAGGCCATATTCGAATTCGCGAATATTCGCGAATATATGGACGAATATTCGTCATATATTCGCGATTATTCACATATTCGTAATATTCTCGATTTATTTTCGCATATGCGAAAATAAGCGCATACGAAAATTAGCGTATACTCTAATTAACATAAACGAAAATTCGCATATGTTAATTTTCGCATATGCGAAAATTCGCTCAGCGGTCTCACACAGTAGTATTAGAGCCTTCTTTACACCACACAAGCTGGAAGCAGAAAGGGATGATCACTGTGATGTGTACTGTGAAAAAAAAAATTAAGTTAAAAAAAATAAATAAAAAATAAATGAATATTCGTAATTACGAATATATAGTGCTATATTCGCGAATATTCGCGAATATGCGATATTCGCAAATAAAATTCGCATTGCGAATATTCGCGAGCAACACTAATTAAACACCAGCTGACCTGAAGCCCCCTAGCTGAGAGTCTGGAATAAAATAAAACCTAAAATATAAGGAAATAATGAAAATAATAACAATAATACAGTGATCCCTCAACTTTCAATGGCCTCAACATACAATAGTTTCAACATACAATGGTCTTTTCTGGACCATTGTAACTTGAAACCAGACTCAAAATACAATGCTACAGACAGTCCAGATCTGTAAAACATGTCAATGACTGGAAGAACTGACCAATCAGAATGGACATTTCACTGGCTGCTTGGTAGCGCCCCCTACAGTACAGAAAGGTAATACATGTTCTGTACTATTTACCTGTGCCACGGTTAGCTGCTCCTTCGGACACCAAGTAAGGGCGTCTCCATTTTACCTTTTTATGACACTGTGTGTACTGTACAGAACCCTGAAGAAGCTCCTGTCCTCTACATAGACAGTGATTACAGCTCCCAGCAGATCTTTCTTACTTTTATATGTAAGGACTTGCTTTATCTGTATTAGTTATCTACTTTTTTTTTTTTTATCCTCACTTTTTCCTATTTTTGGATGACATTTTGTGGTCTTCAGAACTTTTTACCAGGTTTCCATAGAGTTCTGGTTTTAACATACAATGGTTGTCCTGGAACCAATTCATATTGTAACTTGAGGGACCACTGTATTTTTATTATTATTAATATTAATAATAATAATAATAATTTGATTTAGAACTATGACTAAATGATGCAAAATGTTTCATATTATTTTTCTCTTACTCGCAATATTTTAAAATAATTATTCTCACATATATATATATATATATATATATATATATATATATATACATACGGTATATATATATATATATATATAATTTTTTATTTTTTTTTAACAAATATTTGCAACTTGGATTGTGGCAATTAATAACCTGAAGGCTGAAGTAGATTCCAGATTTCTTCACCGTGAACTTATTATACAAGTTGTAGTCACTTGACATATTTTTTTTTCCCTCTAGGAGACTCAGATGATGTGGAAGATCTGGATGGGTTTCCTCGCCCCCCTGACACATATTCTCTTGCCTCTGACCGAGATAAGGATGAGGAGCTGACTTCTGACGGTATGCTTCTGTTTATTTTTTGGTATACTCCTCTGTTCTACAAATGGGTGTAACAAGATACAAGAATAAAAATTACAGGGCTCCAGTAAAAGATAAAAAAAAAAAAAAAGGTTATAGCACGAATGTGTGTTTTCTTTTACTCAGAATCTTTTAGGAACTGAAGAGCTCCCTCTAATGGTTCTTTACTTAAAATGTATTTTATTTTACTGCAAAACTTATTCAAATAGCTGTTTCCTTTGGGATTAGGTCACTTGCCTTGTGGTTTCCACATATCATTCTCCCTTACATATTTTATCCATAAAATTTATTAAACAAATAGACTTTTCTATATATTTTTTTCAATTTTTTTTGCTAATATCAAGAGTTTTATGTGTTTTATTATTGTATGTATAATCTAAAAGTATGCAAAAATATTTTAAAGAATGTTCCGTTATATTAAAGAAACTATGGAGGTTTTAATATTAAATCACACCAGATTTATGTGTTATAAAAATAACCAGTATATAGACCTACTTTGCATATTTAGAAACAAAACAATGCAAAACAATAGATATTTATATAGATCATATTTAGTTTTGAATAGATTAATTAAAATATTAAATTGGATTCAATATATTTTAATATATTTTAGTAATTGCTTATTGTTCAATATTTATCAATTTTAAGATTTATTATTATTATGTTTTTTTTTTTTACTTTTTTTTTTTTTTTATTTTGATATGATACCGCAGGCAAAAAATGTGTAAAAAAAAAAAAACTTGAACAGCTTTTTATTTAATTTCATATTTTTAATTACAGGACTTGCAATGCTAGCAATGCTTAATGAAACAATTTTTTTAAATACAATATTATAATGTTATTATAAAAATATTAGATATTAAAATAGGCATTTACGATATACAAAAAGGCACTTATATTTTTACAATATTTAGAAGTATGTTTCTACATGCAGCAGTGCTCCAGAGACAATGCCCGAGAATACTTTATTCCTATCCGGCCATAACTTGATGATGACGCTGTATATAAAGAACCGTTTAGGAGAACGTAGCAAATGATATTTGGCAATAACTTCCATGGGCATTGTATGTTGTCTCCTGCGATTTAATTACATGCAGCGAGTGGAAGTATTATAAGTTGGTTATAAAGTTATGATTGAGTAATGCTCTGCGACATGATGTGATGATCAGGCAGGGACACTCTGTCTCTAAGTACAATTGCCAAACTAAAATATGCTTCCTACAACACAGCACTCAAGGTTTTATGCTATCCAGATCATTCCCGTTGGATGCATAAATTGCCTTTATGGGGGTATAAAATTATGTCTATTGCAGAGCAGGGATAAGTGAGCTGCATGCATGTGTAATAAATACAGTATTCAGTGATTCAGGGAAACCTATTTTGTCATCCTTAGAACTTTACTCCTATATATGGGAGCAGTTAGTATATTCCATCTTGTTCTGCCCAAATGTGATTTACTTTTACTAGAAATGAAACACTATTTGCTTTACTGGAGTATTCATCAGTAACTAACCGAAAATGGCTCCCTTACTGCTAACTTATTAGATTTAGATAAGGCCGGGACTTATTACATGTTTATCGTACGAACAATATCATTTGAAGATAAGTCTATAATGGAGACCGTAAAATCTGCTGATTTAATGTGAATTCAGATTTTATGACTACATTAAAAATAAAGAGTTCAAAGGTATATGAAGTGAGTGCCTGCAAAGCTGACATGTGTCTGGTCTACATATCTATCAATGCATTCGCCCCTTAGGCCTCAGTAAGAGGGTTGGATTGTGCCCGCGTTTGACTATTCGGATTGTAACGACCTGAATACAGTACCCTATCAATCTACGATGCTGTAAATTCACGCCAGCAGATTCACTTTCAGATCTGGATATTGCACCCGGTATGCAAGTAGTTAACACGGGTACGTTATGCCTGAATGAGGCCTTAACCATAGAGAGCAGCCTCAGCCTTATATCATGTCTCGTTGCTTTACGATTCCAACAAAGCTTCCAGTGCACAATTGTTGCTATTGTTTTGATAAAATACATCTATTAATATAAAAAAGCACAGGAATATTACAACTATTAGGTTCTTTTTTTAAATTCTCTATTTTGTCCCCCCAATGTATTTATTTTTTTGATTATATTTTTCTTTAATAATCCTTCAGCTGTCACACAATTCTCTATTAGCTCTACTAGGCAGAATTTCAACAATGAGCGAAACGAAATTAGCCCAGGTCATGGCGAGGTCTGTTATTAAATCTTATTGTTATTTTGTCCTTTTGACTTCTTCTTTGTGGTTCACACCAACAAAAGTATAGAAACGGATAGATTCCAAACGCTAAACAAGATAAGTATTTTTCATAATGCTAATGTAATTTTCAAGGTACCGAAAAGGTCACATCCCTATATTTCTATATGCATTAGGAATCTCTCATTCTGCTTAATATTTCTCCCTCACTGTTCCTCTGGTTCAAAAGTTCATCCGGTTCCCCAATGGCCACCTAATTTTCGAGTTATTCCCTGAAGCCATATGTGTTTTGGTTTTTTTATGGATTATTAGGTACCGTAGGAAAGTCAAATAAGTTATATCTTCTAATGAAATTCTAGCACTCTTCAGATCAGTGATGCCTAGACTTGATTGCTAGTAGCAATTATCACAGTCTGGGTGGAAAGTGATTGGTTTTACATGGTGCTGAGCAGAAGAACAAAAATCGGCACTAAACTGCATCCAAATAATGTAATTACATATCACAAATATATTACGTGAAGAACATGGAGACTACTCTTTATGCTGATTCATTGAAAGATTCTAAGTTCACGCATGGCATCCAATCAAGTTCATATGCAGGTTATTGCCAGCTAGTAACAAGCTTCGAGTGAGAACTTTGATTTTTACGTTGGACCTTGATACTAGAGATTAATGGAATTTCAATGAGGGACTAAAGTGGTAACCAATATGTCAGTAAAATTAATGAGCATTCTATAGTAGTGTCTCCTCATTAATACCAGTTGTTTGATAGGTGCTTGATACAATAGAGGGGAGATAATTGATTTCGGAATAGGGATCCTGCTTCATTTATCGATGTGTCGGTTATATGACACCTAAATGACAGATTTCAATATCAGCGCTCATATGAACGTATCAGAATTGTATTATTTTTCTATTGATGTTCACTGGCTAATAACTCACTCTAAATGTGAAGCATTTAAAACCTAGTATATACAATAAACCTGTATTGAAAAGGATAATGCTGAATATGTTCTGCTTTGGCAGCTGAAACAACAAATGTAAATATTTAGAATAATCAATACAATTGAATATAGAGTCATATATAGAGTCATGAATATAGAGAAGTGAATAGAGTGAATATAGAGTTGTTTCAGGGAACTTAGCATATTAAGTGTTAACATAAACCCCTGTATTTTGTGAGTTGAATATTTACAATCAGATTTGTGTATAGTCTCTATAAATCTATATATAAAACTACACTACAGTGAAAAATGAAAACGGGGGAATTTATCAAGCATTTTACCTACTTTTTCTGTCTTTGATGCACATATGTTAACCATTTGCATCATTTTTTCCCTACAATTAGCCAGGTTTGCCACTTAAATTTTTTGGGGCTGAAAAGGGAGACATGATTGTGGGTAAGAAATTTTTAGACATGTTTATCAAATGCAACTTTTTTAGAGAGTCACAACATTTTAAACAACCTTATTACACAGTGGGGGGTGTAAGAAAACACATGATAACATAATAAAGGGATAATAAAAAAAATGCAAAATCATTAAACATCATGCAAAAAAAAAAAAAACATGATAATTTTGCACAAATAAAACTGGCAAATGAAAGAGGAAGCTTGAAAAAAAAAAGAGATGAAAAAGGGGTTAAAAATTGTACCCAATGTTGCATTTTGTCCTATTTGTTTTTTAATCAGATTCTTTACAGGTCAAATTTTGTAGATTTTTTTTAATTCAGACAGATAAGTAGCAACTACCAATTACATTTAGCCACGTATCTCATAGATTGGTTTAAAAAATTAATTACATACAAAGGAAAGACAGAGAGGTTTCCAAAGACATACTGGTGATGGTTGAAGAATAGGATGGTACTGGACATCCAGGGACTCATATTAGTGCGCCATATCAATAAAGCTACCAGCAGCTGCCATGTCAATAGTAATAAAGTTACAGACTACAATGTGCAGCATTCTAACTAGACCCTCGATCTTCTGGGAAGTTTAATCTTTTATAGAAACAAATGTCCATTTGACTGGATGTTATTTATCTCTCACTTTCTGCTATGGCTTTAATTATGTGATGTATTTGCTGAGGATGAGTGGTCAATCCACAAACAGGAGGGAGGCAGATCACAGACATCTAGGGGCTGCAGTCTGGCTGCTATGTCCCTGCTGGGACATGTCCTTGTAAGGGTTAAAATGACATCATCCAGCTCTAAGCGCCGGCCTTGCCTCCTTAGTCAGATCTTCGACTTCTTATATGTGTTTGCATGCTACTGTCTAGTGATAGCCATGGCCAAATGCATTCGCCAGCAGTGAAGCCTTTTGGAGGAAGCAAAGGTTTTGAAAAAGGTTAGATTTCTGGAAATGTTTACAGGTTCACAAAAAAGTCTCAAGTCTAATCTTGGTGCTTATGTACAGTATATTGTACAAACATGAGCTCCTTCCCAATGCTCATGGATAAATAAACAGATACAAAGAAACACAGATAGATATAAAATAACAGATAGGTTGATAGATAGATCAATAGACATGAAGTATTAGGTAGATAGATGATGGCTAGATAGATAGATAGATAGATACAGAATAGTAGATACATTAGATTCAAGATAGAGAAATATCAAATAAATATATAAATAGACAGACATATTTAAAATAGTAGATAGATTAGATATGAGATAGATGGATAGATCAGATATGATATAGTTGCACGTTGACATTTAAAAGGTAAATGATCTATTTTGTCTCACACATACAAGTATCTTTACACCACAGGAAGTGGGTTATTAGTGTCATTTGTAAAAACCTTTGATATATTGGCATAAACAATCAGACCAAAAAAAATGGGCAGGGCTTAGTGGTGCAATTTGTGGTGTAAGAACAGAGGTACTTAAATAATTAAACAGTCTGCAACTCTTATAAATTTGCTACTTCAGTGCAATAAAGGAAATTAATAAAAATGTGTATGCCTGTTTTTGGGTGTACAAAATTTGGTGTAACTTATAGCGAGCTGGTGTATGTTGTGGTGCATAGACAATCAAATCTTACTCCAAAACATCTGATTCCAAAGTTTACCTAAAAGTTTTTCACATTTTATGCTACAGATTTCAATGTAAACTAAATTATTGGACACAGCTTCAAATCTGCAGCTTTAAATAGGCACTGTCACCAACCTTTTTTTTTTATATGTTGTAGTACTTATGTACTACAACATATCTCTAATGTAGATTCATTATTTTTTTTTAATTAAAATAGTGTATTTTACATTTGAAAACCGGCCACTAAGGGTCTCCCTCCTAATGGCCGGCTGTAGCCTGCCATGACGTCACGACTGAATTAGGACCAATGCCGGCTGGGCAATCGGTCCCTATTCAGTCAGCCTGCGCTCGCTTCACTATAAAAAGATATACTAGTTAAAAATAGTGGATTGGTGGGAGTTTGACCACTGGATCCTCTACTGTTCTCAATAAGGTCAAATATCCTCCAAATCAATGGAACTGCCATGTGTATGCCTGGCTAGAAACCTATGAATTCTTTATGGGGCTTCTGAACATTTTGATGATGAGAATATCTCTTGAAGACAGGCATGTAAAAGGCTGGTATACAATAAATCCCCTCTACCCCAATGGGTTTAAAATCTGCTCTTAAGTATTTTGCTGAGGTTCCATGTCTATCTATTTAAACATTTTCACTTTTCATTTATGATTAAGATTTTGACTTCTCTATTAAAATCAATGGACATACTGTATAGAAAATTCACAGCAAATAACACAATGTGTGACCCTATCCTATGGTTTAGGCCAATTGTGGTGCTCTGTTTATAAAACTAGTGGTTAATAGTTTCTAAATTTCAAAAATGTTTTAAAGTATATTTACATCCAGTTATTGTATACACCATTACTAATGAAAAAGCAAAAGAAAGAAAAAAAATCATCTAGATGACTTACTTGGCTCAGGCTGGGTAGCAGTAGTTTACATGGCACAGTTTGCACAGGATGACTGCACACATGGTCAGATGAAGTCATTTGGCTGGCAGCAGCACAATGTGTATGGGCTCCTTTCATTGCTGTCATTGGCCGGGAATAACTTGTTTTATATTGCCTTAGAGGATGTAAGAATTTTTATTGAACACCAGTATCTCAGTGTATACAGTGGGGCTTATTGATCAGAGCAGTTGTGCCTGCTTTCTAGGCCTACGTTTTTTAAACCTTACCTGCAAAGTGTCTCTAAAAAGGGACACGGGGGAGGTTTGGAGTTGGGGGGAATTCATTATCATTGTTCTCAATAGATAAGTTGCACATTTTTCAATCGGCTGCATTTTGCACAAAAATATACTACTTTTCTCCCCTTTACGGCGCTGCAGTTACTGTGAGTAAATTTCAAAACCTGTGGCATGGGGAGTGATGAAGAGGTGTCAAATTGTATAGAGATTTGTGCACTTTTTAAGTTAAAGGAGATCTGCAGCCACAGACACTTACTCCCTATCAGGGTTTACTACTCTCTAACATGTTTCTTTTTTTTAGCTAACCCAGGCATCTCATAGACTGTCCAAAAAGCTCAATAGAAAATATATTGGTGTGACTCCAAATGCAGCAGACATTTTTGGCAAACCATTTTGAATCCATGAGAGGAATTTATTAAGATCGACAGGTCTTAAAGGAGTACTGCAGCCATAGACACTTATGCGCTGTCTGCAGGATAGGGGATAAGTGTCTGATCACGAGGGGGTCCAAACCCTGGACCACATCCCCCCCCCCGCGCAATCTTCTGTATGGGGCCCCATCATTACCGTGGCTCTGCGCGGCTAATGCATGTGTCATCAACCTCACCTCCTGCAGGGTAGAGCCGTGGCAAAGCCAGGGCCCCATGCAGGAGATTGCGTGGGGTCCCAGGGTTCGGACCCCCCACAATCAGACACTTATCCCCTATCCTGCAGACTGCACACAAGTGTCTATGGCTGCAGTACTCCTTTAAGACCTGTCGATCTTAATAAATTCCTCTCATGGATTCAAAGTTGTTTGCCAAAATTTCTGTTGCATTTGGAGTCACACCAATATTTTACTTTTGAGTTTTTTGGACAGTCTATGAGATGCCTGGGTTAGCTAAAAAAGGAACATGTTGGAGAGTAGTAAACCCTGATTTCCTTGTGCAATGCAATGAGTATCTGTTACGCCGAGCGCTCCGGGTCCCCGCTCCTCCCCGGAGCGCTCGCTTCACTCTCGCTACTGCAGCGCTCCGGTCAGTTCCACTGACCCGGTGCGCTGCGATACCGTCTCCAGCCGGGATGCGATTCGCGATGCGGGTGGCGCCCGCTCGCGATGCGCATCCCGGCTCCCGTACCTGACTCGCTCTCCGTCTGTCCTGTCCCGGCGCGCGCAGCCCCGCTCCCTAGGGCGCGCGCGCGCCGGGTCTCTGCGATTTAAAGGGCCACTGCGCCGCTGATTGGCGCAGTGGTTCCAATTAGTGTGTTCACCTGTGCACTCCCTATTTATACCTCACTTCCCCTGCACTCCCTCGCCGGATCTTGTTGCCATTGTGCCAGTGAAAGCGTTTCCTTGTGTGTTCCTAGCCTGTGTTCCAGACCTCCTGCCGTTGCCCCTGACTACGATCCTTGCTGCCTGCCCCGACCTTCTGCTACGTCCGACCTTGCTTCTGTCTACTCCCTTGTACCGCGCCTATCTTCAGCAGCCAGAGAGGTTGAGCCGTTGCTAGTGGATACGACCTGGTCACTACCGCCGCAGCAAGACCATCCCGCTTTGCGGCGGGCTCTGGTGAAAACCAGTAGTGACTTAGAACCGGTCCACTAGCACGGTCCACGCCAATCCCTCTCTGGCACAGAGGATCCACCTCCAGCCAGCCGGCATCGTGACAGTAGATCCGGCCATGGATCCCGCTGAAGTTCCTCTGCCAGTTGTCGCCGACCTCACCACGGTGGTCGCCCAGCAGTCACAACAGATAGCGCAACAAGGCCACCAGCTGTCTCAACTGACCGTGATGCTACAGCAGCTACTTCCTCAGCTTCAGCAACCATCTCCTCCGCCAGCTCCTGCACCTCCTCCGCAGCGAGTGGCCGCTTCAGGCCTACGACTATCTTTGCCGGATAAATTTGATGGGGACTCTAAATTTTGCCGTGGCTTTCTTTCTCAATGTTCCCTGCACTTGGAGATGATGTCGGACCAGTTTCCTACTGAAAGGTCTAAGGTGGCTTTCGTAGTCAGCCTTCTGTCTGGAAAAGCTCTGTCGTGGGCTACACCGCTCTGGGACCGCAATGACCCCGTCACTGCCTCTGTACACTCCTTCTTCTCGGAAATTCAAAGTGTCTTTGAGGAACCTGCCCGAGCCTCTTCTGCTGAGACTGCCCTGTTGAACCTGGTCCAGAGTAATTCTTCCGTTGGCGAGTACGCCGTACAATTCCGTACTCTTGCTTCAGAACTATCCTGGAATAATGAGGCCCTCTGCGCGACCTTTAAAAAAGGCCTATCCAGCAACATTAAAGATGTTCTGGCCGCACGAGAAATCCCTGCTAACCTACATGAACTCATTCATCTAGCCACTCGCATTGACATGCGTTTTTCCGAAAGGCGTCAGGAGCTCCGCCAGGATATGGACTTTGTTCGCACGAGGCGTTTTTTCTCCCCGGCTCCTCTCTCCTCTGGTCCCCTGCAATCCGTTCCTGTGCCTCCCGCCGTGGAGGCTATGCAGGTCGACCGGTCTCGCCTGACACCTCAAGAGAGGACACGACGCCGCATGGAGAATCTCTGCCTGTACTGTGCCGGTACCGAACACTTCCTCAAGGATTGTCCTATCCGTCCTCCCCGCCTGGAAAGACTTACGCTGACTCCGCACAAAGGTGAGACAGCCCTTGATGTCAACTCTGCTTCTCCGCGTCTTACTGTGCCTGTGCGGGTATCTGCCTCTACCTTCTCCTTCTCTACTATGGCCTTCTTGGATTCCGGATCTGCAGGAAATTTTATTTTGGCCTCTCTCATCAACAGGTTCAACATCCCGCTGACCAGTCTCGCCAGACCTCTCTACATCAATTGTGTTAACAATGAAAGATTGGACTGTACCATACGTTTCCGCACGGAGCCCCTCCTAATGTGCATCGGACCTCACCATGAGAAAATTGAGTTTTTGGTCCTCCCCAATTGCACTTCCGAAATTCTCCTTGGACTACCCTGGCTTCAACACCACTCCCCAACCCTGGATTGGTCCACTGGGGAGATCAAGAGTTGGGGTCCCTCTTGTTCCAAGGACTGCCTTAAACCGGTTCCCAGTACTCCTTGCCGTGACCCTGTGGTCCCTCCTGTAACCGGTCTCCCTAAGGCCTATATGGACTTTGCGGATGTTTTTTGCAAAAAACAAGCTGAGACTTTACCTCCTCACAGGCCTTATGACTGTCCCATTGACCTGCTCCCGGGCACTACTCCACCCCGGGGCAGAATTTATCCTCTCTCTGTCCCAGAGACTCTTGCTATGTCTGAGTATATCCAGGAAAATTTAAAGAAGGGCTTTATCCGCAAATCTTCCTCTCCTGCCGGAGCCGGATTTTTCTTTGTGTCCAAAAAAGATGGCTCTCTACGTCCTTGCATTGACTACCGCGGTCTTAATAAAATCACTGTAAAAAACCGCTACCCCCTACCTCTCATCTCTGAACTCTTTGATCGCCTCCAAGGTGCCCACATCTTTACAAAACTGGACTTAAGAGGTGCCTATAATCTCATCCGCATCAGAGAGGGGGATGAATGGAAAACGGCATTTAACACTAGAGATGGACACTTTGAGTATCTGGTCATGCCCTTTGGCCTGTGCAACGCCCCTGCCGTCTTCCAAGACTTTGTTAATGAAATTTTTCGTGATCTCTTATATTCCTGTGTTGTTGTATATCTGGACGATATCCTGATTTTTTCTGCCAACCTAGAAGAACACCGCCAGCATGTCCGCATGGTTCTTCAGAGACTTCGTGACAATCAACTTTATGCCAAAATGGAGAAATGTCTGTTTGAATGTCAATCTCTTCCTTTCCTAGGATACTTGGTCTCTGGCCAGGAACTACAAATGGATCCAGACAAACTCTCTGCCGTCTTAGATTGGCCACGCCCCTCCGGACTCCGTGCTATCCAACGTTTTTTGGGGTTCGCCAATTATTACAGACAATTCATTCCACATTTTTCCACCATTGTGGCTCCTATCGTGGCTTTAACCAAAAAGAATGCCAATCCTAAGTCATGGCCTCCTCAAGCGGAAGACGCCTTTAAACAGCTCAAGTCTGCCTTTTCTTCGGCTCCCGTGCTCTCCAGACCTGACCCATCTAAACCCTTCCTATTGGAGGTTGATGCCTCCTCTGTAGGAGCTGGAGCGGTCCTTCTACAGAAAAATTCTTCCGGGCATGCTGTTACTTGTGGTTTTTTTTCTAGGACCTTCTCTCCGGCTGAGAGGAACTACTCCATCGGGGACCGAGAGCTTCTAGCCATTAAATTAGCACTTGAGGAATGGAGGCATCTGTTGGAGGGATCAAGATTTCCAGTTATTATTTACACCGATCACAAGAACCTCTCCTATCTCCAGTCTGCCCAACGGCTGAATCCTCGCCAGGCCAGGTGGTCTCTGTTCTTTGCCCGATTTAATTTTGAAATTCACTTTCGGCCTGCCGATAAGAACATTAGGGCCGATGCTCTCTCTCGTTCCTCGGATGCCTCGGAAGTAGAGCTCTCTCCGCAACACATCATTCCCCCTGACTGCCTGATCTCCACTTCTCCAGCCTCCATCAGGCAAACTCCTCCAGGGAAGACCTTCGTTTCTCCACGCCAACGCCTCGGAATCCTCAAATGGGGTCACTCCTCCCATCTCGCAGGTCATGCGGGTATCAAGAAATCCGTGCAACTCATCTCTCGTTTCTATTGGTGGCCGACTCTGGAGACGGATGTTGTGGATTTTGTACGAGCCTGCACTGTCTGTGCCCGGGATAAGACTCCTCGCCAGAAGCCCGCTGGCCTTCTTCATCCTCTGCCTGTCCCCGAACAGCCTTGGTCTCTGATTGGTATGGACTTTATTACAGACTTACCCCCATCCCGTGGCAACACTGTTGTTTGGGTGGTCGTTGATCGATTCTCCAAGATGGCACATTTCATCCCTCTTCCTGGTCTTCCTTCAGCGCCTCAGTTGGCAAAACAATTTTTTGTACACATTTTTCGTCTTCACGGGTTGCCCACGCAGATCATCTCGGATAGAGGCGTCCAATTCGTGTCAAAATTCTGGAGGGCTCTCTGTAAACAACTCAAGATTAAATTAAACTTTTCCTCTGCATATCATCCTCAATCCAATGGGCAAGTAGAAAGAATTAACCAGGTCCTGGGTGATTATTTACGCCATTTTGTTTCCTCCCGCCAGGATGACTGGGCAGATCTTCTACCATGGGCCGAATTCTCGTATAACTTCAGAGTCTCTGAATCTTCCTCCAAATCCCCATTTTTCGTGGTGTACGGCCGTCACCCTCTTCCCCCCCTCCCTACTCCCTTGCCCTCTGGTTTGCCCGCTGTGGATGAAATATCTCGTGATCTTTCCACCATATGGAAAGAGACCCAAAATTCTCTTTTACAGGCTTCATCACGCATGAAGAAGTTTGCTGATAGAAAAAGAAGAGCTCCCCCCATTTTTTCTCCTGGAGACAAGGTATGGCTCTCCGCTAAATATGTCCGCTTCCGTGTCCCTAGCTACAAATTGGGACCACGCTATCTTGGTCCTTTCAAAATCTTGTGCCAGATTAATCCTGTCTCTTACAAACTTCTTCTTCCTCCTTCTCTTCGTATTCCTAATGCCTTTCACGTTTCTCTTCTTAAACCACTCATCATCAACCGTTTCTCTCCCAAACTTGTTTCTCCCACTCCTGTTTCCGGCTCCTCGGACATCTTCTCCGTAAAAGAGATACTGGCCTCCAAGAAGGTCAGAGGGAAAACCTTTTTTCTGGTCGATTGGGAGGGTTGTGGTCCTGAAGAGAGATCCTGGGAACCTGAGGACAATATCCTAGACAAAAGTCTGCTCCTCAGGTTCTCAGGCTCTAAGAAGAGGGGGAGACCCAAGGGGGGGGGTACTGTTACGCCGAGCGCTCCGGGTCCCCGCTCCTCCCCGGAGCGCTCGCTTCACTCTCGCTACTGCAGCGCTCCGGTCAGTTCCACTGACCCGGTGCGCTGCGATACCGTCTCCAGCCGGGATGCGATTCGCGATGCGGGTGGCGCCCGCTCGCGATGCGCATCCCGGCTCCCGTACCTGACTCGCTCTCCGTCTGTCCTGTCCCGGCGCGTGCGGCCCCGCTCCCTAGGGCGCGCGCGCGCCGGGTCTCTGCGATTTAAAGGGCCACTGCGCCGCTGATTGGCGCAGTGGTTCCAATTAGTGTGTTCACCTGTGCACTCCCTATTTATACTTCACTTCCCCTGCACTCCCTCGCCGGATCTTGTTGCCATTGTGCCAGTGAAAGCGTTTCCTTGTGTGTTCCTAGCCTGTGTTCCAGACCTCCTGCCGTTGCCCCTGACTACGATCCTTGCTGCCTGCCCCGACCTTCTGCTACGTCCGACCTTGCTTCTGTCTACTCCCTTGTACCGCGCCTATCTTCAGCAGCCAGAGAGGTTGAGCCGTTGCTAGTGGATACGACCTGGTCACTACCGCCGCAGCAAGACCATCCCGCTTTGCGGCGGGCTCTGGTGAAAACCAGTAGTGACTTAGAACCGGTCCACTAGCACGGTCCACGCCAATCCCTCTCTGGCACAGAGGATCCACCTCCTGCCAGCCGGCATCGTGACAGTATCTAATGGCAGCAATGAAAAACTACCTGTTTTATTAAACCTGCATGGTTTTATTAGATTAACCCATCAGAGTGTTGACAAGAACATTTAGTGCCCTCATTGGTTTTATTGGTGCATAGCTATTTCTTATTCACTCAGGGGGTGGGACCAGAGCTGGGCTATATGCCAGTAGTACACACTGTTACGCTGAGCGCTCCGGGTCCCTGCTCTTCCCCGAAACGCTCGCGGCGTTTCTCTCCCTGCAGCGCCCCGGTCAGACCCGCTGACCGGGAGCGCTGCACTGACATTGCCGGATCTTGTTGTCTTAGTGCCTTGAGAAAGCTATTACTGTGTTACCCATACTGTGTTCCTGACCTCCTGCTATTTCCATATTGACTACGAACCTTGCCGCCTGCCCCGACCTTCTGCTACGTCTGACCTTGTCTCTGCCTAGTCCTTCTGTCCCACGCCTTCTCAGCAGTCAGCGAGGTTGAGCCGTTGCCAGTGGATATGACCTGGTTGCTACCGCCGCAGCAAGACCATCCTGCTTTGCGGTGGGCTCTGGTGAATACCAGTAGCTTCTTAGAACCGGTCCACCGGCACGGTCCACGCCAATCCCTCGCTGACACAGAGGATCCACTATCAGCTAGCCGAATCGTGACAGTAGATCCGGCCATGGATCCCGCTGTCGTGCCGCTGCCAAGTATCGCTGATATATCCACGCTGGTCGCCCAGCAATCCCGACAGATCGCCCAACAAGAACACCAGCTGTCGTACTTGACCACCATGACACAGCAACTTCAGTCACAGCTACAGCAACTTCAGCCACAGCTACAGCAACTTCAGTCACAGCTACAGCAGCTGCAACAGCAACAACCATCTCCTCCGCCGGCTCCTGCACCTCCTCCGCAGCGAGTGGCCGCTCCTAACCTCTGCTTGTCCCTGCCGGACAAATTTGATGGGGACTCTAGACTCTGCCGTGGTTTTCTGTCACAATGTTCCCTACATTTGGAGATGTTGTCGGATCAATTTCCTACAGAACGGTCGAAGGTGGCTTTCGTGGTCAGTCTCCTGTCTGGGAAGGCTTTGTCTTGGGCCACACCGCTATGGGACTGCGATGACCCTGTCACCACCACTGTACACTCCTTCTTCTCTGAGGTTCGCAGTGTCTTCGAGGAACCAGCCCGAGCTTCTTCTGCCGAGACTGCCCTGCTGAACCTGGTCCAGGGTAATTCTTCAGTAGGCGAGTACGCCATCCGATTTCGTACTCTCGCTTCCGAATTATCTTGGAACAACGAGGCTCTCTGCGCGACCTTTAAAAAAGGCCTATCCAGTAACATCAAAGATGTGCTGGCCGCACGAGAGATTCCTGCCAACCTGCATGAACTTATCCATTTGGCCACCCGCATTGACATGCGTTTTTCGGAAAGACACCAGGAACTCCGCCAGGAAAAAGACCTTAATCCCTGGGCACCTCTCTCACGGTATCCCTTGCAATCTACCCCTGTGCCTCCCGCCGAGGAGCCTATGCAAGTAGATCGGTCTCGCCTGACTCTTGAAGAGAGGTCTCGCCGTAGGGATAAAAATCTATGTCTGTACTGCGCTAGTACCGAACATTTCTTTGTGGATTGCCCTATTCGTCCTCCACGTCTGGAAAATGCACGCACGCAACCTGCTCATGTGGGCCTGGCGTCTCTGGGTACGGAATCTGCTTCTCCATGTCTCACTGTGCCCGTACGGATTTCTCCTTCTGCCAACTCCTCCTTCTCTGCCGTGGCCGTCTTGGACTCTGGTTCTTCTGGAAATTTTATTCTGGCCTCTTTGCTTGATAGGTACTGCATCCCGGTGACCCGTCTCATCAAGCCGCTCTACATTTCTTCAGTCAACGGAGTCAAGTTGCACTGCACTGTGCGTTATCGCACAGTGCCCCTGCTTATGAACATTGGACCGCATCTCGAGAAGATTGAATTTTTGGTTTTGCCCGGCTGCACCTCTGAAGTCCTTCTCGGTCTGCCATGGCTCCAGCACCATTCTCCCACCCTTGACTGGACCACCGAGGAGATCGAGAATTGGGGTCCTGCTTGCCGCAAGAAATGCCTCATGTCTGCTCCCAGCCCCGTCTGTCGGGCCTCAGTGTCTCCTCCTGTGCCTGGTCTCCCCAAGGCCTATCAGGACTGTGCCGTGCCTCCTCATAGCCCCCGTCCTGGTGACACTCTGCCCCGTGCCAAGCCTCACCCTCTGCCCCCCCTCCCCATTCCCACTCCTTCTGACCGGTCTGCCATTCATGAGTATACCCTGGACTTCACTGTCCCCCAGAAGGAGACTCTACAATCGCTCCCAATGTCCTCGTCCCAGATGGAGCGACATCCCGACAAAAAGAGGGGGAGACCTAAGGGGGGGTACTGTTACGCTGAGTGCTCCGGGTCGCTGCTCCTCCCCGAAGCGCTCGCGGCGTTTCTCTCCCTGCAGCGCCCCGGTCAGACCCGCTGACCGGGAGCACTGCACTGACATTGCCGGATCTTGTTGCCTTAGTGCCTTGAGAAAGCTATTACTGTGTTACCCATACTGTGTTCCTGACCTCCTGCTATTTCCATATTGACTACGAACCTTGCCGCCTGCCCCGACCTTCTGCTACGTCTGACCATGTCTCTGCCTAGTCCTTCTGTCCCACGCCTTCTCAGCAGTCAGCGAGGTTGAGCCGTTGCCAGTGGATACGACCTGGTTGCTACCGCCGCAGCAAGACCATCCCGCTTTACGGCGGGCTCTGGTGAATACCAGTAGCTTCTTAGAACCGGTCCACCGGCACGGTCCATGCCAATCCTTCGCTGACACAGAGGATCCACTATCAGCTAGCCGAATCGTGACACACACATATCACTTCCTTTTCCTTACTTCTCTGGCCAGGCATAGTATCACCTTTCCTATTCTATGACAGTGCGGGAGAAATGCACTTGACTAAAGAGGCTGGCACTGTGCTGGGGTATGATTTACACAGTACAGTATTAGATGGCTTATAAAGGGTTAACTAATGCCGCTCTGGTCCTGCCTTCTAAAAGGGAGAGAATGAGAAATAGCTATGCACCATGGAGAGGGCTCTCAGTGGCTCAATAATGGCAATGAGGACACGAAAATCACCTTGTCACCCAACTAAGAGGTAAATGTAACAAAACTATAGAGTTTTTTTTTTGTCTTTAGAAAGTTTCGGACGCCGCAAGTGCAGGATTTGTGGAGCTGGTTTGTTTTCCATTACTTTAGTCTGGATAGTATTTACAAGGCATTATCCTGATCCTGACCTCCACTACGCTCCTTCTAATCGCTGCCTGCCGCAATGTACTGCCCCGGCAGTGATTGGCTGAGAAGCAGTGAGTAGGCCCTGGCACCGGGAAGAGGACCATGCATCACACTGCTGCTCAGTCAATCACTGGCCAGTGAATAGCTGAGCTGCAGTCTGAGACATCCAGCCCCATTAACCAGGAAGAGGACTGCAGCGGAGGCCTGGAGCAGAATACTGGAGGAAGCGGGGTAGTGGAGAGAGGTAAGTCTAAGTTTTTTTTTTTTTTTATGCCAGCAGTCTGGGTAGGCTTTCTTAAAAAAGTTAAATAATTGTATTATCCATAGAATAATTCTGCAGAGTATTTTTAGAATTCTTCATTCTGGTTTTCTGCATGACTGCAGGTTGCCATTCCTTTGGTCAATGGGAGATGTCTCTATACACTCTGACTAACTATTCCCCACATACCCAATTTATAAAAAAGATGAGTTGTTAAGTCACTCATGCATTTGCAGGAAGAATAACAGGGGAACGGCCTGTTGTTAAGAGAGAAAAAACTCCAGAATAGTTTTCTAATGGGGTACACATATATTTGCTAAAATAGAGGTGTCAGAAAAGTGGACAGAGCCTATATCAGTGAGAAAAATAAAACATGAAATCTAAGCTGGACCCCTGAAAATTCTCAGTGTTTTCCATCACCATATGAAATAAGCAAGAAAAGGACCTTTTATGCTTTTGATGGGATTGTTGAACTTCCCTTGGCACAAATGCATTAATAACCTCATAGTCAGATTCACATGCAGTATAAGTGGTAATAAATCACTATATATAAGAAATTACACTTGAAACTTTGACTTTTATCTATTGATAATATTTTCTTGTATAGTTTTCTTCACAATATCTTCTCTGCTGTTGCTAATGCATGCACCATAATGTCTACCTTCAGTGCTAATTTTTCCCTTGGGGTTTATGGAATTGCCATTAACACATCACGGGCTAATGATAATGTCCAATTAAAACTAGTTTAAAGGGAGTCTAACTGGCTAAATAGGATTTACTACTTATGGTGTATTCTACTAGTTTTTGGTGTCATTTAAAGCCTTAAATTTTAATAATTCAGTAAAAGATATCTCCCTCAAACACTTAGTAATGGGTCCAATCTGGACCTTCAGAGAGCCATGATGGGATTAGTGTATCCGCATCTATCCGCTTGGGGTGTGTAAATTCCCCAACAACCCCTGTGTGTCACTATGCCAAACCCAAACTTGGTCACCAAAAAGCATACACTTTTATGTCAAAAAAGTACACAGCAGTAATCAGATGTCAGCAATAAATCTCACACAGTCCTGGAATTACGGTGCCAGATTCCTGCAAAGCTCCAGCGTTTAAGATAGTTGTCAGAGGGGTGCTATTCTAAGAGACACAATGGTGACTTGGTTCACCCTTCCCTGGAGGCATATGTCAGTGTTTCCCAATCAGGGCGCCTCCAGCTGTTGCAAAACTACAACTTCCAGCATGTACTGGATAGCCAAAAAGCTGCCTGAGTATGCTAGAAGTTGGAGTTTTGCAACAGCTAGGGGCACCCTGGTTGGGAAACACTGGTATATGTAATGAAGCTACCCCTACTCGTACCGGGTCTGTGGGGGAACCCTCCCTAAAAAGGGCTACCTCTGCCCCATCTACCCCTATGTCTCGCCCTGTTACCCTCTATTAGTATAGTTCAACAAATTACATCCATTTAGAATCATCGGGGCAAATAATATTTGCAAGTTAGGGGATAGGCGATCTTATCATGAAGATTCCAACTACTAGGAACCCCTGTAATATCAAGACTGGAGACCTGAGTCTTCTGTGAGAATGGAGCAGTGATTGCACATGTGCACTGCTGCTCTATTTATTCTCTATGGGAGCCCCAAACGCTGTATTTGGCTATCTTTGGTGGGTGGCTCCCATAGAGAATGAATGGAGCAGTGGTGTGCATGCACAACGGTTGCTCTGTTATCTCTTGAGACTTTGGTCCATGTTACTGAGAGGGGGTCTCAGCAGTGTCACCTCTCTCCTCCAGGATCAGATAAATGGGACAATCCCTTTAAAATGAATTTCCTCCTGCCTAATTTTTCCCATTCCCCCTATGAATACTAGATAGAATGTTGTTTTCTTTGCAGATCCTACTGTGTTATAAATAAAAATAGCTGATTGTGCTTTTAACGTCAAATATTTGGACTTTTTGATCTTAGAATGAGTGACTTAATAAACAAATAAATAAAAATAAATAAATAAATAATAATGTAACTGCAGTGACACAGAGAGGCAAGATACCTATTCCCATTTTTCTGTATGACCATTGCTTTCCTAAATTCATTCAAACAGCACATGCAGTAGGAAATGCTTGAGTGCTGCAAATGCTTTAATAGTAACCTCAGGGCATAGCGCAATTACGAGATATCTTATGTCTACAGTGTATGAAGGTTGTGACCCATGAGCAGCATATGCCTGGCTTGGCCAGCAGTATGATTCATTTGGGAGGCTATCTATGGCCAGTCGGGCCCAGGGAAGGTAGTGTGCAGTGACATTTTAGATTAAGAAAGATTCAATAAGTGCGAGGATCACTGCACAGAACAAGTTATACACATCTTGGATCTTTATTGTGGCTTGTGCACAGTCTTCCAGGGATATTTGCCTATTTAGTATGTGGTCTTAACGTAACCTGCTCTAATTTATTGCTATGATGTTACTACCATCACATTAGACAGTTCTTAAGCCATTGGAATAGACTATCTCCTCTTAGTTGTTGGAATCGCTAAGTATGTATAGCATATGTATACTCATGTGTTTTGTATTTGTACCTACATTATCTGTCTTTACATTAATAGTGATAAATATATCTTCATGAGTCCCTCACCCATGATTTTCTGTTCACCCTTTAGTTCTGTGCTGCTGATTAACATCATGTGCTCAGCCACCAGTATGGTATTGATTGCCCAATACTCTTTTATTATGATTGAACTGATGCAAATGATAGGGAGGATGCAGGCATATGGACAATATCCTCAGCACTTCACATTAATGTAAATTCATTTAGCGTCTGCTACATATGCATTTTCTACATTGTGGTTTGGATCAGTGATTTCAGTTACAGATGATGGTGTAGCCAATATATTGCTTTACACCGTAGAGCTGTAATTATTTACTACATAGAGGTTTTCTGAACAGCCATATTTGAGAGCAAACATTCTTTGTCCCATAAGAGGAGCTATTATAACGGGATTGTTCAATTTGGACAACCTTCCTTTTTTTAAGGGTCTGCATATAAAAGGCCATACAGCTTGGTGTGTCCCATTACTATAGGGTGACTGTAATATCCAACCCAATCTCCTTGTCTGCCTCTCAGCTTTAATCTTCACCCACGAAAAAGGATATTAACTTGGTCTTCTTCCAGCTATGACTTTTTTAGCTTATCTCTCTTACTCTCTGACCGCAACATTCTAGAATTTTCACCTTCTTAAGATATAGCTACCCATCAAACCTACTGAAATCTACAGTCAATCTAATACTCATCAACATAAGTGTCACAGAGCTGGATGTGGATCCTCTAACCTGTGTGGCTGATGACAAGGACTGATAACTGGCTGATGACACCCAGGTCGCTACCCCCGACATGGCTCAACCCCACAGTTAGCTGGGCAAGGCGAGGTACCAGAGGATAAAGCAGTAGCGTAGTCAAACGTAGCAGAAGGTCAAGGCAGGTGGCAAAGGTGTGGAGTCAAATAATGTAGCGGAAGGTCTGGATGAAGATCCAGCAGGGAAGTGTGGGAGGTGCAGGGACTTATAATGTGGTGTCAGGTGCAAACACTGATTATGGGCGCACTGGCCCCTTAAATTTCAGAGCTCCGGCACTCGCGTGCCCTAGGAGGCGAGGACGCACGCTCCGGAGCTGAGACACAGAGGCAGCGGAGCAAGGTGAGTGACGAGCTGGGATTTGCATGCCGGACCGTCCCGCGATGCGAATCCCAGCCCCTCCGGCAGACGGGGACCCCGGGACACTGCGCTCACAGCCAGAGCTTGCGGCTGGAGCACAGACAGTGACAATAAGACACTCTGTTGTCTTTATTGTCCCCATTCTCTACCCTCTTCAGTCCCTATCAGGATGAAATAGCTCCCTCTGCACTCCAAAACCTCCCAACACAGCTGTAACATCAGTGCTCTGGCCAGACATGCTGGCCGTGAGCGCTCTCCTCCCATGTCCCCGCCAGCGGCAGGACAGGGATTCGCATCCAGCCCATTACTTACCTCCCTGGTCTTCTGTGTTCTCAGTCTCGAAGCGCGCCAACAATTCTACAGAAATCTGCAGACCATTTACAGCCTTTGCCCACTCCTGAAACCCCCAAAGAAGAGGGGGAGACCAAAGGGGGGGGGGTACTGTAACATCAACGCTTCGGCCAGACACGCTGATTGTGAGCACTCTCCTCCTATGTACCCACTGCCAGTCGTTCAGGGATTCGCATCGCGGGACATGCCCGCATGCGAGTTCCAGGCCATCACTCACCTCCCATGTCTTCTGTGTTCTCAGTCCCGGTGCACGTGCCCCCGCCTCCTAGGGCGTGCACGTGCCGAAGCGCTGTGATTTAAAGGGCCAGTATGCCTATATTAGTGTCTTCACCTGTTCCTTCCCTATAAGGGTGTGCACCTCCCCCTGCCCTGTTGCCCTAGCGCCTGAGAGAAAGCTACTGTGTTTCTGTGTTCCTGTCTATCTGTGTACCTGTTTCTTTTTCCGTGACCTGACCCTGCTACTGTGCCGTCTGCTCTGACTTTTAGCTATCCTGACCTCGTCTTGTCCTTTTCCATCTGTACCAAGCTTCATCCCAGCAACCTGTGTGGACGAGTCATGCCAGGAGTAGCGACCTGGGAGCCGCCTGCCGCAGCAAGACCATCCTGCTATGCGACGGGCTATGATGAAAACCAGCAGCACCTTAGACTCCGCTCCCTGCCACTGCTCACTTCATCATCCACACAGGCCCAGAAGATCTACCACCTGCCGTGACCCTTACAACAGCCAACTGTGGTACAAACCTGAAAATCATTTTCTTCAATGGGGCTTTAGTTTGCCGAATGTCAGCAGATTCATGTTTAAAACTCAAAACTTTGTCCTTCACATGTGAGACTAGTCTATTTACCTGCAATTTCACACGAAGAAGAGAATAGCGGAGCGCTCACCGTATAAGATGACAGGCGGATCAGTCGGACGCGTTCATCCACGGTCTATAATCGCTCCTGGCAGGGAGGCGGCAGGTGGATCCGGGGGGGAGCTCAGACGTCGTCCCATGGACTGTATAATGCCCCTAGGCTCTCCGTCATCTCTCTCAGCGGCCTGACAAAGCTCCTAGGGACGTTATACAGTCCGTGGCCCGACGTCTGAGCTCCCCCCCGTATCCACCTGCTACCTCCCTGCCAGGACCGATTATAGTCCGTGGATGAACGCGCCTGACTAATCCGCCTGTCATCTGATACGATGAGCGCTCCGCTATTCTCTTCTTCGTGTGAAATTGCATTGAATTCTGTGTATTTTCAGCGTGTAACGTCACTCTAGTACTTTCATCTCGTAATGTCATCCGTGCTGGTTCTTTTTATAGTGGCGGTGCTGGCTACATATGTCTTCTACTTCGAGATTATAAAGTCTATTTACCTCCCTGATCCTCTATACTTATTATTTTATGACCCAAACAACTCTTTGATACCTTTCAGTCCCTCCTTAGTTCTATCACAGATCTCAGTCTTGAAGACCTGGCCATTGTCTTTAATATTATGTTCTCTCTTTATCTGAATGGATTTTACCATCTACTAACCAATCTATGCCAGATGTTTTCATCTAAGTGTGTGGTACTACCATAACTCCTAAGTAGCACACTCACTGTCTTGAGGTTATGCTGGACTTGAATCTGGCCTCCTCTCCATACATGTAATCCCTTGCATGCCCTAGCCACTTGCACTTTAAAAGCATCTCAAGGATATGCCCAATTCCTACTGTGAAGTGCGAACGGTAGCAGCTCTGCCTCGTCAGTCCCCAGCAGTGATGCCTCTTCAGTGCTGCGAGGAGGAACCAAAGAGCCTACCTGCGTTGCACAGGGGAAGATTTTGCCGACCGGACCAAAACAGGAAGTTCCCGGGGCGCAGTCATATTGGAAGCTCCAGCTGCTGCGCTCGTCTTTGTTGTTACCTGTCAAGCACCCGCTGCAGCGCAGATTCTGCAAACACCAACGATTGCCAGTATGCAGTCTCCGTTGCCAGGAGCTATCAGTATTAACCCGTTAGTGCCCACAAGTCTGGTCGCAAGACGGATTACAACCAGGTGCCTGCAAAATAGAGGGGGAGCATCTATTAAGAACCTCCATGAGTCAAGTCAAAGATGCTGCGCTACAGTAAGCATCTTAAAGGAGAATGCACCTAATTTCCCTTAATGCGACAGCGCACTCAAATTTCAACAGGATGTCAGAACCCAGCTCTCCAGATCAACCTGGCGACAGTGCCCCTTCATCTCCAGCAGCGAGGTCATCACCTGCCCCAGCAGCCAGGATCTTGCCAGCCCTGTCTGCACTCAGAATCAACAGTCCTGCTGTTCCAGCGCTTGCACCGGTATTCATGGAGAACCCTTCACCTTAAGGGATTTCAAAGAGAGGATCTAGAGTTCGTTTGTCTTTTACTCTTTCCCTCCTAACCAGCAGGTGCAATTGCTCACAGGACAACTACATTGAACAGCGTTAGAGAAAGTCCGCACCTGGCCAGCCTCTGAGAAGGCGACTGTAGAGCAGATCTTTGAAGGACTGTACCAGGTATTTGAGTCACACTCTCTGTCAGAGGTACGTCTCTGGCTGTATGAAAGGCGACAAAAGCCATGTGAGACCTTGAGAGCATATGCCGTAGCCCTACAGAATGCCCTAGAGACTGTCCAAAAATTAGATGGTATAACTCCTGAGCAGGGAAACAAGGTGTTAATGGACAGATTTATTGATGGGGCTCATGATAAGTGGGACAAAGCCCAGCTGAGAATTTTAGCGGTCCAAAACCCCAACATGTCATTCCCGCTTTCAAAAGACTGGCTATCCAAGTGATTGACTCTGGGACTGAGTTAGAGGAAGTTTGTTCACCCCTTATACCCCTTCCAGAGCCACTAGGGGCTGTAACAAGACCTATACCACAACCATCGCCTGTCCCCGCCCCAGTGTCATCTACTTTGCCAGTCACCGCAGCCTCAGATTTACAGAGTGTTAGGCAGGACATTGAACAACTGACTAAGGCTGTGAAGGAGCTTGCCACCCGGGCCGCTCCACCTGGCTGTGAACCGCGCCTGCCTAGGCAACCTACCCCTGCATCCCGCAATTTCAATTACCGCAATGCTCCACCTAATAGACCCTAGAGGACTCAAAGACCCTTTTGCACTTACTGTAATAAGCCAGGACATTGGAAAATGCAGTGCTGGGATGTAAACGGATTTCCCCTGATTTCGTGGACCGGCTCTCAGGAAAACAGTCATCAGGTCCAATCCCCGAACAACAGGACTCAATTTATGTCGCCTCCTGCCCCTATGTAAAAGTTATTGTAGAACATATACTGTTGGAGGCATTGATAGATACAGGGTCCCAAGTGTCTACTATACCTAAAAGTGTTTTCTATCAGCATTGGGATGCTAGTTTATTGTGTGAGCCTGATGATGTTAACTTCCGAGTAATTGCGGGTAATGGACAACCTGTCCCCAGACATGGATATTGTGAGCCAACCATTCAGTTGGGATAGCATGTACTTAGCAGGCAGGGAGTTATTGTAACTCATGTGACAGGTAAGGGATCTGCTGAGTTTATATAGGGGATGAACATTATGAAGAATTTTTTCACTGAAGTGTTAGATGACTTGCATGTCTCTCTTCCCCAAATGTCCCCTTCAGGCTACTGGGCTGTGTAGCACCACTTGAAAGTTCTACAGGCAGAACAGAAGTTTGCCAACAAGCAAGGTGAAATCTGCAGAGTACAAGTTCAAGACATCAGGTCGGTGACCTTACAACCCAACACGGAGACCATCATCTGGTGTCGTGCACGTCCCGGAGTCAAGAATAGGGACTATCAAGCCCTGCTGGAACCTATGCAATAGGAAGATCATCCTCTTGTTCGAGCTGCGAGAAGCTTTGTCACTATCACGAACGGGAGAGTCCCAGTGCGGTTAGTAAACCTGTCTGATTCTGCTACTGTCTTGCACATACACTCCTGTAGCCCAGCTGTACCTCCTAGAGTCGAAAGATATTGTGACAGAACATCTGGTGGCCCGACAGCGTGAAGCTCAAGTGGCCAAAGGATCCAGTGTGAGACCTCCAGAGCTCTGGTGGGTGCAACTCCACGCTGGAGATGACACTACCCCCAAGGGACCAAATAAATGAATCATCAATGTTGCCAAGAGGCTTTCAGCAAGCACCCCACAGACTTTGGGCGGACTTCAATGATACAGCACCGACCGCTCACAGGTGACAACCCACCTATCAAGGAAAGACACCTTCCGGTCGCACCCGGCATGTATCAGACTTTCAAGAAAATGCTGGCCGACATGAAAGGGACAGACGTTATCCAGGAAAGTCTGAGTCCCTGGGCGGCACCACTTGTCCTAGTCAAGAAAAAGGACGAAACCATCTGCTTCTGTGTCGACTACAGGAAATTTAACACTGTCACACACAAGGACGCTTATCCATTGCCAAGGATCGAGGAGTCACTCACCACCCTCGAGTCGGCTGCTTACTACTCCACCCTGTACTTAACCAATGGATGTTGGCAAGTGCCCATGGCCATGGAGGATCGTGAGAAGACCGCCTTCATGGCACCCATGGGACTGTTGGAGTTCAAAAGTATGCTATTTGAGCTGTGCAATGCCCCTGCTACGTTCCAGCGTCTGATGGAAAGGTGCCTTGGCCATCTGAATTTTCAAAGTGTCCTATTGTAACTGGACAATGTCATTGTGTATTCCAAGTCTTACCAGGAACACCTTAGCCACCTGTCAGACATCTTCCAAGTCCTGATCAAGCATGAGCTGAAGATCGAACCATCAAAGTGTCACTTGCTCAAACCTCAGGTCCACTACTTTAGTCATGTCAGCGCAGAGGGAGTCCATCCTAATCCTGAAAAGGTGGAAGTTGTCAAGAACTGGCCAACCTCATGCACAGTGAAAGATGTCAGGAGCTTCCTGGGGTTTGCCGGCTATTACCGTCGTTTCATTCCCCTCTTTGAACAGATTGTAGAAGCCCTTACCGCTCTCTTACGGAGTATGGTGAAGGAGAACTACACTGGAAGACTACCTGTTGAATGCTCTGAAGAGCAAGAGACAGCGTTTTGAGCTCTCAAATGTCTGCTGACAGAACCACCCATCTTGGCATATCCAGACTACAGTAAGCCGTTCTGGCTGTATACTGATGCCAGTTTTGAAGGTCTGGGAGCTGTCCTGTCCCAAGTACAGGAAGAGTAAGAGCGAGTAATTGCCTATGCCAGTCGTAACATTCGAGGAGCAGAGAAGAGTAATGCAAATTACAGCTCATTCAAGTTGGAACTTCTCACCCTGGTGTGGGCCGTGACCGAAAAGTTCAAAGACTAGTTGGCTGCCACGCCATTTAGTGTCTACACGGATAATAACCCATTGGCCCACCTGAACACTGCCAAGCTGGGCGCCATTGAGCAGCTTTGGTCTTCAAGATTAGCCAATTACAGTTTCTCCATCAAGTACATAAGCGGCAAGTCGAATGTCAATGCCGACGTACTGTCTAGGATGACCCCTGGCGAAGAACCCCCTGTCGAAGACGTGTGGGAAGACATAGAGATGTCCCCATTCTACCAACGGTTCGTGAACCAGAATGTTGTGACCACCCTCATGGACGGTGAACCCAGGTTCTAAAAAGGTTAAAGAAGACCTATACACCTGGAAAACTCTTCAGGACGAAAGTCGAGTCATGGGGGATCTGTTGGACTACCTTCTGGCGAAAAAGTTACTAACCCGTCTACGCTGGGCCCAGTGTGACTACGAGCTGAAACGTCTGTGGTGACAGAGGAAGCGACTGTTGTACCGAAATTCTTTGGATCCGGTCTCTGGTGATCGACTTCATCAGATTCCGGTTCCCCGAAGAGATGCGGTGATGGTCCTCAATGCATACTATGACCAGGACACTTTGGAGTCCACAAGACCGAAGTTACTCTCAGGCAAAGATTCTATTGGATTGGAATGCTGTGCGACATTGAGAAATGGTGCAATGAATCTGCTGTCTGTAACGTCACAAAGAACGTGCGCAAGGACGCAAGAGCACTCCTCCATTCCATCTAGAGTGAAAGGTCTAACCAGTTGGTCATGCTGCACCATGTCAAGTTGTCTCCTTCCCATTCAGGGTACACTTATGCTCTCACCATGGTGGATCACTACACTAAATGGGTTGTCGTTGTACCCGTTAAAGACCTCACAGCCAAGACAGCAGCCCAGATATTCTACTCCAATTGGGTGCAAACCCTTGGGTGTCCAGAGTCTGTCCTGAAGGACCGTGGAAAGGCCTTTGAGGCCCAACTCTTTCTAGAGCTGTGTCAATTCCATGCCTGCAAGAAACGACTGCTTGCCACCCCCAGGGGAATGGGTTCTGTGAGCGCATCAATCAAGCCTTTATCCACATGTTGCGAGCAGCCTCTGTGTCAATACAAGAAGAGTGGCCCCAACTGCTGCCCAAACTTTGGAGATTTATAATAACACAGTCCCTTGTTCTATGGAATACACCCATGATGATGGGGTGACATGGGCAGGTGACTAAAGACCGAACATTTGGGCTTCAACAACTCTCTGCAAATCTCCCTGGAGTATGTCTCTGACCACCAGAGAAGAATCCAAGAAATCGTCAGCAAGAAGATTGGCGTGGCTCAGCAGAGACCACAGGAGTATTATAACCATCATGCTTACCACTTCAATTGGGGGATAAAGTTTGGCTGTAGAAGTTTCCAAGGACCCACAAGTTAGACTATATCTGGGAGACAGAACTGTACACAGTGATGGCCATACCCTATCCGGGCTCTGATGTAAACAAAGTAGAAAAGCCCGGATACCACAAGTTGTGACTGAAAGAAGATCTACCAGTGCTCCCAGTGCCACCTCCTCCAGCTGTCAGACCTGCAAGAGAGTACGTTCCAGGCAAGGGAATCCAACCATCCATGGATTTCCCCATGATTTCTCCAACTTAGCCTGCGATCTTCTGTGTCTCACCAGCATTGGGCTGGTTCAACCTACTCTAGTCTCTACACCACTCCCAGTCTTGTCACCATTGGCTCCGATCTATATACCAGTCTCTGGAGAACCAACTCTGTCTCCAGCCTCTCCAGCGCAGATGCCAGGAACTCAGGGCCCTACCAGTCCTGAACTAATACCAGCTCCTGAGTTCGCTGAGGACGAACCAGCTGCGGCCTCGGAAATTCCAAGAGCTCCAGAGGACGCAAGAGTTCCAGATTCCCACGAGGTGGTGTTACATAGATCCCAAAGGTCTACTCAAGGACAGTTACCTGCTAGAAAAAGGGAGTAAATTCAGTATAACACATAGTCCAATTAATCTAGTCAGTCTATACAATGTATATATAACCTAGTCAAAATGTCTAGTCAGGACTGTATCTAACGTGTTCATTACCAGTCCATATTGTCAAAATGTTTATGTATCTAACATTTTTCCTGTCCCCGTGTACAGGGTGCTCTCCTGGCCAGAGAGTTCCCCTGCATCTTAAGTAAAGCACATAGAGTGACAGAGATGCTGTATATAGAGGTAACAATGGTGTGTTGTATAAAACATGTATAGAGTTCTGGGGAGAAGTGTTTTAGTACCAAAGGGCCCCAGTAGCTAAGGCATTAGGTAGATAGCCTCCAGCAGCCCAATCCACGATTTATGTGTTTCAGTGTCTAAGGTATGTTACCAATGCAGTTGCATGTGTACTAAATCCCACATATTTACCAATTTGTTTCCCAAAGGAGCATGTATGGACATTTCTAAAGTGCTACATGGACTCATCCCCTGTTGTTATTAACTATCCAGACCTGTGAAGGACATTTTATACCAATATGCCGCAGGAACTGTCACTAGGCCTCAGTGGCCACTGTTAGTTGTCCGCCCTCCAGGACTGGGCGCAGAGGATGGCTGTATTCAAGAGGGGGAGTTTGTGGTAGCCCAGTACAGAAGGTGTTACCCCATACCCTTGCTGCCCTGTCAGGCAGCCACCCTACAGTCTCCCCTGGGCCCCCTAGCATCTGTCCCCCCATGTAAATATGTTTCTAATGTATTGTACCATGTAATATGTTCAGAAAGCGATGTCACTGTAAAACTGTTTACCATGTGACTTGTCATGTGATTGTTACCAGTAACCAGCTGATCCCAGGAGTGACCTATGGGCTCCCTGCTAGTCTCCCCCATATAAGCCCTGGGTGGAGCTAGCTCTCTCTCTTTCCTTAAAAGTCTTGGCTGAGGTCAGTCTTGCCTAGTGTGTGTGTCCAGAGTGTTGGAGGCCTCAAAGTCAAGTCCTGCAGCCACCATCAAATGCAAGTAAGCTACAGTCATAGCTTTGTCAGTCTTCAGTCAAGTCAAGTCAGTCACTGTCATCTGTCAAGTCAGCTTGGCCTGCATTACATTGTCAATTCCTACTGTAAGTCCCAGCAAGCCATTAAGGTCTCTGAGTCCCTGGTCACCTTCCTTGGGCTCTGGCTGAACTGTATAGACTTTACTATCTGTCTACCCTTTGTAAAGCTACCATTATCCGTAACTTGTCGTTGAGTGATCATTGCTCCCGTGCCTAGCCCAGGATCTAGCGGTATACCTTCGGATGGTATCGAGGATAAACCACACCCTGGCGTCACAAATACAAGGGGTTAATGCCATCTACCCCTAGGGTAACAACATCTACCCTCATCGCACCCCATTACCACATCTGTACAATCTAGTGACTGACTCATGTCGCTGTACATATGTGCTACCCTTTTTTTCCTTCATAAAGGATGGTTGGACCATTGTACAAAACACACATTCTCTACCTTTAGTGTCTTTCCTGTTTTCTCATGCATTGTAAGCAGCCCCCTCACTCCTCTGAATTGTATAGTGCTGCTGAATATTTTTCAAAGAGATCTTCCTGCAATATATAATTTTAAAGGAAGGGATATTGGGAAGCAGGTTTGTGGGAAAACGCTGCACATTACATGAATATTAGCAAAAGATACAGATGTTTGGAATTTTTCTGTTATCCTGTCCTGGTAAAGTTCACTGAGATTGGTCACATACTTATTTACTAAAGGGACTTTGAGATGACAGAGAATTACTGCAAAGCTGCTTGCTCTCCACTGAGAGGGTTAATATGCAGGGCAATGAAGGCTGGGAGTCTAAGAGTTTGGCCAATAATCCATTCTTCTTTCCAGACCCTTGGGATTGCCTGTTGTGGGAAACAGCACATCCTATGCATCTGTTCACTTCTAGGTGAAAACCGTCACATGCAGATTTTGTATGTTGTAGTAGATAAAGCATAGCTGTTCTATACCGTAGCCCTTGTTATAGTGGGTTCTCTTATTTAAAACTATTTAAACTGCTGACCATGACTATGAAAAATACCTTTTCAATGGATTTGGATACAGCACAAACTAAATGGGTTTGCTTTGAACATCAAGTTCTTTTTCTCTGGTAATGGAGTCTGAGCATTTCAAATGGATATGTTCAGATTTAGGGGACACTGATATAGAAACCGGCAAATGCCAAAAGTTTGACATATAAGATACCCATAAGATAATTCTCTCAATATATGTTGATTCAGATTTTGGTAATTGCATTGTCCCAGAGCAAGGCCAGGATTGGAGCAACTTTGGGCCCCTTATATTGATAACATAGTATGTTTGTGAAGTTGAAAGGGATTTCTTCCCAAAGAGAAACTCTTGTTGAGGAGATATATATAGTCTCCCATTGTACTTCTGTTTAACCACTTAACAACATTGGATGTAAATATATGTCTTAACGCACCAGGACATACATTTCTGTCCTGTACATGAAGCAAGCACAGAAGCTGCACTCGCATCATGCATGGCTGGTCCAGGCTTCTATTAGCAGCCGGGGACTTGCTGGTGCATGGCAGACATCAAAATCAATACTGATCAGGCCACCCAAATCAGTTACAGTATAAGTTGAGAATCTTAGGACCAACCACAGTGAGATTGTGGGGGTCCGAAGAGTCATGAAGCGGTCGGAGCTCTCCTCACCTGTTCCATGGTCTAGAACCCCCCCTCCCTGTTCCAGAGTTATGGGGTGTTTTATTTCCATCTGACAGATTTCTCAATCCGTTAGATGGGCGTGCATAATAATGATGCACTGGAGGCATGGGTTGGCTTATGTTGGCCAGAGGCATGAATAACTAACATCTGTGCAGTACACGCTCCCATCGCTTCATTCTGAAGTAGTCAGTAGAATCTCACAAGAATTACTACATCAGAAGTAAGAGATGGGATCGCATACTGCCGTGATGTAAGTCATTTATACCCTCGGTCCAGATAAGCCAACCTATTCCTCCAGTGCGTTATAATTATGCACGCCCATCTGATGGATTCAGGAATCTGTCAGATGGAAATAAAACACCCCATAACTCCGGGATGGGGGTCGGATAGACAAACAATAAAAAGGTATGTGCTCAACTCCTCTAAGGCTGCATTCACATCACGATTTCTCCATCCGACATGAGTACACGATTTTTATAACTTAAAATCCTATGAAATCGTATATAAAGTCGGATCCATTGACCTCCATTAAAAAATCGGATCCATTACACACATCCGATTTGATCCACATCCGATTTCACCCGATTTTTGTTCAGGTCTGAAATCGGTGTTGACCACGATTTCAGACCTGAACAAAAATCGTGTGAAATCGGATGCGGATCAAATCGGATGTGTGTAATGGTTCCGATTTTTGGAGGTCAATGGATCCGACTTTATATACGATTTCATACGATTTTAAGTTATAAAAATCGTGTACTCATGTCGGATGGAGAAATTGGAGAAATCGTGATGTGAATGCAGCCTAAGAAATCTATGCATACTAGTACATAATGGGGGAGATTTATCAAAACTTGTGTAGAGGCAGAGTTGTGCAGTTGCCCACAGCAACCAATCAGATTGGCTCTACACATGTTTAGATAAATCTCCCCCAATGTCTTTAGAAAAGACCACAGGTCCTTTTGAAGGTCAAAATGTGTCCTTAAAGAGGTACTCTACTGGAAAACATTTTTCTTTAAATCAACTGGTGCCAGAAAGTTAAACAGATTTGTAAATTGCTTCTATTGAAAAATCTGAATTATTCAAGTACTTATCAACTGCTGTATGATTTACAGGAAGTTCTTTTCTTTTTGAATTCCCTTTCTGTCTGACCACAGTGCTCTCTGCTGACACATCTGTCCATGTGAGGAACTCATAGAAAACCTATCCTGCTCTGGACAGTTCCTGGCATGGACAGAGGTGTAAGCAGAAAGCACTGTGGTCAGACAGAAAGGTAATTCAAAAAGAAAATAACTTCCTGTGGAACATACAGCAGCTGATAAGTACTGGAAGGATTAAGATAATTTTAATAGAAGTAAGTTACAAATCTGTTTAACTTTCTGGCACCAGTTGATTTAAAAAAAATGTTTTCCAATGGATTACCCCTTTAAGGGGTTAAAATAAAATAATACAAATAGAAGGAATACATTCTATTGAACAGTCCTAGGGAAGAGCAGAAAATATACATTTTGAGCACCAATTTACCAGGCACTACTGTGGAGATCCAGTAGTCACCAATTGCCTTGAGCATCTCCTTCTAGGTAAGGACTTGAGTCAAGAATCATATTATCATGAAACGTGTTGTCGTTTCTATAAGTAACTAAACATTGCAGCTTTGGTTTGTGGCGCACCAAATGTTGTATTAGTTCAATACAAATCGATCAGATTAGTGAAAATGATGTTACATATAACACTAAAAGCCCCTTTCATAACAGAACACATTGCACATATGCATTATGGGGGAGATTTATCAAAACCTGTGCAGAGGAAGAGTGGTGCAGTTTCCCATAGCAACCAATCAGATTGCTTCTTTCATTTTCCACAGGCCTCTAAAGAGGCCTGTGGAAAATGAAAGAAGCAATCTGATTGGTTGCTATGGGCAACTGCACCACTCTTCCTCTGCACAGGTTTTGATACATCTCCCCATATGAGAATGAAGGTCCAAGATATGAAAGCCTGGTCCTTAAGAACATGGATCTCTAAATAAAACACATTACAAAGTTATATAGCTGACTGTCAAGCCATAGCCTCATAACAATCACGTGTCCTTGAGGTGTAATAAGAGTAACTTGCTTACTGATGCTGATGATGATGAACACGCATTAAAGGACCACTGCAGCGTTTAACACTTTTCCCCTATCCACAGCATAGGGGATAAGTGTTTGATCGCAGGGGGTCCGACTGCTGGGACCCCACGCGATCTCCCAAACGGGGCCCCCGCATTAGCGCTCAGTGAGAGCACTAATGCGGGTAGTGTCGGCCTAGAGAGGTCGACGGTTATGCCGCCTCCCCGCCCCCCTCCCCATACAGTTCTATGGGAGAGGCGGGGAGGCGTGAACGCTGCCTCCCCAGCTCTCCCATAGAACTACATCGAGGAGGCATGTCGGCCACAATGTCATGCTGTGTCCAGCACACCTCCTGCACGGGAGAACCGCGGCAGAGCCAGGGCCCCATGCAGGAGATCAAGGGGGGGGTCCCAGCGTTCGACCCCCCCGCGATCAAACACTTATCCCCTGTCCTGCGGATAGGGGAAAAGTGTTAAACGCTGCAGTTGTCCTTTAATGCACACATAAGTTGTTTTCGACCACAGATGGCCTTTAACCCATGACAGCATATAAGGGACATAAATGACCCCTATGCCTTAAAACACATAATAACCCATAAAAACAAATAAGCACCATAAACAACCATAACCATTCGAGTAAAATGTTTTGATCCATAGTTAATACCTATGTAAAAAGGTACATATAGATTTTAAATTACAGAGGATTGCACCCACTACAGCCTCTGTTGATGTAGTTGGTTTAACAATCATTTAGTGTGGATTTGTCAATGCCTATTTGGGGTTGAATATGTTAATGTTTAAAAGATAATGAGGGAGAATTATGAAAATTAGTGCAGAGGAAATGTTGACCAGTTGCCCATAGCAACCAATCAGATCTCTTCTTTCATTTTTCAGAGGCCTTTTCAAAAGCAAAAGATTTGATCAATCTGATTGGTTACTATGGGCAACTGGTCAATTTTTCCTCTGCACAAATTTTGATAAATGTCCCCCAATATGTCAGTTGGGCAGATAAATAATAAATGTATGCCTAATTTTTAGGCAGTTTAAAGGAAATCTGTCATCAGTATCACCTGCACTAACCTGTCATACAGGCTTGTAGTGCGGGTGATACTGATCAAAATTATACGTACGGCGTCCGGAACCACCACGCCGTTCCGTCGTTATTGCTCATTTTCGGGGTATGCAAATTAGGTCCTTGGGGCATGGGCGGAGCTTGGACCCGAGCTCCGGGCACTCTGACGTAATCTTTGGCCGGGTAGGCTCTCTGCCCTGCTCATCCCATATGCATAACCCCTCCCTGCATGTGCGGCCCTGCTACTATACGGCACATGCTCTGCTCAGTAGCACGGCCACGCGATCAGGGAGGGGTTTATGCATAGGGATGAGCAGGGCAGAGCGCTCGGCTGGCCGAAGATTACATCAGAGTGCCCGGAGCTTTGGTCCAAGCTCCACCCATGCCCCAAGGACCTAATTTGCATACCCCGAAAACTAGCAATAACGGGGGAACGGGATGGCAGTATAATTTTGATCAGTATCACCCGCATTACAAGCCTGTACGACAGGTTAGTGCGGGTGATACTGATGACAGATTTGCTTTAAACAGAGAGTGTAAACATCAGGTGCATCATTAAACTTTCTAGTCTAAGTTTGCACCATTTATCCGTTCGTATCTTCATGACAAAATGTGTACCTAAAATTTGTGACACATGATGTTGCATTTTCGTCACGCCCCTTTTCAACAAAGCCACTGAGTTACTCAACCATATTAGACAAAAGTGTAAAAAACTTGTCTAAGATCCATAAAAAAGTTATGTAAGCCAGTTTATTGACCTCCCTCAATGCCTTTCAATTCTGCAGTTGTGGTTCCGCAGCATATCCATGAGAAACGGTGCAACACCTGCAGATTTTTAGGAATTTCTATTTTCAAGGTCAATGGTGAAAGTCCATAATAAATCCACAGCAGATCAGACACAACTGATATTTTGTTCATTTAAAATCCTCAGTACAGATTTTGTGCAGGTTTTTTTGTGTGTAAGTAAAATTTCAGAACTGTCATGCTCATCCACTTTGCTGCAAAGATTAGGTCATGTTCACACCGAGTTTTGGTTTCCATGTGGGTTCTCAAGTGGATTCCAACTCAAGAATATATATGTTTTTTTCCACTGATATCACTTGGCATCAAAATAAACTTACAAAAAACAACTTTAGATGTGGAAATGTTTTATTTTTATCAAAAACAAACTCTGCAAAAATCTGCAGAATTACCAATGCAGAAAATCTGCAGAAAATCCACCACACATGGTCATTCCCTGGAAAGCAGAATGTTATTCTTTTACATTTTTTTTTATCAATAAATGCCCCTGAATAGTTCCTCTTGCAACTGCCTACTTTGCCTATTCCCTGTTTCAGCCCTTCCTTGAATTTTCCAGTCAAATTTCCTACATCTTCAATGCCAAAAGCCAATAACTGTTAGCTCTAACCCTAGTCCTATCAACCAATAGGGGTTATTCCGGAAAAAAAAATGTTTTTATATATCAACTGGCTCCAGAAAGTTAAACAGATTTGTAAATTACTTCTATTAAAAAATCTTAATCCTTCCAGTACTTATGTCTAAGTGCTTTCTGTCTTATTTCTGTCTAAGTGCTCTCTGATTACACCTGTCTCAGGAACTGTCCAGAGTAGAAGCAAATCCCCATAGCAAACCTCTTCTACTCTGTGCAGTTCCCGAGACAAGCAGAGATGTCAGCAGAGAGCACTGTTGCCAGACAGAAAAGAACTACTTAACTTCAGCAGCTGATAATTATTGGAAGAATTAAGATTTTTTAATAGTAGTAATTTACAAATCTGTTTATCTTTCTGGAGCCAGTTTACATATATATATATATATATATATATATATATATATATATATATTTTTTTTTTTTTTTTAAGTTTTTTCCTGGAATACCCCTTTAAACTTTTAACTATTACTTCTGCATATAATATATGCATTATTGTACAGAATGCCTAAGTACAGTAAAGTCATTGTTGAAAGTAACAGATACAGACACTAATGTCATTGCTTCCACTTCTCATAAACATTGTTTCTCCACTAAGCGATTGTAGATTCCATGATGTATTGCCGGCATGGCCACTTATACTCAAAATTCAATGCCTAATAGTTTAGATTAGCCACCGCTAAGTGGGATCCGTACAATTTGCTCGGCTATTACAGTCGCTAGTTTCCAAATATTAATTAAATATTGTTATCACTCATTAGTATTATTATTCGGTAATAACCATTGTAACAGCAAAGGAGTAGGACTAATATTGCTGTAAAATGTGCATCTCCCACTGTTTAAATGTTTTCTCAGACTTTTATTTGGTGAACATAAATTGAGGGAATGATTTGTCAGGCCTATGATAAAAAGAGTAAAAAAAAAAGTTAAAATTCACAAGGCATCATTCTGCTGTAATTTCCCAGTTGTGTCTATGATGCATATTTAATGCTTAGCCTATTCAGTTGTCACCGGCGTTATTTATTATTGACGTGCCAAGATCCGAATGCAAGGTTTTGGAGATATCACATCAGCTTGCAAGCTGTAATTTAAAGATGTAGCGAAGCAACAGCTACCTTTAATTACCCGGTATCAGCGCTCATTAGGATTTATGCAACCAGCGTATCGCAAAACGCCTGTGATTGTTTGCTATTTTTTTCATTTTATTTTATATTTTTTGTTTTTTTTCTCCGCTCAAAGATTTAAAAGGAGATACTGCCCCATTTTTCTTCTGACTCAGGGGGAGTTCAGTGACCTTTTTGCGGCAAATTATGTAGAAAGAAAATATTTATATTCATTTAAAATAACCTCGGTGAAGAAATAGTCTCATTACACTGTTTGATCAATTCCTTGTAGCTGGGGCTGCAGCATGCCGCTCTTGCCATTGGTTGATGGAATACACTGAGAAGTAGCTAATGGTAATGGTGCTCATCAGGACTGGGTTCAGCCAGCGGTCAGCAACAAATAATGCAGGACTGTTCCTAAGTTTGTGGCTGGTGGAATTTGCTACATACCCCAAAGCCTGCAGCATCTCTGAATTTGGCTATTCGATTAGAACCGAGGCGTATTCACCGCTCAACAACTGCATTTGCACAACATAGATCTCTAGTGCCCCGGAAAGATTTTCTTTTGTCATGCTGGAAGAATACGTAACGTCTTGATTGGCAAACAAAGGGTTTATCGCGAGGCGGTCAATGCAGCCCAAACCTTGGCTAAATGATACTTTTTACTGGAAAAATATGAAATATATACAGATAAAAAAAAATAGTTTTATATAAAAAAAAATTAATTGCATACCGTAAGTAAAAAAAATCTAAATAATATAAATGCAACGAGATGTTAAAAAATGTCTACATCTTACACTATGGAGGTGAAACTCATCCTGACAAAAATGTAAATGTAAACATGATGTGTCATTGGGATTTACAACGGTGCATTTCCCACAGGAAATGAGCCTGGAAGATGGGAAAACCTGTCTCTCCTTTATTGAAGACAGAGGTATTTACAACCTTTCTAGCAAGGGACAAGACAGAGGGGCCATGATGGCCTTAATTTTATGGGGCTTTACAACCCTGCTTGAAAAAAAAGTGCAGTTTTTATGGTTTTATGGCATCACGCTGAATTAGCACAATGTTTTGATGGGAAGTTCAGACAGACAGAACAGGCTGCTTCTGGGGAAGTCTGTGGATGGAGCTGACATTTATTTAGACTGATTTTTCTTTACATTTTTGTATCTGTTAAGCAACATAACATCCTACAGACCTATGGACTTATTAGAAAATATGTTATTCACGCCCCCCCCCCCCCC
This sequence comes from Hyla sarda, assembly GCF_029499605.1. NCBI lineage: Eukaryota > Metazoa > Chordata > Amphibia > Anura > Hylidae > Hyla > Hyla sarda. Next base: position 85,663,921 of record NC_079193.1, on the reverse strand, counting down.
CCCAAAAAAAAAAATATATATATATTTTATAAAATAATCTTTAAATTATTAATTGTTGTCCTCATAGGGCCAACATATACCACAAAGCTCTACAGAATTTAACATGTTGCACTGGAGAATATGTAACAAGAAGTACAGGAATATGAGATTTGACATGTAATTGTAAAGTGCTGATCATCATTAAAATTTACTAACACTAACATTTACAAAAAAATAAACAAACAAAGAAACAAACAATAAATAAACATACAATTAAATAAACAATAGCAATAAATAAAACAAATTCTGGCTAAAACTAATGTAAGCCTTATTAACATGGTGGTGGCTAAAATACACATAGACCATTGTTTACAGTTTATATGCCCTTTTTTTTTTTTTCATTTTAAAATTGCACCCAGGTCAGATGTTTTTTGCATTAGTTTTTGGTGTTAGGATTTTTGTGACATTTTTAACGTGTGTTTTTAGTTTTGGTCTGTGAACTTTTTCTTACCAAGCAAAACAAAAAGAATGGTAAAAATACAACAAAATCGCTCAGTGTGAACCCAAGTCATAGCACATACTTACAGAAAGGATGTAGTCCCCATAAAGACTAATGCACATGCTGTTGTAGCACTGTGAGCCTTGCTGTGTAGGAAATGTAAGATTTACGATTGTATTTGAAAATTTTTGTTTCTGGAGCGAGAGAAAAAAAAATGATTTACAAGAAAAAAAAAAACAGAATATTTAAAGAAGGAAGAGTTTGGAAGTTTGATTGAATTTGATGAAATAAAAAAAATATAATTTAACTTTTTCATCTTTTTTATTTTTTATAGTATGTAAAACAGTTATTGCTAAAAAATATACCTATAAATGAAGTAGAATCTGTTAAAAATTGTATAAAAAGCTGTCATTTTTCAGCAGATTTTAAACTTTTAAAAGAAAGGTGAAGATTGACCTTAAAATGGCAATGAAAGAAAATATATTGTATACATTTTCCTGAATTTTTAGAGCATCTATCAGAGCATATAAGCACCCAAACAAGCCAAGGCTTTATTCTTACTGTAGAACTACAAGCACCAGCATGCTTCATTTCCTTGGTTTGTCATGGTATTTTCATAACTGGCAGAACAAATCTTATTGGATAAACTGGCAATGCACATGTTTTATTAATTTTTTCTTCCAATAAAAAAAAAAAGATCACCAGGAAATACAAATACTCAAGTTGTCATGTTGGGGAAGTTTTTTTTCATATAAAACATTTTTCAGCTGTTTCTGAGCTATCCAGGCCTTCTGCATGGCTTCGATTTGCCAGATTTCATAAGGTGATGGCTATTGATGATACTTATTACAGTGGACATATGGGCTTACATATGCGTTTACATCCTTCTTCACTGCCTGTGTTTCAGTCTTTACTGTGGTTCTGGAATTCTATTCATGGGCCCCTGCAGTACATGGAGTTGTGTGCAGAATAAAGCAGTGACAGAGGCTCCTTACTGCTGATAATGTAGATCCCTGTGCTTGGACCTCCAGCAGCCATCTGTGATCGCAAGAGAAAGTGGACACAAAAGGGTATCTAACTTTAAAAAAAAAATTCTTTCGAATGATGTTGGCAAGCTGCATACATTAACTCTACACTCACTGTATGAATGCATATGTCCAGGGTGCTCCCCAAAAGTGCATTATGAAGAGTATACCTAAGACCTTGCACTATCTGACTATGCATTTACCATTAGATCCCCTCTTCTGTGTGATCTGATGTTTCTGTATCGGTGATCACATTATCTGTACATGTAAAGCTGATCGCACTCTTAGTTTGCAGTGTACGTTTACCATATATGCAGGGAAATGTTTTGGTGTTCACATTAAATGATCACTGTTAAGCATTGCTCATAGTACCTAGAAAGACTAGCAATATATTTCTATAAAAAAAATGGTCATTTTAGTATTTAAAGGAGTACTCCGGCGCGCACTTTTTTCCTTTCATCCCGTCCGGGCTGCAAAATAAAAGAAAACACACTTTATCTTACCTGCCAACGAGCCCCCAGAGCTCCGGTACAGGTGTTCGGTCCCCGGGCTGTATTCTTCTTACGTCCTGTTAGCCCGGCACGTCACACGGAGCTTCAGCCTATCACCGGCCGAGGCGGGACATCGCTGCGGCCGGTGATAGGCTGAAGCTCCGTGTGACGTGGCGGGCTAATAGGAAGTAAGAAGAATACAGCCCGGGGACTGAACACCTGTACCGGAGCTCCAGGGGCTCGTTGGCAGGTAAGATAAAGTGTGTTTTCTTTTATTTTGCAGCCCGGACGGGATAAAAGGAAAAAAGTGCGCGCCGGAGTACTCCTTTAAAGGGTACGGTAATGCTTTCAAATCAACCAGTGCCAAAAAGTTATACAGATTTGTAAATTACTTCTATTTTAAAATTGTAATCCTTCTAGTTCTTATCAGTTGCTGTATGTTCCAGAGGAAGTTATGAAGCTCGTTCTGGTCTGACCACAGCAGCTGAAAGTACTGGAAGGATTAAGATTTTAAATATGCATAATTTACAAGTCTGTATAATTTTCTGGCATCAGCTGATTTAAAAGCATTCATTTTCCTCTGGAGAACCATTTTAAAAACGTTTTATACTTTTGACCACCAGGGGTAGCAGCGCTACTTAGCGTTAAAAAGTTGTCGACCCTTGGTTGTCATAACCTTTCCGTCTATAGCAACTACTTTTAATGAATGAGCTGTGGTCTCCAAACTGTGGCCCTCCAGAAGTTGCAAAACTACAGCTCCCAACATGCCCAGACAGCCAACAGCAGTTGTAGTTTAGCAACATCTGGAGGGCCACGGTTTTAAAGAGGTGCTCCGGTGCAAAACATCTTATCCCCTATCAAAAGGATATGGGATAAGATGTTAGATTGTGGGTGTCCTGCCGCTGGGGACCTCCGCGATCTCCGGGCTGGCTGCAGCGGCATCGGGAACACGGAAGCGTGGAGCTCCCATGTTCGTGGCATGACGCCACGCCCTCTCCATTCATGTCTATGGGAGGGGGCATGACAGCTAGTACTTAGCCGCCATGCCTCCTCCCATAGACCTGGATGAAGGGGGCGTGATGGCTGTAGTCGCCAGTCATCTGGCACGAAGCAGAGTTTCCTCCATGCACGGATGACCAGGGTGCCGCCCCGGAGATCGCAGAGTTCCCCAGCGGTAGGATCCCTGCGATCTAGCATCTTATCCCCTATACGCTTGATAGGGGATAAGATGTTTTGTGACGGAGTACCCCTTTAAGACCACTGGAATAGAGGAAGTGAGAGTACTCAAACCCAGCAGAGTGTGTTCTCTCGGCTCTCATGGTGACGGCAATGAGACCCAGGAATGTGGCGAGCGTCACACTACTCAGCAGCCCTGATCATAGCACAGAGGGCAGGACTAGACTATATATTTACTTCTATATAATAAAATAAAATAATTTACTATATGCTCCCAATGCCTAATTCTAGCTTGTAGGCAAGTGAAGGAACTCAACATTCCCTCAGCCTTACTGACAGGCATCACATTTGCAGCACAAGCCCACCAAACATGAAAGAACAGTACATAGTTGTACAGGGCAAACAGCGCCATTGGAAGTGGCTGGAAGGAACATAAATAAAAACAAAGTAACTGTTACGCCGAGCGCTCCGGGTCCCCGCTCCTCCCCGGAGCGCTCGCTACACTCTCCCCGCTGCAGCGCTCCGGTCAGATCCACTGACCCGGGGCGCTGCGATTCCGCTTCCAGCCGGGATGCGATTCGCGATGCGGGTAGCGCCCGCTCGCGATGCGCACCCCGGCTCCCGTACCTGACTCGCTCTCCCTCGGTCCTGTCCCGGCGCGCGCGGCCCCGCTCCCTAGGGCGCGCGCGCGCCGGGTCTTTGCGATTTAAAGGGCCACTGCGCCGCTGATTGGCGCAGTGATTCCAATTAGTGTCTTCACCTGTGCACTTCCCTATATCACCTCACTTCCCCTGCACTTCCTTGCCGGATCTTGTTGCCATTGTGCCAGTGAAAGCGTTTCCTTGTGTGTTCCTAGCCTGTGTTCCAGACCTCCTGCCGTTGCCCCTGACTACGATCCTTGCTGCCTGCCCCGACCTTCTGCTACGTCCGACCTTGCTTCTGTCTACTCCCTTGTACCGCGCCTATCTTCAGCAGCCTGAGAGGTGAGCCGTTGCTAGTGGATACGACCTGGTCACTACCGCCGCAGCAAGACCATCCCGCTTTGCGGCGGGCTCTGGTGAAAACCAGTAGTGACTTAGAACCGGTCCACTAGCACGGTCCACGCCAATCCCTCTCTGGCACAGAGGATCCACTACCTGCCAGCCGGCATCGTGACAGTAGATCCGGCCATGGATCCCGCTGAAGTTCCTCTGCCAGTTGTCGCTGACCTCACCACGGTGGTCGCCCAGCAGTCACAACAGATAGCGCAACAAGGCCAACAGCTGTCTCAACTGACCGTTATGCTACAGCAGTTACTACCACAGCTTCAGCAGTCATCTCCTCCGCCAGCTCCTGCACCTCCTCCGCAGCGAGTGGCCGCTCCTGGTCTACGCCTATCCTTGCCGGATAAATTTGATGGGGACTCTAAGTTTTGCCGTGGCTTTCTTTCCCAATGTTCCCTGCATCTGGAGATGATGTCGGACCTGTTTCCCACTGAAAGGTCTAAGGTGGCTTTCGTAGTCAGCCTTCTGTCTGGAAAAGCCCTGTCTTGGGCCACACCGCTCTGGGACCGCAATGACCCCGTCACTGCCTCCGTACACTCCTTCTTCTCGGAAATCCGAAGTGTCTTTGAGGAACCTGCCCGAGCCTCTTCTGCTGAGACTGCCCTGTTGAACCTGGTCCAGGGTAATTCTTCCGTTGGCGAGTATGCCGTACAATTCCGTACTCTTGCTTCAGAATTATCCTGGAACAATGAGGCCCTCTGCGCGACCTTTAAAAAAGGCCTATCCAGCAACATTAAAGATGTTCTGGCCGCACGAGAAATGCCTGCTAATCTTCATGAACTTATTCACCTAGCCACTCGCATTGACATGCGTTTTTCCGAAAGGCGTCAGGAGCTCCGCCAAGATATGGACTCTGTTCGCACGAGGCGTTTCTTCTCCTCGGCTCCTCTCTCCTCTGGTCCCCTGCAATCTGTTCCTGTGCCTCCCGCCGTGGAGGCTATGCAGGTCGACCGGTCTCGCCTGACACCTCAAGAGAGGACACGACGCCGCATGGAGAACCTCTGCCTGTACTGTGCTAGTACCGAACACTTCCTGAGGGATTGTCCTATCCGTCCTCCCCGCCTGGAAAGACGTACGCTGACTCCGCACAAAGGTGAGACAATCCTTGATGTCTACTCTGCTTCTCCACGTCTTACTGTGCCTGTGCGGATGTCTGCCTCTGCCTTCTCCTTCTCTACTGTGGCCTTCTTGGACTCTGGATCTGCAGGAAATTTTATTTTGGCCTCTCTCGTCAACAGGTTCAACATCCCAGTGACCAGTCTCGCCAGACCCCTTTACATCAATTGTGTAAACAATGAAAGATTGGACTGTACCATACGTTTCCGCACGGAGCCCCTTCTAATGAGCATCGGATCTCATCACGAGAGGATTGAACTTTTGGTCCTCCCCAATTGCACCTCGGAAATTCTCCTTGGACTTCCCTGGCTTCAACTTCATTCCCCAACCCTGGATTGGTCCACTGGGGAGATCAAGAGTTGGGGGCCCTCTTGTTCCAAGGACTGTCTAAAACCGGTTCCCAGTAACCCTTGCCGTGACTCTGTGGTTCCTCCAGTAACCGGTCTCCCTAAGGCCTATATGGACTTCGCGGATGTTTTCTGCAAAAAACAAGCGGAGACTCTACCTCCTCACAGGCCTTATGATTGTCCTATCGACCTCCTCCCGGGCACTACTCCACCCCGGGGCAGAATTTATCCTCTCTCTGCCCCAGAGACTCTTGCCATGTCTGAATACGTCCAGGAAAATTTAAAAAAGGGCTTTATCCGTAAATCCTCCTCTCCTGCCGGAGCCGGATTTTTCTTTGTGTCCAAAAAAGATGGCTCCCTACGTCCTTGCATTGACTACCGCGGTCTTAATAAAATCACGGTTAAGAACCGCTACCCCCTACCCCTCATCTCTGAACTCTTTGATCGCCTCCAAGGTGCCCACATCTTTACTAAATTGGACTTAAGAGGCGCCTATAACCTCATCCGCATCAGAGAGGGGGATGAGTGGAAAACAGCATTTAACACCAGAGATGGACACTTTGAGTATCTGGTCATGCCCTTTGGCCTGTGCAACGCCCCTGCTGTCTTCCAAGACTTTGTTAATGAAATTTTTCGTGATCTGTTATACTCCTGTGTTGTTGTATATCTGGATGATATCCTAATTTTTTCGGCCAATCTAGAAGAACACCGCCAGCATGTCCGTATGGTTCTTCAGAGACTTCGTGACAATCAACTCTATGCTAAAATTGAGAAATGTCTGTTTGAATGCCAATCTCTTCCTTTTCTAGGATATTTGGTCTCTGGCCAGGGACTACAAATGGATCCAGACAAACTCTCTGCCGTCTTAGATTGGCCACGCCCCTCCGGACTCCGTGCTATCCAACGCTTTTTGGGGTTCGCCAATTATTACAGGCAATTTATTCCACATTTTTCTACCCTTGTGGCTCCTATCGTGGCTTTAACCAAAAAAAATGCCGATCCCAAGTCCTGGCCTCCTCAAGCGGAAGACGCCTTTAAACGACTCAAGTCTGCCTTTTCTTCGGCTCCCGTGCTCTCCAGACCTGACCCTTCCAAACCCTTCCTACTGGAGGTTGATGCCTCCTCAGTGGGAGCTGGAGCTGTTCTTCTACAGAAAAATTCTTCCGGGCATGCCGTCACTTGTGGTTTTTTTTCTAGGACCTTCTCTCCGGCGGAGAGGAACTACTCCATCGGGGATCGAGAGCTTCTAGCCATTAAATTAGCACTTGAGGAATGGAGGCATCTGCTGGAGGGATCAAGATTTCCAGTTATTATTTACACCGACCACAAGAACCTCTCCTACCTCCAGTCTGCCCAACGGCTGAATCCTCGCCAGGCCCGGTGGTCTCTGTTCTTTGCCCGGTTTAATTTTGAGATTCACTTTCGTCCTGCCGATAAGAACATTAGGGCCGATGCTCTCTCTCGTTCCTCGGATGCCTCAGAAGTTGAACTCTCTCCGCAACACATCATTCCACCTGACTGCCTGATCTCCACTTCTCCTGCCTTCATCAGGCAAACTCCTCCAGGAAAGACCTTTGTTTCTCCACGCCAACGCCTCGGAATCCTCAAATGGGGTCACTCCTCCCATCTCGCAGGTCATGTGGGCATCAAGAAATCTCTGCAACTCATCTCCCGCTTCTATTGGTGGCCGACTCTGGAGACGGATGTTGTGGACTTTGTGCGAGCCTGCACTATCTGTGCCCGGGATAAGACTCCTCGCCAGAAGCCCGCTGGTTTTCTTCATCCCCTGCCTGTCCCCGAACAGCCTTGGTCTCTGATTGGTATGGATTTTATTACTGATTTACCCCCTTCCCGTGGCAACACTGTTATTTGGGTGGTCGTTGATCGATTCTCCAAAATGGCACATTTCATCCCTCTTCCTGGTCTTCCTTCAGCGCCTCAGTTGGCTAAACAATTTTTTGTACACATTTTTCGTCTTCACGGGTTGCCTACGCAGATCGTCTCGGATAGAGGTGTCCAATTCGTGTCTAAATTCTGGAGGGCTCTCTGTAAACAACTCAAGATTAAATTAAATTTTTCTTCTGCATATCATCCCCAGTCCAATGGACAAGTAGAAAGAATTAACCAGGTCTTGGGTGATTATTTGCGACATTTTGTTTCCTCCCGCCAGGATGACTGGGCAGATCTCCTTCCATGGGCCGAATTCTCGTATAACTTCAGAGTCTCTGAATCTTCCTCCAAATCCCCATTTTTCGTGGTGTACGGCCGTCACCCTCTTCCCCCCCTCCCTACCCCCTTGCCCTCTGGTCTACCCGCTGTGGATGAAATTTCTCGTGACCTTTCCATCATATGGAGAGAGACCCAAAATTCTCTCTTACAGGCTTCATCACGCATGAAGAAGTTCGCAGATAAGAAAAGAAGAGCTCCTCCCGTTTTTTCCCCTGGAGACAAGGTATGGCTCTCCGCTAAATATGTCCGCTTCCGTGTCCCTAGCTACAAGTTGGGACCACGCTATCTTGGTCCTTTCAAAGTTTTGTGTCAAATTAATCCTGTCTCTTACAAACTTCTTCTTCCTCCTTCTCTTCGTATCCCTAATGCCTTTCACGTCTCTCTTCTTAAACCACTCATCCTCAACCGTTTTTCTCCCAAATCTGTTCCTCCCACTCCTGTTTCCGGCTCCTCGGACATCTTCTCTGTAAAAGAGATCTTAGCCTCTAAAAAGGTCAGAGGGAAAACTTTTTTTTTAGTGGACTGGGAGGGTTGTGGTCCTGAAGAGAGATCCTGGGAACCTGAGGACAACATCCTAGACAAAAGTCTGCTCCTCAGGTTCTCAGGCTCTAAGAAGAGGGGGAGACCCAAGGGGGGGGGTACTGTTACGCCGAGCGCTCCGGGTCCCCGCTCCTCCCCGGAGCGCTCGCTACACTCTCCCCGCTGCAGCGCTCCGGTCAGATCCACTGACCCGGGGCGCTGCGATTCCGCTTCCAGCCGGGATGCGATTCGCGATGCGGGTAGCGCCCGCTCGCGATGCGCACCCCGGCTCCCGTACCTGACTCGCTCTCCCTCGGTCCTGTCCCGGCGCGCGCGGCCCCGCTCCCTAGGGCGCGCGCGCGCCGGGTCTTTGCGATTTAAAGGGCCACTGCGCCGCTGATTGGCGCAGTGATTCCAATTAGTGTCTTCACCTGTGCACTTCCCTATATCACCTCACTTCCCCTGCACTTCCTTGCCGGATCTTGTTGCCATTGTGCCAGTGAAAGCGTTTCCTTGTGTGTTCCTAGCCTGTGTTCCAGACCTCCTGCCGTTGCCCCTGACTACGATCCTTGCTGCCTGCCCCGACCTTCTGCTACGTCCGACCTTGCTTCTGTCTACTCCCTTGTACCGCGCCTATCTTCAGCAGCCTGAGAGGTGAGCCGTTGCTAGTGGATACGACCTGGTCACTACCGCCGCAGCAAGACCATCCCGCTTTGCGGCGGGCTCTGGTGAAAACCAGTAGTGACTTAGAACCGGTCCACTAGCACGGTCCACGCCAATCCCTCTCTGGCACAGAGGATCCACTACCTGCCAGCCGGCATCGTGACAGTAACAACAGGAATGGAAAGTACAGCAAGTCTAGCAATTTTTTCTTTGACGAGGGGGAGATGACGGATACACTTTTAACATGTCCACAGATTATATTACCTATTATATTACCTATTACCCAATACTCCATTGACTGTTGGGGTTTGCTGGATGAAATAGTGCAGAGTTCATCTCTATTCCATTGAGAATAATCCAGTAAAAAAATGTGTACCATGCTGCATGCGTTTTTTTTTTTCTTCATATGGGACACTAAGTATGACAGATGCCACTTAGTATATGCATTAAAGGTTTATGTCGGGGAGTCCACTGACATATACCTCTGATTGACATTGTGTGAAATGGGCCTAATAATCTCAATATCTGTGGTCAATAGTTGCAGCTGCAAAAGGACCCACTGCCTCCCAAACCATACAAACATAATGTTCAGAACGCCAGGTGTCTGCACGGAGATCGCGGGGGTTCCACCGGCCAGACACCCACGATCAGACATCTTATCCCCTATCCTTTGGATAGGGGATGAGATATCTAGCAACGGAGGAGTACCCCTTTAACGGCAAATTTTATAAATCAGTACATAAAACCATACCCAAACCATGCACACAGAGCACTCAATGGATTTGCTGGTAAAAAAAGCCGTATACTCAAGTGAAAGCAAATAGAAGGGCAAACAGCTACACAATCCACAGCTCCCACACCTGTGCACAGACGGAGCGGCAGCATTCCATGCCCCCAGGAGAGTCCAATTAAAGAAAGAAAGATGTCCAGCAATCAGAGTAGGTGCAAACAGGAACTCTTTATTGGATCACATCAGGTACAAACAGCCTTAAAACCTCCGACGCGTTTCGAATCCCACTGGATTCTTAGTCATGGCATAAACAACAGTTGCAATAAAATCAATATATATATATATATATATATATATATATATATATACATGATTAAAAGATCACATGATCCGTGACGTCAATATAGTTGGAATAAGGATATATATGTAAAACATGGAGCGGATTCAGGTAAGGAGCGGGATATTATAATCAATGCAGATACAGGACACACATTATAGAGAAAAGCCATCATATTTATAATGTGAATGATATATGTAATTTAAGAAATGTTAATTTATTGCCCCTGCCGTGTCTTAAATTACTTATATCATTCACGTTATTAATATGATGGCTTTTCTCTGTAATATGTGTCCTGTATCTGCATTGATTATTATATCCTGCTCCTTACCTGTATCCACTCCATGTTTAATGTATATCCCAATTCCAACTATATTGACGTCACGGATCATGTGACCTTTTAATCATGTATATATATATGGATTTTATTTCACATGTTGTTTATGCCATGACTAAGAATCCAGTGGGATTCGAAACGCTTCGGCAGTTTTAAGGCTGCCTATACCTGATGCGATCCAATAAAGAGTTCCTGTTTGCACCTACTCCGATTGCTGGACATCTTGCTTTCTTCATATACTCAAGTGAAGTACGCATGATAAGTGCCCTGTGACTTTGGAAATATAAAGGCAGATTAGAGCTTTGATAACCCCCCCCCCCCCCCCCCCATAGTGTCTAATTTCTATGATTACAGCCCTTTACATAAAGTCTAAATATCGCTTCTGTGCATCGTACAACCCTCGGCTGTGCATAAGATACCCATAAGTGTTCAGCACATATTATCCTCTGTGGTTTTTAATATTTCTTTCCATAAAAGACACCTTTAAAAAAAGGTTTAATGCAAGGATACAGCTAGGCAAATACAGAAAGCATTTATCATTTAACCCTTGAGTGTTTGCCTGTAAAGCCCCCCCATTCTGTTTGCTATGTTATGTTTTACCCATAGAGCACACAGCCATGTAGTACCTGCTGCCAATTGATAATGTATATCTCGATTGCTTGTGTCCTATGTACACATTTAAAATTCCACTTACTCATTTCTGCCTCCACACAGAATAGCCATCATTTATCTTTAGAATTAATTTTCTTGGCTCGCTAAAGTTGCTGAAGTGTTTACAAAAAAGAGGGATCTTTGACTAATGGCCTAACATTAAAAAAATGCACCAGAACAGAATATAGCTAAATAAATATGTTGGTTTAAGTAGCACTACAAATGATGTAATGGAGTGGGAACAGTATTTCAAAAGTATACAAATTGTCTCCGGGCCATAATTCTTCCTGAAATGCATATTCCGAAGAAAGCACAGGCTTTAATTTTGTTGATGTATTCTTAGGAACTTGATATAGCCATTTCAGTCTTTTAATTTGTTAATATGTGCAGATTTACCGTACCAATTTGGTGATCATCTTCTTTTTTTCCCTTTTTAAAAGGGCCCTTTCAGTTCAATGTAGCATTCCCTTTAATGATATAATTTCCCCTAGATTGCAGAGACATTGGGGGGTATGCATTAATAATGGTGTTGCAATGTGTGATTTTATGTACGCTATCAAATTGAGCGTAGTTGCACCAAAATTATCAATTGTCGCACGCAAGTTTGTAATTTTGCCACTAATGCAGCCCTACAAAAGGCGCATACTCCTGCCCTAGAATTTCAGGCAGAACTTTCTAAGTGTGTGGCAGTTAAATCTGGCCTTGGGACTTTGGCTGGTTTACAGAGGTAAAGCTCGCACAGCCAGGGCCTTTTATTGCTGTTTTTAATTTGTGCATTAGGGGGAATATTCATCTAGACCTCGGAAAAGTGTTGCATTTTCCTATAGCAACCAATCAGGTTGTTTTTTTTTATTGTTCAGGGTCCTTTTTCCACTTTTTGGTTGGACACTGTTTAACCTCTTAAGGCAGTAGGGTGTACCTGTACGCCCTACGCCTGGTCCCGATATTTAAAACGGGGTCATGCTGTGACCCTGAGTTATACCGGTCTAATGATAGCCGGGACCCTGGGCTAATAGCGTGCGGCACTGATCGTTGTGCCGCGCGATATTAACCCTTTAGATGCGGTGATCAAAGTTGATCGCCTCGTCTAAAATGAAAGTGAAAGCTTCCTGGCAGCTCAGTTGGGCTGATCGGGACTATCGCGATAAAATCGTGATGTCCCGATCAGCTAGGACACTAGCGGAGGTCCCCTTACCTTGCTCCGTCGCCTCCGATCGGCGTTTGATTGCTCCAAGCCTGAGCTACAGGCTTGAGCAATCGACCGCCTAGAACACTGATCCATGCAAAGCTATGGCTTTGCAGGGATCAGCATAAGAGATCAGTGTGTGCAGTGTTATAGGTCCCTATGGGAGCTATAACACTGCAAAAAAAAAGTGAAAATAAAAAGTTAATAAAGGTCATTTAACCTCTTCCCTAATAAAAGTTTGAATCACCCCCCTCTTCCCATAAAAAAAACTGTGGATAAAAATGAAAATAAACATATGTGGTTTTACCACGTGCGGAAATGTCCGAGTTATAAAAATATATAGTTAATTAAACCGCACGGTCAATGGCGTACGCGCAAAAAAATTCAAAATTTCAAAATAGCGTATTTTTGGTAACTTTTTATATCATGGGAAAATGAATAAAAAGCGTGAGAAAAGTCCAAACAATACAAAAATGGTACTGATAAAAACTTCAGATTACGACGCAAAAAATGAGCCCTGATACTGGCCCGTATGCGGAAAAATAAAAAAGTTATAGGGGTCAGAATATGAGAATTTTTTCCGTATAAATTTTCCTGCATGTAGTTATGATTTTTTTCAGAAGTATGACAATATCCAACCTATATAAATAGGGTATCATTTTAGCCATATGGACCTACAGAATAAAGTTAAGGTGTCATTTTTACCGAAAAATGCACTACGTAGAAACGGAAGCCCCCACAAGTTACAAAATGGCCTTTTTTCTTAAATTGTGTTGCACAAAAAATAATTTTTTTTCATTTCACCGTGGATTTGTTGGTAAAAGGACTCATGTCACTGCAAATTAGAATTGGTGGCGCAAAAAATAAGCCAGCATGTGGAGTTTTATGTGCAACATTGAAAGCGTTATGATTTTTAGAAGGTGATGAGGAAAAAATGAAAAAGCAAAAAAATGAAAAACCCTGCGTCCTTAAGGGGTTAAATGTTCTACATTCTATTGCTAGGCTAGGTTTCCACTTGTTTTTTTTTCTTGCAGTTTTTGGAATACTGCCACTGCAATTTTTGAGCCAAAGTCAGAAGTGGATCCATAAGGGAGAAGTGTAAGTCCTTCCTTTATATGTCCTATTCCTTCTGTATACACTTCTGGCTTTGGCTCAAAAACTGCACTGGCAGTATTCCAAAAACTGCCAGAAAAAAAAAAAAACTTATAGCTATTTTCTCTGTCATTTTATTTTTGGTGTGGATTTGCACCTTAATAAAGGTGCTTGCGCCAAAATTTGCGCCAAATCGAAAAGCTGCAATTAACGAATTCCAAACCAATGCATGATTGTAACTGAAATCACGATTTACACCGTAAATTCAGTGATAATGTTCTTAACCATTTGGCACGACTATTTGTTGCAAAAAGTAACATATAAAAGGAAAAAGCTACAAAACACAGTAAACAAAAAAAAACTGTGCAAAAGCCTTCACACATACTCCTCATTGGCTTTTTCCAAACGGAGTTAATTGTTATAAAGCACTTCACTTTGGGAGAACTTCAAACAGTGTGTTCACTTCCATCTCATATTGAGGTCATTTTTCTTCTTCTCCTAGTTAGCCCCCACCCTGTCTTAAGAGTAAAACAATTGCAATAGTTTGCTATTTGTTAGAGGCTGTCTGATGGATTGCCCTGCATCCGCTTTTAAATTGGTGAGGTATTTATTTGGGATATTGTATATTTTAGAAATATATCAAGATATAACCCCACGATTCCAGACCGATTTTTCTCAGAAAACTTCAATGGCATGTTAAGATTTTTTCTACCACTTTAGACAGTGATGAAATGCGTTGTTTGTTTTGGGGTTGGTTAAAACAAAGTATTCGAGGCACAATATAAAAAGAATGTTTAGCAAAAGATTCCTCATTACACCCACCCTCTAAATACACAAGCTGGTGCTGAGTTTTTTGTGTCTATAAGGCACAATGGAGAGCACAAATACTTCATTGGTTGTGTAAAGATTTGCTCATTCACACCTATTTCAGGTGACTGATGCATGTCAAAGGCTGTGGACGCAATACAAAGACCATTGAATTGTGTGAACAAACAGGTTTCCTTATAAAACTTTAGAACAATTATTTTTGCCCGTTCCTGACATTATTGTTTTTTCTTATTATTAACACATAAACATAATCGTCATCAAAACAAGTAGCAACATATCCGCCATGTCTATACTCTTCTATGAACATGAGCAATGGCGTAAACAGAGGAAGCAAACTAGAAAATCAGGCTCCTGAACTCCATTGCTGTCCTAACCGCCTGCAGCTAGGTGCCCCCATGTCGTTTTCGAGGACAATTGTCCCTTATTTGTTTGCTAACATCTCAGCCTCTGTGGAGGCCACATTCCTGTGGAGCTTCTCACCCTACATTGAAAGAGGGGTAAGACCAACCTAGGATGATATCTGTTCCTATGAGAGCATATCATCTTATTATTATTATTATTTTTTTTTTTATAATACCATTTTCCATAGATAGCTTGCTTTAGCTTTGGCTTTATACAATTCCCTCAATCCTCTACAGAACCTTATTAGAACCTTATGATAAGTAGATACAATCATACAGTTCTCAAAAAATACCACCATACAGTGCTGAAACAATACGACATAGAGTGACTAAACAGCAACTCAGTGTATAAAGTAATGTAAAAACACACTCACAGTATTGTGTAGCAGTATTTTGCTGAGTAGAAAAAGCAAAAATTGATCAAGGGGGTCTGAAAAAAAAGTCTGAAAATGGTTCAAATTTTTTTTTTAAAGTGGACCAGATAACAGAAAAATGGCTGACATTTTTAGACCTTTTTTGCATGACAAATGGCTTTTTTTTTTAGGCTTAGCACATTGAGCGTGCATCTCTGCATTTACTATAGTTATGCTCCTGATCGTGTTCTGTTGCTGGTTATTTATTGACATGGCACCTATCAATGGGTGGGACATATTTGGCAGGAAGTGAACAGTCAGTTTTTGAAACTCTTCAAAACTCTTAACATCAAACATTTTGTGTTTCGCGCCAAGATTTTGTTGCAAAAAATTCACATCAGATATTCAAAGTGTTTTACATGAGAATTATCCAAGGTTTACACTAGTCACACCAGTGTTGCAAAAAGTGGGTGTGGCTGTGTAAATTTCATGATATTTTCAAAGGGTTGAGTGTCCATTTTACATAATTTTTTTTTTTTACTAGTGTAGAAACCACAGAAATGGTTGCATTTTTTTCTTTCGTTTTTTGGGGGAAAAGGTGTTATTCAATCAATTATTGAAAAATAAATAATTATTATTGGAAATTGATATTAAAAACATTTTTTTTCTTTTTCTTTTTTTTTAATGGTCAGTGCACCGCAATTCACATTTTAGCCCTAGAAATGTTTTTTTTAATACAGTTATCGCTTGTCTGGGCACTAGTAAACATAGAATATTACATGAGATGCTTCTGCCAGAATTTTTTCGGGATGAAAAATTTGGCGCCAAACTCAATTTTGGTGCTAAAAATCCAATATGGAAAAAAAATTGGGGCCAAATTTGGCAATTTTTGGTGCGAAAATAACAAAAACAAAACAAAAGTGGCACTAATATGAACTCTCACATATTTTCATATTTTTAAAGAAGCACAAGAGACCTTCGAAAATGTGAGGAGAAAAAAAAAGTGTAATTAATATTGCTGGAACAGAAATTGCAATAGGTTTTGAATATCTCCCCCCGATGTGTTGGAAGCAGTGTGAGGGCAAGTGTCAGGATCTGAGTGACTGTGAGAAGGGACAAATTGTGATGGTTGATGATTAGGTCAGAGCATCTTCAAAGCAGCAGGTGATGTTGGTTGTTCCTGCTGGGGTGTCCCGGTACAGGGCATGGTCCTGTACCCTTCCTAAGTCCCTTCAGGAAGAGTCCCTGCAGTCCATAGGGCTCTCCTGCAGGGCTTCACCGCTTACTCATCAGTTACTGCTTCATATAAATGCATGGTAAATGTGTTCTACATATTGTTCAGTGTATATAAAGTTTGTACAAAAGTATGAAATGTATAGGACCTTCCTGGGTCATGTGATCTACTGTTATGGGATGTACCCAGCATTCCCTGGGTATAGAACCTACAGGCTTTGCAACCAATGGGCTTTAGTCCTGCCCCCCTAGTATATAAGGGGCTGTAGTCTCTAAATTCACTCTCTTGTTTCCTGCTCTTCATCCTGTACACTACAGCAATACCAATTCCTGCACAATTGCAACTAGGCCAAAGCCTAAGGAACCTGCAGCCACTTCAAAACATGAGTTATCAAGCTCTGTCTACAATTCTAGTGACTACTACTCAACTCAAGTATACGATTAGTAGCACAGTGGCCTGCATAAATCTCACTACTACAAGTCACAGAAAGCCTGTGAGGTATCCTGCATCCTGGTTGCCTCTAGAGAAAATGCATAACTGTAAAGTCTGTTCCATAAGAAGTTTAAGTAAAAGTTACAGTTATTTTCACAATTCCTGCTGTGGACATTCCTTTATTGCCTGCCGTTTCTGGGTTGGTTGTCGGCAGGGCCTTAAACAGAAAACAACCATCCTGGCCTCACGACAAATCAGGGGTTAATAACACCTTGCCCCACAGGGTTAATACCACCAGACCCTGCTACACCATGGCAACACCCCAGACACCACACTGCCATACAGTGGTTAGTACCTATTAAACATGGTCTAAGGAAGGACAACTGGTGACCTGGCACCATGAATATGAAGCTGGCATTAAGGGATAAACCTGGTTGACCACAATGCTTAGATAAGCCCTACTGTCCAAACTTCCATGCACAAGTATCAGAAGCTTCAGGTTGTGCCAAGGACAGATTTTCCACACTCTTAAGCCAACTCCACCAACCGGAACCATTGATAACTGATTCATGCTGGTTTTGCCAAATTCTGACCATCCTATTAGCATGGTGCAACAAAAATTTGAAATCAGATAGCCAGGCAATGCTTTTTTTTTATAGCACTGCGATCCAATTTTTACACAATTTAGCCTTCTAGAGCAGGGGGTCTCAATTTGTAGCCCTCCAGATGATGCAAAACTTCAACTCCCAGCATGCCCGGACAGCCAATGGCTGTCCGGGCATGCTGGGAGTTGAGGTTTTGCCTCATTTGGAGGGCTACAGTTTGAGACTACTGTTCCTTAGTCTTTCCCGTCCAAGATAAACAATGATCAGTTGTGAATGTGGAAATGCTAGTTGGGAGACCAAATTTGAAGTCGGCTGCAATTTGCTTGACTGCACCCCCTGTTCACTGGAACAATGGTTGGCTCCATCAAAGTTGTTTTTGTCTACAGGATCCACAGAAAACTTGTTCCCTTGATGTTCTGCCGCACATACAGGGATTCTCCAAATGATCCTAGCAAGAGATCTGTTACGCTAATAGTTGTTCTAAACCAATTTCCCCATGCTGCCTTATGCTGATAATCAATAACGCTATCCCCTATGAGGCCATTCCGTCTTCCATACTGAGCGCTTGTGTTAATTGTTGTCAGAAGTCACAGTATGATAAAAAGTAATCACTGAATGCTGAAATGGAAGAAGAGCATATGATAATATAACTAAGGTGTTGTAATATACATATATATATATTTTGAGAATTCAGATATTAAGAGAAAAACTCAATATCAGGTGCTGCATGTTGGGCGCCACAATATTTCACCATAAATGTAAATTTGTAAAAAAAAAAATCAAATAAAAAATAAAGCATGTAGAGTAAATTAGGTACATTCTTACAAGTGTTAAACCATATTTACATATGACAAGAATAGGCTAAGAGACAGTGGGGAAGGGGTGGATGGAGAGAAGTCCAGAACACTTAGTAAGACTTAATAAATCCTTTTCTTTAATAGTCACATCAAGGCTCTATGGGGATGGGACCTGACTAGCATTATTATGGAGAGAAGAATGTATAGGTGGGAAAAAATGTAAATGTAGGAAAAACATAGTGGGGAAAAAGAATAGTGTTGAAAAGTAACATATTTTGTCTGACTGGCACTATGTCCTCCATTTTCATTAAACATTTATGGTGCAATTTCTGGAGAAGGGAGTGCATTTGTAAACTCCCATATATTCACTATATACAGAACCAGGCTTCGTTTTGTGAGTTTTCAGTCTACTGATATGAGTTTGAGCAATAAACAGCAGATTGACATATGTGGAAGGATAAACTCCATGATGGAGATGATGGTTGTATGTCAGTGAATATGTTTATATGTTTTAACCATACATATATACAGTATATATATATATATATATATATATATATATATATATATATATACAGACCAAAAGTTTGGACAGACCTTCTCATTCAAAGAGTTTTCTTTATTTTCATGACTAAGAAAATTGTAGATTCACACTGAAGGCCTCAAAACTATGAACTAACACATGTGGAATTATAGATATAACAAAAAAGTGTGAAACAACTGAAAATATGTCATATTCTAGGTTCTTCAAAGTAGCCACCTTTTGCTTTGATTACTGCTTTGCACACTCTTGGCATTCTCTTGATGAGCTTCAACAGCTCTTGATGAGCTTACACAGCCTGGATGTGTGTTTTGGGTCATTGTCCTGTTAAAAAATAAATGATGGTCCAACTAAACTCAAACCGGATGGAATAGCATGCAGCTGCAAGATGCTGTGGTAGACATGCTGGTTCAGTATGCCTTCAATTTTGAATAAATCCCCAACAGTGTCACCAGCAAAGCACCCCCACACCATCACACCTCCTCCATGCTTCACGGTGGGAAACAGACATGTAGAGTTCATCCGTTCACCTTTTCTGCATCTCACAAAGACACGGTGGTTGGAACCAAAGATCTCAAATTTGGACTCATCAGACCAAAGCACAGATTTCCACTGGTCTAATGTCCATTCCTTGTGTTCTTTAGCACAAACAAGTCTCTTCTGCTTGTTGCCTGTCCTTAGCAGTGGTTTCCTAGCAGATATTCTACCATGAAGGCCTCACACAGTCTCCTCTTAACAGTTGTTCTAGAGATGTGTCTGCTGCTAGAACTCTGTGTGGCATTAACCTGGTCTCTAATCTGAGCTGCTGTTAACCTGCGATTTCTGAGGCTGGTGACTCGGATGAACTTATCCTCCGCAGCAGACGTGACTCTTAGTCTTCCTTTCCTGGGGCGGTCCGCATGTGAGCCAGTTTCTTTGTAGCTCTTGATGGTTTTTGTGACTGCACTTGGGGACACTTTCCACCTAGAATATGACATATTTTCAGTTGTTTCACACTTTTTTATGTCTATAATTCCACATGTGTTAATTCATAGTTTTGATGCCTTCAGTGTGAATCTACAATTTTCATAGTCATGAAAATAAAGAAAACTCTTTGAATGAGAAGGTGTGTCCAAACTTTTTGTCTGTACTGTATATATATATATATATATATATATATATATATATATATATATATATAGATAACGAAAGGGCAACAGCACTCCCACAAGGTGAAAAAAATGTGGGTCTTTATTCACACAAACATGGTGGCACCATGTTTGTGTGAATAAAAACCCGCATTTTTTTCACCTTATGGGAGTGCTGTTGCCCTTTTGTTTTCTATGTGGATGGGTCTATGACCGGGATCTCTAGCAACTGCATGCACCCCTCCATCATTGTTTTTCTGGAGTGCTGCTCTCCTCTATTTTGGCTATATATATATATATATATATATATATATATATATATATCATGAACAAGTAAATTCTTTCCCTAAAGACTAAAGACTAGGCCCCAATTCAAAATCTATAACATGGTCTCTACGCTATGGCCCTGATTTACTAAAGTAAACTTGACCTGTTTTGTCAGGTCGTGTGCCAAAATTTCTGCGCCAGAATCTGCGCCAGAAAAATAAAAAACCCAACCAACTCCCTATTTTACTGAGAAACCCCGGGAAAAGGGGTCGTGGTCCCCTAAAAAGGGGCCGTGTCTCCAACATTTTCAAAAAAATCCACAGCAGCCACCGACTAGTACTCCATACAAGAAGCTGCTGCCATGGAGCATTAACATACATGTAATTCGTCAGTGAATGCTGTAGAACATATAATTTTTATTTGGACTACATTATCTTCCTATTGCAGATACTGGCCCTCATTTACTAAGAGTGTAGGGTTTTTACTAGTGTGAAATCTTGTTTCAGACTTGTGGAGTCCTCTCTATTTACTATGGGGATTAACAGATTTACAAGTCGTAAACATTTTCTGACCAGCTATTTCTAAGTGGAAATTTCCAGCCATTTACTCACAGTAAATAGGTCGGGTTGTGAAACCATGCCCCTTTTAGTTAGACCACTCCCCTCTTTTGTCTTTTCACAACGCAATGTCAGGTTAGTCTGATTTTCCAGGTCTCAGACAGTCTCAGACACTATGCACCAAAATAACTTGGAAAAACACGACAAAAACTAGTGGGTTTGAGCTTTGTAAATGAGGGGGAGTGTTTTGGTCCCTCTCAGGCTGCAACTCCTATATATAGACACCTTACAGCTGCACCCCAGCAGTCCAATATGCTTAGAGGGAAAAAAGCAGATATGGAAAGATTTATCAAGACCTGTGCAAAGGAAAAGTTGACCAGTTGCCCATAGCAACCAATCAAATGTCCTCTTTCATTTTTGAAAAGGCCTCTAAAAAATGAAAGAAGCGATCTGATTGGTTGCTATGGGTAACTGGTCAACTTTTCCTCTTAGGTTTCCTCTCAGGTTTTGACAAATCTCTCCAATAGACTACAGTTGTCCTATCTGGTTTGCAAGCCCCTTGCATTCTTGCATTATCAACTGAAAATAAAATGGACCACCTTGTCCTCCTGATGTCCTAATGCAATGGGTTCCCAGGAGACATCCTGGGATTATGGCAAAATCTGTGAAAGTATTTTATACAAAGATGTAATGTTCAAAATCCTCCATGTTCTTCAACTCCTTAACGACGCAGAACGTATATTTATGTCCTGCGCCGGCTCCTGCGAAATAACGCGGGGTCACGCGGTGACCCCGCATCATATCGGGCCGGTCCCGGCGGACATCAATGGCTGGGACCCGCGGCTAATACCGGACATCACCGATCGCATTGATGCCCGGTAGTGACCCTTCAGATGCGGCGATCAAAGTTGACCGAGTGAAGTGAAAGTGAAACCTGCCTCCTGAGTGTCCGATCGCCGAATGACTGCTCCTTGCCTGAGATCAAGGCGGGAGCAGTCGAGCGGCCATAACACTGATCAATGCCATGTTAATGCATGGCAGTGATCAGTGTAGGAAATCAAACATTGCAAAAAAGTGGGAAAAAAAAAGTGTTAATAAATGTGATTTAACCCCTTCCCCAATAAGTCAGAATAACCCCCCTTTTCCCATAAAAAAGAAAAAAAACATGTAAATAAAAATAAATATAAACATATGTGATATCGCCGCGTGCGTCCGACCTATAAAAATATGTTGTTAATTAAACCGCACGGTCAATGGTGTACAGGTAAAAAAAATCCAAAGTCCAAAATTGCGTATTTTTGGTCACTTTTTATACCATGAAAAATGAATAAAAAGCGATCAAAAAGTCTGATCAAAACAAAAATGGTACCGATAAAAACTTCAGATCACGGTGCAAAAAATGAGCCCTAATACATCCCCATATACAGAAAAAAGAAAGGTTATAGGGGTCAGAATAGGACATTTTTAACAAATACATTTTCCTGCATGTAGTTAAGATTTTTTTCAGAAGTGCGACAAAATCAAACCTATAAAAGTAGGGTATCATTTTAACCTTATGGACCTACTGTCATTTTTACCGAAAAATGCACTGTGTAGAAACAGAGCCCCTAAAAGTTACAAAATTGAATTTTTTCTTCAATTTTGTCGCACAATGATTTTTTTCCCCATTTTGCTGTGGATTTTTGGGTAAAATGATGGCGCAAAAAAATAAGCCCCTTTTAAAAGGTAAGGAGGAAAAAACAAAAATGCAAAAACTGAAAAACGCTGAGTCCTTAAGGGGATAACTTTGTGGGAAAAGATTTATGTTCATATATGTCAAAATAAGAGCGATTTAGTTGAACGGCATAGTTGAGCTGTGTGCACAGTTAGTCCTAGTGTTCTAGTGTCATGGTGCTGCGCTCACTGATATGCCTCATCTCATCCTTTGATCCATTGGATGATATGCTAGTGTGAACAAGAGTATATGGCTTTGTGAGCAATGATGCTGTGCATGTCATAATCTCTTGAAGTTGTCTGATGCAGAAACCTAAGCTGTACATTGTAAGACAACGTTGGACAACATTGTAAGTAGATCCGTAAAGTGGCCATAATTATAATTTTTTCTGTTGTAAATAATGAAAATTGTGTAAAAAAATAATAATATGCTTATATGCTTTTGACAATGCTACCTACTTACAAAATCAGTATGTTCAAAATTGAACTATTTTGACCTCCTATAACTTAATAATTTTTACGTATACAGGGCTGTATGAAGGTTCATTTTTCGTACCATGACCTGTAGTTTTTTCATATCAATTTGCATTTTGACTATTTGATCACTTTAAAAAAAAAAAATTGTAAATGTTTAACTTTTTTTTTTTTTTACATTTACGCCATTCACCAAATGGGATTATTAACATATTTTGATAGATCGGACATTTACGACCGCGGTGATACCAAATATGTTTAATAATTTTATTGATTTTAATTTTTATTGGGGCAGGGGATTTTTCACATTTGTTTTTACTTTTTTTTAACTTTTATCTTTAACTCATTATGTCCCCATAGGGCACTATCAATAGCAATCATTAGACTTCCAATACTGTTCAGTGCTATGAATAGGCATAGCACTGATCAGTATTATCGGTGATCTTCTGCTCCGGTCTGCTGGAGGGCAGACCAGAGCAGAAGACCCTGGGAGAGCGGTGGAGGCAGGTAAGGGGACCTCTGTCCGCCATCTTGGCTGATCTGATCCCCATGGCTGTGCCGTGGGCGATCAGATCAGCCATTACAATAGCTCCACTGCCACAGATGCCGTGATCTGTATTGATCACGGCATCTGAGGGGTTAATGAAGGACATCAGCATGATCGCTGATGTCCGCCATTACTGGTGGGTTCCTGGCTGCTAATAGCAGCCGGGACCTGACATGCATGGCATGAGCACCGCTCTGGTGCTCGGGTCATGTACATGACGTAAAAGTACATCCTGGTGCGCATCAGTACGAACATTTACATCCAATGGGGGAGATTTATCAAAACATGTCCAGAGGAAAAGTTGCCCATAACAACCAATCAGATTTCTTCTTTCATTTTTGAAAATGCCTCTGAAAAATGAAAGAAGCAATCTGATTGGTTGCTATGGGCAACTCAGCAACATTTCCTCTGGACAGGTTTTGATGAATCTCCCCCATTGTCCTTAAGGGGTTAAAGGTAATCTGTCATCTGTATTTGCTGGTAAGAGCTGCATACACTATTGTATAGCTGCTATGGTATAAAAGCAAAAAAAAAAAACTGATGCAGGGCTCAAGTCCTGCAGGAATGCACAGGAACGGAGTTCCTGCACTTTTTCCAGAGCAGGAACACTGTTCCCATTAGCAGGAGTCCTGCAGGACTAGCCCTTGAGTGGAAATCATTGGTGAGTTCCCACACTTTTTTTTTCCAAGGACTTGACCCCTGAGCTGATGGTTGCCAATCTTATAAAATCTTTTTGATTTCTCAGCCAAGTGTCAAGGAGGTAGAGCCAAGCTGCTCAAGTAGCACAGTCTGGCACACTGGCACACCTCTTCACATACCTTAATCTCCCAGCTTCATTTTGAAAAATGTACAGGTCTCTGTGTGTCAATAAAGGACAGGCTGGGGAGGGAGGACAAACAAGGAGTGCAAATAGTTGGCACTTCCGCAGCTTAGCCCAGCCTCCTTGACACTTGAATGAGAAATAGAAAGGCAATTTTATAAGTCTGGAAACCTCAATCTGCTCACGGAAAGGGGCAGTTTGCTTTCATACACTAAGCATTTTTCAACGGTGTCTGCAGCTCTTACTAGGTAATAGAACTGACATATTCTGTTAAAGATGTACTCCCATGGAAAACTATTTTTTTTATTTTTTTTTTAAATCAACTGGTGCCAGAAAGTTAAACAGAATTGTAAATCACTTCTATTAAAAAATCTTAATCTTTCCAGTACTTTTTAGGGGCTGTATACTAAAGAGAAATCCAAAAAAGAAATGCATTTCCTGTGATGTCCTGACCACAGTGCTCTCTGCTGACCTCTGCTGTCCATTTTAGGAACTTTCCAAAGCAGGAGAAAATCCCCATAGCAAACATATGCTGCTCTGGACAGTTCCTAAAATGGACAGCAGAAGTCAGCAGAGAGCACTGTGGTCATGACATCAGAGGAAATGCATTTCTTTTTTGGATTTCTCTTTAGTATACAGACACTAAAAAGTACTGGAAGGATTAAGATTTTTTAATAGAAGTGATTTACAAATCTGTTTAACTTTCTGGTACCAGTTGATAAAAAAAAAAAAGTTTTCCACGGGAGTACCCCTTTAACCTGTTAAGGACCCAGGGCGTACCTTAGTCCGCTCCCGATCTATAACGTGGGGCCACGCCGTCATAGAGGGTCGGGCCCGGCCTCTAACAACGGCCGGGACCCGTGGCTAATAGCGTGCGGCATTGATCGCGGTGCTGCGCGCTATTAACCCTTTAGATGCGGCGTTCAAAGTTGAACGCCGCGTCTAAAATGAAAGTGAAACCATGCCGGTTAGCTCAGGGAGCTGTTCGGGATAGCCGCGGCGAAATCGTGGCATCCCGAACAGCTTACATGACAGCTGGAGGATCCCTACCTGCCTCCTCGCTGTCCAATCGCCGAATGACTGCTCAGTGCCTGAGATCCAGGCATGAGCAGTTAAGCGGCGGAATCATCGATCACTGGTTTCTTATGAGAAACCAGTGATCAATGTAAAAGATCAGTGTGTGCAGTGTTATAGCTCCCTATGGGATAACAAAGATTAGTGTGTGCAGTGTTATAGGTCCCTATGGGAGCTATAACACTGCAAAAAAAAAGTGGGGAAAAAAAGTGAATAAAGATCATTTAACTCCTCCCCTATTAAAAGTTTGAATCACCCCCCTTTTCCCATAAAAAAAAACAGTGTAAATAAAAATATACATATGTGGTATCGCCACGTGCGTAAATGTCCGAATTATAAAAATATATTGTTAATTAAACCGCACGGTCAATGGCGTACGCGCAAAAAAATTCCAAAGTCCAAAATAGTGCATTTTTGGTAACTTTTTATATCATGAAAAAATGAATAAAAAGCGATCAATAAGTCCTATCAATGCAAAAATGGTACCGTTAAAAACTTCAGATCACGGCGCAAAAAATAAAAAAGTTATAGGTGTCAGAAGATGACAATTTTAAACGTATAAATATTCCTGCATATAGTTTAGATTTTTTCCGAAGTACGACAAAATCAAACCTACATAAGTAGGTTATCATTTTAACCGTTTGGACCTAGAGAATAAAGAGAAGGTGTCATTTTTACCAAAAAATGCACTGTGTAGAAATGGCAGCCCCCCAAAAGTTACAAAATGGCGTTTTTTAAAAAATTTGGTCTCACATTGATTTTTTTTCCGTTTCGCCGTAGATTTTTGGGTAAAATTACTGACGTCATTACAAAGTAGAATTGGTGGCGCAAAAAATAAGCAATCATATGGATTTTTAGGTGAAAAATTTTAAGGTAAGGAGGAAAAAACGAAAATGCAAAAACGGAAGAACCCCGGGTCCTTAAGGGGTTAAGGTTTCATTAAATTTTTGCTTTTGAGTTCTGATGTCTCTACAAATACAAGCAGAAAATGGCGGAAAATAACAGAAAATAAAGGATTATTCCAGAGAAAACCTGTTTTCAAGTTAACTGGCACCAAAAAGTTATGCAGATTTGTAAATTTCCTTCATAAAAATCCCATAAGCAGCTGTATACCCTGGAGGAAGTTTTGCAGTTCCTTCCAATCCGACATAGTGCTCTCTGCTGCCTCTCCTGTCTATTTCAGGAAGTGTCCATATCAGAAGAAAACTCTCTAGAGCAAACAAGTCAATTCCTTCTGTGAAATCTGCTCAGAAATACTTTACCATGTATAGAGACGTCACATTTCTGAGTGGGTCTTAGAACCAATGTTCCATTGTGTGAACATGGACTTGGTGTGAATGATACCATTCTTACTGCGAGCACCACTGTCATATGCATTCAATATAGTACAAGAACAGGTGATCATCTCAATGGTCTATGAGAAAAACTAAGAAAATCCAGTACATTGTTCACTAAGAGAATATTTTCCACTGAATTTAAACAAGTTATATAACATTCTGACCCCATGATATAACCTACTATACGGGCACATAAATGATATACTCCCACTATAACCCTTTGTCTAAACACATTTAACCTGTGTCCTCTCTCCTTAAAGTGCACCCCCCCCTGCCCACCCCTGCAGCATGAAGAGACAAGCTCTATAGACAGTATTTCCGTAGTTAATGCATTGCCTGTACATTTATTTGTTAGTGACTGTATGGGAGGCTCCAAAAATAACAGAATGTCAGCACAGCAGGGAATGGCTGTGCGCCTTCTGTCTCTAGGTGCAGGACCCTTAAGTCTTATTAAATGTAGACAGGTTGATGATATTGTAGCGTGGCGCTTCTGTCTTGATCAGTTGGTACGAGGCTGCTTTCAGTCACCACCGTATCCAATTTTCTCCTAGATTCAGGTTCATTGCTGGGTCAGTACACTTTTTATTGCAGAAAGAATGAGAGGGCATGCTGGTAGACCACAGGTAATAGGCAGCATTTTGTATCCAGGTGAGCGGGCGTTCAGACCTAAGTAATTAGGGGCTACGACTCCTCTGGTAATTCGGCCAATAAAGGTGTTTAATGATAGTAGGAACGGTTAGATGTGGTGATTAATTAGCCTGGGCATCTTGGTCTATCTAGTGTGCATGCTGTAGAACATACTGGAAATCAGCTGGTAGGCATGCCGTCTTGTAAAGGGCTTTCTGCGGTGACACTGGTTATATATCATTGCAGCTGTGCCCTTTGATTACTGGGAGGGCTTGCCGAGTGATTAATAGTCAGGATCAATGTTTCTGCCCAGCACATGACATTTGGTCACAGAGCAACCATATACTTATTCCCCTTTGGCACAACGCTTAGGAGAAATGAAGGATGATACCTGCCAATTTATAGCTGAGGAGCTTCCAGTTTATAAAATGAGTCAACTTTGACTGTACAAAATTATTCCCAATTGAAATAATTAGTGTACCATTAAACACAATTAGAGGTAAAACTACAGGCGCATGCTTGCTGAAACCCAGCCAGTTGACAGATGGTTAAATTGTCCGATTTGGCCACATTTATTAAAAGGCGTAGACTTCATGTGCAAAAAAAAATTAAAAATAAGAAAAAAATGGATAAAGTAAACCTATTACTACATATCAAAATGAGTAACATATATCATAAACAGCAATAGGGGGGAGCTCCGCAAAGGGGTCAGGGCCAGATGTGTCAATGATCATTTAGTGCAATGCAATAGATAAGTAATATAGGTAATGCAGTAATTACATTAAAATATCACCGCAGAGACCTTTGTTACGTCTAGTCTCAAAACTAAGCAGAGTGTTCATGTGCTGAGGGACCCTAAAACTATACAGTATGTTGACAGATATTAAGGGACCCATATACATACTTTGAAGAAGAATATTCAGTTTAGACAAATACATCTATTTGCATATAGAACAAAGTTAATTTATTGCTGATGTATAGCAGAGCATTAAAGTAAAGCAGCCAGGTGATTTATTCTGCCCTATCTGAAAGCAGTGTATTGTAGATGGAGAGAAGGGAAGTGCTTTGATATATACAGTAGGTATATATGGTATAGAGCAGGAGTTCTGAACATTAAACGGGTACTCCAGTGAATTAAAAAAAATGTTTTTAATCAACTGGTGCCAGAAAGTTAAACAGATTTGTAAATTACTTTTATTTAAAAACCGTAACCCTTCAAGTACTTATCAGCTGCTGTATACTATAGAGGAAGTTCTTTTATTTTTACATTTATTTTCTGTCTGACCACCGTGCTCTCTGCTGACACCTCTGTCTGTCTCAGGAACTGTCAAGAGCAGGATAGGTTTACTATGGGGATTTGCTCCTGCTCTGGACAGTTCCTGAGACAGACAGAGGTGTCAGCAGAGAGCACTATGGTTAGACAGAAAAGAAATGTAAAAAGAAAACAACTTCCTCTAGAGCATACAGCAGCTGAAAGTACTGGAAGGGTTAAGATGTTTAAATAGAAGTAATTTACAAATCTGTTAAACTTTCTGGCACCGAAGTTGAGTCATTCCTGCCAGGACTCCTGGAGAGACATTGGAGGACATTTTCAAGAAACTGGCTTAATTTTACTTAACCCCTTAAGGACCAAGGACGTACCGGTACGTCCTTGGTCCTGCTCTCCTGATATAACGCGGGGTTACACGGTTAACCCGCATCATATCGCGGCGGGCACAGCGTCATAGTGAAACCGGGACCCGCCGCTAATAGCGCGCAGCGCCGGTCGCGGCGCCGCGCGCTATTAACCCTTTAGCCGTGCGCTCAGAGCTGAGCCGCGCGGCTAAAACCGAAAGTGAAAGCTGCCGGTTAACTCAGTGGGCTGTTCGGGATAGCCGCGGCGAAATCAAGGCATCCCGAACAGCTTACAGGACAGCGGGAGGGCCGCTACCGGCCTCCTCGCTGTCCGATCGCCGAATGACTGCTCAGTGCCTGAGATCCAGACATGAGCAGTCATGCGGCAGAATCGTCGATCACTGGTTTCTTATGAGAAACCAGTGATCAATGATGAAGATCAGTGTGTGCAGTGTTATAGGTCCCTATGGGACCTATAACGCTGCAAAAAAAAAGTGAAAAAAAAAAGTGAATGAATATCATTTAACTCCTCCCCTATTAAAAGTTTGAATCACCCCCCTTTTCCCATAAAAAAAAAAACAGTGTAAATAAAAATAAACATATATGGTATCACCGCATGCGGAAATGTCCGAATTATAAAAATATATCATTAATTAAACCGCACGGTCAATGGCGTGCGCGCAAAAAAATTCCAAAGTCCAAAATAGTGCATTTTTGGTAACTTTTTATATAATTTAAAAATGAATAAAAAGCGATCAATAAGTCCTATGAATGCAAAAATGGTACCGTTAAAAACTTCAGATCACGGCGCAAAAAACTGAGCCCTCATACCACCCCATACACGGAAAAATAAAAAAGTTATAGGGGTCAGAAGATAACAATTTTAAACGTATTTATTTTCCTGCATGTAGTTATGATTTTTTCCAGAAGTCTGACAAAATCAAACCTATATAAGTAGGGTATCATTTTAACCGTATGGACCTACAGAATAATGATAAGGTGTCATTTTTACCGAAAAATTTACTACGTAGAAACGGAAGCCCCCAAAGTTTACAAAACGGCGTTTTTTTTTCAATTTTGTCGCACAATGATTTTTTTTCTGTTTCACCGTAGATTTTTGGGCAAAATGACTGATGTCATTACAAAATAGAATTGGTGGCACAAAAAATAAGCCATCATATGGATTTTTAGGTGCAAAATTGAAAGAGTTATGATTTTTTAAAGGCAAGGAGCCCCAAAACAAAAATGCAAAAACGGAAAAAACCCCGGTCCTTAAGGGGTTAAACTAGGTAGTCTAAGATTATGCCAGATTTTTAAAGAGCATATCAGGCTGCTTAAAAACCTGACGCGTTATAAATTGTTTACTCTTAGTCTGCAGCACAATAGCTGATATTAGCGTTTGGCACATACTATAGAAAATTTGCCTCAATTTAAGCTCCGCACCTTGCCCTGGCTTTATCCCCCCTTACTAAGTGTTAGTATATATCCGTACCAGTTTTTAGTTGTCTTAGTTAATGGAAATAATTTTTTTAGGCATACTGTAATTTTTTTGCACAATTTAAGCCCCACCTTTTTCTCAGAGGCCACACCACTTTTAAAATTTGCTGCACATGTTGTAAACCAGGTGAAATTTATTTGAAATCCTGCCATGTACCACTTTTTCAACAAATCAAGAACATCTTTAAATTCCCCCCATTACCCACCCATACTGGATGATTGATTACAGTGGGGATCAAAAGTTTGGGCACCCCAGGTAAAAATCGGTATTAATATGCATAAAGAAGCCAAGGAAAGATGGAAAAATCTCCAAAAGGCATCAAATTACAGATTAGACATTCTTATAATATGTCAACAAAAGTTAGATTTTATTTCCATCATTTACACTTTCAAAATAACAGAAAACATGGCGTCTGCAAAAGTTTGAGCACCCTGCAGAATTTATAGCATGCACTGCCCCCTTTGCAAAGCTGAGATCTGCCAGTGTCATGGATTGTTCTCAATCATCATCTGGGAAGACCAGGTGATGTCAATCTCACAGGTTTTAAATGCCCAGACTCATCTGACCTTGCCCCAACAATCAGCACCATGGGTTCTTCTAAGCAGTTGTCTAGAAATCTGAAACTGAAAATAGTTGACGCTCACAAAGCTGGAGAAGGCTATAAGAAGATAGCAAAATGTTTTCAGATGTCAATATCCTCTGTTCGGAATGTAATTAAGAAATGGCAGTCATCAGGAACGGTGGAAGTTAAAGCAAGATCTGGAAGACCAAGAAAAATATCAGACAGAACAGCTCGCAGGATTGTGATCAAAACAATTCAAAACCCACGTTTGACTGCACAATTCCTCCAGAAAGATCTGGCAGACACTGAAGTTGTGGTACACTATTCCACTATAAAAAGATGCTTGTACAAATATGGTCTTCATGGAAGAGTCATCAGAAGAAAACCTCTTCTACGTCCTCACCACAAAAATCAGCGTTTGAACTTTGGAAATGAACATATAGACAAGCCTGATGCATTTTGGAAACAAGTTCTGTGGACTGATGAGGTTAAAATTGAACTTTTTTGGCCAGAATGAGCAAAGGTACGTTTGGAGAAAAAGGGGAACAGAATTTAATGAAAATAACCTCTGTCCAACTGTTAAGCATGGGGGTGGATCAATCATGCTTTGGGGTTGTATTGCAGCCAGTGGCACAGGGAACATCTCACGAGTAGAAGGAAAAATGAATTCAATAAAATTTCATCAAATTTTGGATGCTAACTTGATGCCATCTGTGAAAAAGCTGAAGTTAAAGAGATGATGGCTTCTACAAATGGATAATAATCCTATACACACCTTGAAATTCACGGGGGATTACATCAAGTGGCGTAAACTTAAGGTTTTGCCATGGCCTCCACAATCTCCTGACCTCAACATAATTGAAAATCTATGGATAGCCCTTAAAAGAGCAGTGCATGACAGACAGCCCAGAAATCTCAAAGAACTAGAAGACTTTTGTAAGGAAGAATGGGCAAAGATACCTCAAAAAAGAATTGTAAGACTCTTGGCTGGCTACAAAAAGTGTTTACAAGCTGCGATACCTGCCAAAGGGGGCAGTAAAAGATATTAACTCTGCAGGGTGCCCAAACTTTTGCAGATGCCATTTTTTTGCTTTCTGTTATTTTGAAAGTGTAAATGATGGAAATAAAATCTAACTTTTGTTGACATATTATAAGAATGTCTGATCTGTAATTTGATGCCTTTTGGGGATTTTTCCGTCTTTCCTTGGCTTTTTTATGCACATTAATACAAATTTTTACCTGGGGTGCCCAAATTTTTGATCCCCACTGTAACTTCTCTGTACATAAACTGAATCAGGAAATTCAAATTCTCTTGTAGGAGTCCTATAAGGGATTACTCTTTGTTTTATAAAAAAAAAATTCCACTACAAATCCTATAAACCTACATATTATGGAGCCCAGCATCTATCTGATAGGGAAGCATAAATGGTCACTTCAGATAACTTAAAGGCCTCATAAAGATAATCCCTCCATGTATATCCAGCTGCACAACACTTGATTTAGAAAATTTGGTATAGATTACTAAAGCAGTTAATAAAGTACGTTTTTTTTTATTTTGATATAAAATGTATAGAGATGAGCGAACTTACAGTAATTTGATTCGTCACGAACCTCGCGGCTCAGCGGTTGTTGACTTTAGCCTGCATTAATTAGTTCAGCTTTCAGGTGTTCCGATGGGCTGGAAAAGGTGGATACAGTCCTAGGAGACTCTCCACCTTTTCCAGCCCACCGGAGCACCTGAAGGCTGAACTAATTTATGCAGGCTAAAATCAGCAACCGCAGAGCCGCGAGGTTCGTGACAAATCAAATTACTGTAACTTCGTTCATCTCTTAAAATGTATAAAAAAATCCCTCTAATGTGGTATCTTTAAATTAGGAAATGTTTATATGTTTGCACCCAACTAGGTGAAATATTTACTACATGTTCTATGGAATACATTGAACATGTCAATAAAAGTAGTTGGTATGGACTCACTCCAAATGCCGTCTTCTTCTCTTGTCCTAACACCAACTCATTCACAATGCTCTTTGCTCTAGACACCAGTAGAGGAATGTGACTTTCAACCTGTCAGGTTACACTAACTCCAAAAATATAAACCTACATGATGAATGTTGAGTTTTTATCATATGAGGCCATGGAGCTGGTGGTAAGTTACATCCTGAAACAATGTTTATTTCCTCCACTTTTGAAGCTCACTTGGGATAACATAAACAGTAGGATATAATGATAACTGTGGAAGAAGAGTCACTCCTCAGAGGTCAGGAAGAGCAGCCATGATGCAATTTCCTTTGATGTATAAAACATTTTTATGGCTGGGACAGACGTAAAGAATTCATTTTTTTTTTAAATCTTTACCTCTTTTTTGTGAATTTTTGAACTGTTAAATTAAAAATGTGGTTTCATAACGAGGTTGTCTGCCCAATTAAAAAAGGTTTCTAGTGATTCACTGCTACAATTGTACATTTAATTATGTTACATACAATAATGCAAATCCTAACATAAATAATCTAAACCCCAAATACTTTAGGATTTAAAGGGGTAACTCCACTGCCCTAGCATTAGGAACATTTTGTTCCGAACACTTGGAGCGGGCGGCAGGGGTCATGACGTCATGGCCACATCCCCTCAATGCAAGTCTATGGGAGGGGGTGTGGCGGCTGCCACGCCCCCTCCCATAGACTTGCATTGAGGGGGCGGGGCGTGACATCACGAGGAGTATGGCCGTGACATCACGACCCCCGCCGCCGGCATCCAGTGCTGCACAAAGATCCTTTGGATAGGGGATAAGATGTTTAGGGGCAGAGTACCCCTTTAACTGTCCATAACAATATTTAGCAGATTTAATATGGCTCCTGTGCCAGAATTTTGTCTCCAGATGTGGCATAATTGGGGCAGAGAGCATTCTCAACCTATTTTACACTGTGCGTAAAAAGGAATAAAAAAATGCACCTCATCCAACTTGTAGTGTGAATTACCGGAAAGTGACATGGTCTGAAATGTGATGCATTTAGACCATGCAGAGACAGTCTTCAGATACGCCTTCAGTCTTCAGCCTGAGCTACTGTGATAAATCTAGCACATTTTTAGACTGTCTTCTCTATGTTTACACTGTCTAAGGATTAGACAGTATTAGTTAATTCTTCCCCATTGTATTTTATATATTCTTTTATCCTTTAGCTGACCTCCTATTACAGACATAGGCAACTTACAGCACTGCAGATGTTTTGGACTACCGTATATACTCGAGTATAAGCCAACCCGAAAATAAGCAGAGGCCCCTAATTTCACCCCAAAAACCTGGGGAAAAAAGTATTGATCAGAGTATAAGCCTGGGATGGGAAATACATCATCCCCCTTTCCCCTGTCATCATTCCCCCTGTCATAGTCCAGACCCCCCAACAGCATCACCCCCATTTTGATATCCCCCCGTCATCATCCAGCCCCCCTCTGTCATCATCCCCCCCCCTGTCCTCATCATCATCCAGACCCCCCCTCTTGTTGTCTACATACCCCCCAGTTGTTGCTTTCTCGGCCCTTCCTGTTGCCTAGAAGCCATCCATCGCCCATCTACGCTGCAGGGACCGTCTGCATACCAGTTGGGAGGGTGAGCCGGTCTGGGCCATCCATCTTCACCAGGAGGCCCTCTATTCTGCTCTAGTCCGACCCCGGACTAGTGATGCTGCATTGACGATACCGCACAGGGATGTCCCTGCATGGTGGCGTCAATGCAGCATCACTAGTCTGGCTCACCCTCACCACCGGAATGCGGACGGTCCCTGCAGCGTTGATGGGCGAAGATGGATGGCCTAGCCCACCCCCTCCACCAGTATGCCTGACGCAATATTTTATTTTGTTCACTTGAGTATAAGCCAAGCATCACATTTCCCATGATACTTTGGCAGCATTTCTGCTGAAAAAGCATCATGGGAGATTACGTCCAAAACATCTGCAGTACCGGAGGTTGCCTATGACTGACATGGGCCGATCAGAGAAGAACATTCATATGAATATTCTTTCAGTCAATAATTGCCCCCGGGAAATGTTTGTTAGCTGATCTGATCACTTATGTGGGAATAAAAATATTTGTTGATATGCAGAACAGCATCTTATGTAAGGAAGATATTTACTACAAATATAATGCAAACTTGTTTTACAGATTAACTGTATGAGTGATTGTGCCTCCCCATGGATGTTGTATTTATCTGTGTGGTGTAAAAGCCAGTCAGGTGTGAAGTACTTACTGTTCCCTGTGACGTCTGCTGCTCTGCATGGCTCTGGGATTTAGCATCACAGAGATGGCATTTCCACCAGTTTCAAAGAGAATAAGGCTGGTTGGTCTGTCAGTGATTCAAGATGCTAAGCCAATCAGGTCCCTGGCTTGGTGGCCTATTTAAAGCAGACACTCATCTACTAATTTTAGTATTAATGTCTTTGTTATATTGCATTTTGCTGAATATATTGATCTTCTGGCTTCAAACCTTTGAACTATGTACCCGGTGTCCTTTGCCTGCTTATTACATGTTATCTCCTTGCTTTGATTATTGGACAGTGTACCCATTTATCCCCTTTTCAGCTGATTCTACATATATGTGCTTTCCTAGTATCTGACCTCCAGACTGTTACTGTTTATTCCTTTGCCTGCTGATTTACTCCTGATCTGCTCTTCTGCCACTGACACAGCTGGATGCCCTTATATACCCTTCCAGTGTTCCTGTGATAGCTTGTGGTCTTTTTGTCTTTTATTTCAACTTTATGCTGTGCAGACACAACCTAGCTGGCTTGACAGTCAAGTTTGTCCAAGTTTGCAGAACACTTTGGTAAAGTCACAGTGGTAGTCTAGCCTTGGACTCTGCCAACCAGAGTGCAGTGGAGAAGTATTAGTAGCTCTGTGTGAAAATTTGGTTGCATTTCTCATCAGACCTCTATTTACTATTACAACATGACTTGTTATATCCTTGCATAGATGCTTGTTCAACCAAGTAAATGGGGTGTTGTCTAGTGTAAAACCGCAACCTTCCAAGTTATGAATTACCATAATAACCTCTTAGTAGCTCTGAAGCCCACAGAACTATAAATACAGTTCTGGATTGTAGTACAGGATGCAAGCCATGGTCACTTTAACATGATAAAAGTAACTCATATTTTATATCAATTCTATATGTAATACTCCAACTTCCTGCCAAATTGCATGTTTTTCTCTGTTGTATAGTCAATGAAGTGATAAAGAAGAATTGTTAAGTGCCATAAATGTTTTTTAGTTTAAAATTCTGTCTAAAGTTGACTCTGTTGAGAACAAAATATTGGGTATGTTAAAATACAGCATCCCTGGTCTTTCCCCAAATATCTCATTTTAGGCTGGGACACCCCCATACCATATCCACCTGAGATTGTCTTGTTCAGCCATTGCACATCTATTGTGTAGACATATGTTTTGGCATGACTTCTGCAACATCTAAGTTTACAAACATTTGTAAAAAAAAAAATGTAAATACATATTTCATAGGATAAGGTAAATGTATATAAGGTTAATGTAAATAACCTAGGATAATGTACATTTCATGAGAAAGATCAATGCACTTACTAATTTTGCTTTGAGGTGGTTATAATGCACCTCCCTGAGCCTATGATCTGTATAACACTAGGGATAGTAAAGACAAAAAATCACCCCAAAAATATTTTTGATGGTTCCAAAAGTTGCTTCAACTGGGTTGGTCTTAAGGTGGAAATACATCTTCAATAATTGTCTACAGCTATCTTCCTGTCACTCCCCTCACATGAATGTTTGGCATGGCTAAACGTTCAGGTGTTCTCAAAGGAGGATAAGTTGGTACCAGACAGCTCTAGTGGTTACTTTTCTTTCTGCGAGAAAAAAGGTGTGGCAGATAAAGTCCAACATGCCCAACCCTTCTCTACTCTCACATAATTTAAGGGAGAGTTGGGAAGCAGCTATACACCTTGTAATGTCTGTTTTTGTGTTTATGCATTGTTCCAATTTAAGCCCTGTTCAGACCTTATTTTATATATTTTTTTAAAATGTTTTCTGTGCTATTCTTCCTGGCTAGGAAATAGTTAATGGTATTAGCCAATGAGAACTCGGTGGGGCTATTTAAACTGGAGCTCTGCTACACTCTGGTCGGGTTATTGCATCTACTCTGACTATGTTATTAGTTTTACCTTTGCTATGTTTGTTCATCTGAGTTTTAACCATGGTTATTATAGTCCTGTTTATGATAGATTTTAGTCTGCTTGGTTTTTAGTACTTCTGTTGGTTTTTAG
This sequence comes from Hyla sarda, assembly GCF_029499605.1. Lineage (NCBI taxonomy): Eukaryota > Metazoa > Chordata > Amphibia > Anura > Hylidae > Hyla > Hyla sarda. The sequence continues at coordinate 85,626,816 of NC_079193.1, read as the reverse complement.
GATTATGTATGTCCGTTCTGCTTTAACCTTGTTATCTTAGTCTGTGTTCACACTGTGAGTCTTGCTTGTACCGGTATTCCTCCATTTTTGGAGTTTGGTTTTGTATATTCCTGTTTGGTATTCTGACCTGTATTCCTCCATGTTTTGGAGTTTGGTTTTGTGGAGTTCAGACTCATCTGTTTCTCAGTCTAGTGTTCTGTGTATTATATTTCTGTTTCCTTCTAGGCCTGATCACTTCTGATCACACGGTGGAGTATGCCCGCTGGCTGAAAGTCTAGGAGTTAGTATTGTTGTCCCTCCATGTTTGGAGTGGGGAGTCTAGTTTGTTCTTTGTGTCCAGTGTGAACAGTGTTCTTAGTGTTTTACATTCAGTTCATCTGTTCATCTCTTGGTTTCTGCTGTATTCTTCTTCCATAGCTAGTCTTGTTCATTTATTCATGTGTGCTGTTTATCTTGATTCTGATTTCTGAACTGTATGTTAGTACGCTATATCCTGCCCTGTTTGTATATTTATATCCTATCTTTGTTGTTTGGTTGTTTTCCTGTTATATTTCTGGCCTGTCCCCGACAATGTAAAGTATTATTTGTGTACCGAAAAAGAAAAGAAAAGACCAGCTCACCCCTTCCATGTGGGTAAATAATTCGGCAGCAGCAGCATGTATATTAGCTCGGAAGCTCGGAGGAAAACACTAGAGCCGGGTCTCCAGGTGCAGCAACTCCAAGGAAAGGCAGATATCTGGCTCCCAATGAATGAGTAAAATCCAACTTTAATGAAGAAATTGTTAAAAACATAGAGGTGGAAAATTATGAAAAAACAACAAAAAGTAAAACACAAACGAAACGCGGATGCGTTTTGACTTGTCAACAAGTCTTATTCATGGCACATATTAAAGACCAAGTGCCCAGTATAAATACACTGGCACTGAGCACGTGTCATGCCAATACTACCAACACGCCCCTAACATGATGTCATACTTATGGGCGCAGGAGACAAAGGCTAAACGGGCGTGAAATCACCAAAGGGGAAAGCCCACAGGTACACACAGATGCATATTTGAATCAATTATGTATTGCTGTTACAAAATTAATAGCCATATGTTGACAATAAATTTCGAAAACATCATTGTATATATACATCTATATATTGCAATAGCAGAGTATATAATCAGACATACACTAAATAAATAAATAAATCCAAAATTTCAATAAATATAGGATAGGTCATTTCTATGGTTTAAACCAAAGGGATAGCGGCTTTCTAAATTGAGTATACAAAACGCTTCACGCTTACACACTTGTTTACTCCAGTCCCCTCCTCTTCGGGGCGGCCGTGCCTTCTATACCAGATACATTGCATCTTGGCCTGGATCCTAAATGTACTTCCATAACATGCTTGGTAAACCCTGATATCGATCTAACTGTATTTCTATCAGTATTTTTACTGATGAATTTTACCGGATATTCGCCTTTCCTTGGAATTATTTGTGTACCCATGCACTTTAGCGCAGGTATGGACCGGCACCGTGGTTGTCAATCCGCAATTTAGGGTGGATAGGCAGGTAGGCAGAGTGTTTCTAGGGACAGCTTAGGGCTCACTCTTCCTGTCCATCCCGTCGGTCATGACACACCTTAGACAGTTTTGACTAAAGTATATAGTGGATTTTTTACTGTTAACGTATGCCACGTTTTATAACTAGTTTGGGATTCAAGTTAGAAAATAGATGATCTTACTATATAATTTAACCTAAAGTGGATTGTATTGTATTATGCTATTAATAGATGTGGACACAAAAAAGATGCTCTTTAGTTACTCTTTAGTCTAAAACTGCATTACCTGTCTAAACTGTTTTTGGATCCCAAAAATAGACATGGCTGTGCTAGGATTTTGTTGGCTCCACCAGAGGAAATGATTTAAAGAGCCTATCCTACATTTACATGAACATGTATCAAATGTTATTAATAGTGGTGTCATGAACATAAAATTTTCGGTTCGCGAACCGCGAACGTGAGCTTCCACAAAAGTTCGCGAACCAGCGAACCAGGCGAACCACCATTGACTTCAATGGGCAGGCGAGTTTTAAGACCCACAGGGACTCTTTCTGGCCACAATAGTGATTTAAAAGTTGTTTCAAGGGGACCAACACCTGGACTGTGGCGTGCCGGAGTGGGATCCATGGCAAAACTCCCATGGAAAATTACATAGTTGATGCAGAGTCTGGTTATAATCCATAAAGGGCATAAATCACCTAACATTCCTAAATGGTTTGGAATAACGTGCTTTAGCCCCCTTTAGGCAGCACATAGAGCCCCCGTTTAGGCATCACATAGTTAGATCCCCCCCTTTAGACAGCACATAGATTCCCCCATATTAGGCAGCAAATAGTTAGAGCCTCCCTTTAGGCAGCACATAGTTAGATCCCCCCTTTAGGCATCACATAGTTAGATCCCCTTTTAGGCAGCACATAGTTAGAACCCCCCTTTAGGCAGCACATAGTTAGAGCCTCCCTATAGGCAGCACATAGAGCCCCCTTTAGGCAGCACATAGATTCCCCCATATTAGGCAGCACATAGTTAGAGCCCCCTCTTTAGGCAGCACATAGTGGGATTTGAACCCAAGGCCCCAGAGCTGCAAGTCAGCAGTGCTAACCTCTGAGCCACAATGCTACCCTTATCACACATCTAATATGCACAGTTGCTAAAATGGACAGAGATGTCAGCAGAGAGTACCAGAAAAATTAGGCATGTACACATGGCTCAAAAATTTGGTATTGTTGCAGCCGCAGCTGTAGAAGCGCCCAGAAAAATTGTGGCAGCATAAAAAGTGCTATACAGCAGGAGCAGCTTCTCTAACCCTCCACTTCCTAAGCCTGCAGCATGCTGAATGAGGCTAAAATGGCATCTGTGCAAGAGGTAGGAGGGTCTGGAAGGGAGGGACTGCTGCTGATTGGCTGTAATGTGTCTGCTGACTCTGACTCACAGGGTCAAAGTTTACTGCAATGTTAAAGTATAGGGGGCGGATCGAACTTCACATATGTTTTCCCGGCAATGCGAACGCGAACATGCTAAATTTGCCGGGAACTGTTCGCCGGCAAACAATTCGCGACATCTCTAGTTATTAATGCACATACAGAACTGTCTGTGACTGGTCAGTAAAGTGAATAACAATGTTTTCTCCTGGACAATTGGAGGTCATTATTTTCCACGCCTGGGCCCATCTGAGCTTCGCCTGGTGCTGTTGTATCAGTCAGATGCTGTAAGCTTATGATAATTGTATTGTTGTAAAGAAATGAACATGGGCACCATTAGTCGGTAAACTTTCATTGCACATGCCATATAGAAACTTCTGAAAGTCCAGGGAATGTATATTGAAAAGCCTTCAGTAGCTGCTAACAATGATTAGAATATATATTTTTTTCTAACATTTTTAAGAAGTTCAACCAAAGTACAAACATATTTTATTTTGACGCGTTCATCTATTGCTCAGTGTTTCCAGTCAGCAATCAATGACTCAAAGTGTTCCAGCCGTCCCCACCAATTACATGAACCTTTGTAAGAAAGTAACATTAAAATAAAAATCCCCCTAATTGTATGCGGCTGTTTACATCAATTCTGCTCTCCACATTAATCGAATTGACGTCTCCTATTTATTTATTAGTCTACTTTCTGCATTTATAACACTAATGAGAAGAAAAAACCTGAAAAGTCCATTGCCCTATAGTCACAATTACTGTTCTCATGCTAAAATCACAATAAATATATTTGATAAAGACAAATATTGATATGCTTTGCACACCCTTTAAAGAGAACGACGACCTTTACAATTTATATATGGGAACTTAACTTATTTAATGAAAATAAAGGCAACTCTACTTTTAGGAAGAAAATGAATTCTTTTAAGAGCCAAGTGAATGTACCCTAAATGGGAATGCGCAATCCATAACTTTATTTAATTATTTATTTTTGTATTTATTTATCATACAATTGTGTCGTATTTACATACTTTGTCCTTGGTACCAGCACTCCATCAGTTAACCAATTTTATTAGAAGGAGACTCCATAAGGATCTATCTATTTGTTCATGGAAAGGTGAGCTTATGGGATCTATTCACTTGAGGTTATTGCTCTATGGTGACCAGTGGTCCTGTGTTTAGGCTGCCAGGTCCCAATGCAGATACTGTTTTGCTTTGAAGGCAGTCCCCGTGCAGTGTTAATACAGTAGGGACCCACTTTACAGAGGTCACAGAAAATGGCTGTGGAGCTTATAAAGTTTGACCAAAATGTATACCATTTTGCTTAGCAGAAGCAGATTGGTGTAGAGTGCAATACGTGTTAAAGGAATAGTCCAGTGGTGACCCAGTGGTGAATGACTTATCCCCTATCCTAAGGATAGGGGATAAGTTGCAGATCGCGGTGGGTCCGACTGCTGGGGCCCCCTGCGATCTCCTTTACGGAGCCCCGACAGCCCGTGGGAAGGGGGCGTGTTGACCTCTGCACGAAGCGGTGACCGACACGCCCCCTCAATACAACTTTATGGCAGAGCCGAAGCGCTGCCTTCGGCAATCTCCGGCTCTGCCATAGAGATGTATTGAGGGGGCGTGTCGACCGCTGCTTCGTGCGGGAGTCGACACCCGCTATCTGGCCGGAGAGCCTGGACCCCATACAGAGAGATCGCAGGGGGCCCCAGCGGTCGGACCCCCCGCGATCTCAAACTTATCCCCTATCCTTAGGATAGGGGATACGTTTTTCACCACTGGACTACCCCTTTAAGGTTGGGTCACAGTTTATAGCTGTGGTTGCCACCAGGCTGCAGAGGTTTTTCAGCAATTTAGCAAAGATGGCATTTTGCCATGGTTTCAATGGCGGTTGGCTGTGGTTTGGCCACACGGAGTGTATCTACCCTAAAAATGGATGTACAGTCCATAATCTTTTATCTCTAATTGTGTTAGAGATACTGTATTGGTAAACTATGAAGGGGACAAGGTGAATTGTGGAGTGCTTGAACCCTTCAAACAGCTGGTCTGACCCTTGTCTCTATAACCAATCTAATGTTATTTAATTCTAATAATTCTAAGGATTCGCCATACATTTTAAAGTACTGGATAATCTCTTCCTATGAAAAATTCAGCTGTGGAAACATAAAATCAAACAACCTGGTGGCATGGTGGTTATCACTGTTGTCTTGCAGCACTAGGGTCTGTGGTATGTATCCATCCATGGCTAACATCTATATGGACTGTGTATGTTTTCCCCATTGTTGGCATAAGTTTCCTAAATTTGGAATTTAGAATGTGAGCTGTAATGGGAGCAGGGAAGTATGCGAGTGATTACAATCTTTGAATAGTGCTGTACAATATGGTGGTTCTTTATAAATAATAAAATGTCTGTGGGTATTTAAGCTGGCATTGTTCTTTTCTGTTGAGTTGTTAAAGAGGTACTCCGCCCCTAAACATCTTATCCACTATGCAAAGGATAGCGACCCAGCAGCGGGACCCCCGCGATCTCAGCTCCGGCACGCCAGACATCCGGTGTATGGAGCGAACTTCGCTCCATGCAGGATGACTGGCAATGCGGGGCGGAGACTCGTGACTTCACGACCACGCCCCACTCTGAACATCAAGGCTATGCCCCCTCAATGCAAGTCTCCTATAGACTTGCATTGAGGGGGCGTGGCTGTGACATCACGAGCCTCTGGCGCTGCACCCGACACTCTAAGCGAATGCCGGGTGCAGCAGGGAGAGCGTGGGGGTCCCCAGCGGCAGGACCCCGCGATCAGACATCTTATCCCTTATCCTTTAGATAGGGGATAAGATGGCTAGGGGCAAGTACCCCTTTAAAGAAGCACTCCTAGCAAAAGTGATATTGTGTGGCTTGTTATCCACCTCTGTGGTATACAAAGTGCTGTATTTAGTGTTTTACCAATGCCTTTATAAGCTGGTTATTGACTGCTTTTGAGTCCTGACCTGGATCATGTGACCAGAGCTCCTACTTACTGAAACTTGCAGTGTATTTGTGCACACACATCTCTTCAGGTAATATACTACAGTAGATTATTCTCATTGGAATGAATAGAGAAAATGACCTCTGCTGCAATTATAACTTGCTGCAAGTTTCAAAGAGTCTTTTTGCTGATCATGTGATTCAGATCAGGACCAGAACTGGTTAATAAAGACACTACAGAGGTGGCTTATGGGTCACAAAATATAATTTTTGATAGGAATGCTTGGGTAAAGTTCCTGTTCAGTTGCGTCTCAGTTAGACCTGGTCCTGGTAAAACTTTGGACATATTCAATATAGCCCCCCAGTACAGCACCTTTACCAAAGTCCTGCAAATCCTCCACAGTGCAGATGAAGGGGATGTATGTGCTAAGCAGATTTTACTTTTGTAAACACTACTGACAACTGCAGTCATATTTTTAGTCACCCAGCTTTCCTGGAGGCTAGGTTTCCACTCCCATTCCTGCATTTTTTTGTGAAAAAACGCTGCGGCCAGGTGTTAGCTGCAAGTCAATAGGGAACTGCAAAATGCCATATCCACTTGGCGTTTTTTTCGATTTTTTCTATCCTTTTGGCGTTTTCTGCTATTTTGGGCTCCTTGGCAGTTTTTCAAAAATGACCTCTTGTTGAGACTTTGGCATTTTTTGGGGAAAATCTTGGCGTTTTCCTCCCATAGAAGTCTATGGGAGTGAAAAAACACTAAGAAAAACACCATGTGGGTTTTAACTTTGGCGTTTTTGCAGGCGGTTTTTATTCTTTTTTGGACTTTAGCGATCCAAAAAAGTGATGGCGATACCTTTTTTTATGAAAATTTTGTAGGGTGCCATAAAAAAAAAAAATAATAAAAACTGCCGGAAGGAAGCCAGTAAACTAAAAATCTAATAAAATGGAAACATAAGGGGGGTTTTGAACTTTTTGTTAATAGGTCACCTGACAACAGATGTTTTCTACAGGGATCCCTAGTGACTACCGTATTTTTCGCCGTATAAGACGCACTTTTTCTTCCCCAAAACTGGGGGGGGGGGGGAAAGTCGGTGCGTCTTATACGGCGAATACACCCCTATCGCGGCGGTCCCTGCAGCCATTAACGGCCGGGACCCGCGGCTAATACAGGACATCACCGATCGCGGTGATGCCCTGTATTAACCCTTCAGATGCGGCGATCAAAGCTGACCGCCGCGTCTGGAGCGAAAGTGACACTAACCCGGCTGTTCAGTCGGGCTGTTCGGGACCGCCGCGATTTCACCGCGGCGGTCCCGAACAGCCCGACTGAATAGCCGGGTTAGTGCTTACAGGACACCGGGAGGGACCTTACCTGCCTCCTTGGTGTCTTCTCCGTTCAGGGATCCCCTGTATGGCCGGTGCTCTCCTTCCTCGTCATCACATGGTCGCGTACGTGCGTCGGCGTGCGTAACCACGTGATGGCGGCAACAGAGAGCGAGGATACCCGGCCGGCAGCAGAGACGTTCCGGAGCGACGGGGACACAGCGACAGCAATGGAGCGACATCCAGGGCAGCGGTGACGGGTCCGGAGCGGCGGGGACACGTGAGTATTACCTCCTATGCAGTGGTCTTCAACCTGCGGACCTCCAGATGTTGCAAGAGGTTAAAGACCACTATTGGGTTCAAAATCTTTATTTTTTTAGATTTTGCACCTATAAATTGGTTGCGTCCTATATGCCGATGCGTCCTATAGGACGAAAAATACGGGGTTGTACTCTGTAGAAGAATCTGACAGTATGTGTTCCCTTGCAGCGCCACCAGGGGTAATTGAAGCAATGCACAGTTTTTCATGTAACCAATAAACTCTTCATGTCTGGCTGGAGGATAGAAGTCATTCGTCCCCCAGATAAAGTGATACTCACACTTTTGCTTTCTTTGCCAGCTAAAATTTGAGAGTCCTGAATGCCTGTATCACTATCTAAAGGTCTTTTTATCAGTATTTGTGGCTACTGTATTTGTTCTTTGAAATATATGGGTAGATATTTAAAAATGATTGTAATTTCTGTTCCAGCGATGTTAATCACACACATATTGTCAAAGGTCTCTTGTGCTGCTTTGAAAATATGAAAATATGTGAGAGTTCATTTTCGTGGCCACTTTGTTTTTTCACTCCAAAATTGCTGATTTTGATGCCCAATTTTTTTTTTCCGCCATCTCTAATTTTTTGGCAATAAAATTGAGGATTTTTACCAGAAAAATCTAGTGGAAGCATCTCATAATATTCCATGGTTACTAGTGCTTATACAAGCGATAACTATATAAATAAAACATGTCCAGGAATTAAATGTGAGTTCAGGTGCAGTGACCATGGAATTTTTTTTTATTTTTAAACATTTTTCAATAATTACTTATTTTTCTAAAATTGATTACATATCTACATAAACATGCCCACTTTTGCAAAACTGATGTGACTAGTGTAAACCTTGGATCATTCTCATGTAAAAAGCTTCGAATATCGGATGGAAACTTTCTTGACGCAAAACGCAAAATTTTTGATGTAAAAAGTTACCAATATGACCCCCAGTTGTAGTCATATTCAAAACTCTTCACACCAAAAATTTTGGCGCGAAAACGTTTACATCAGACATTCAAAGTGTTTTACATGATATTTTCAAAGGGGTGAGAGTCCATTTTCCATGATAAATTTCACACCAGCTTTTTGCTAGTGTAGAAATCACAGAAATGATTGTAGTTTTTTTATTTATTTTTTTATTTTTTGGGGGGAAAAGATGTAATTTAATCAAATATTGTAAAATAAATAATTATTGCTGAAAAATGTTATAAAAAAAATTTTTTTTTTCATCGTCACTGCACCTGAACTTACATTTAAGCCCTAGAAAGGTTTTATTTATACAGTTATTGCTTTTCTGGGCACTAGTAATCATGGAACATTAGAGATGCTTCTGCCAGAATTTTCCGGGATGTAAAATTTGGGGTCAAAATCGGCAATTTTGGCACAAAAAAATACAGTATGGCAGCAACCAAAAAATGTTACTGCCAAATCTGGCAATTTTTGGCACAAAAATAAATAAATAAAGGTGGCACGAAAATGAACTCTCACATATTTTCATATTTTCAAAGCAGCACAAGAGACCTTTGAAAATGTGAGAAGAAAAAAAAAAGTGTAATTAATATCGCTATAATAGAAATTACTGTCGTTTTAGAATAGCTCCCTCAATGTGATTGGTAGATGAATATTTCCTCAACTTTCTCACTGGAAATCCTCTGTTATTTGACTCAAATGACACCTTCAGTAAATTCACCCAGTTTGAGAACATTTGTACTAATTTATTTCATACTCCATGGACACTTTCTTGTCTATTTCAAATATATGCTCACTGTCCCAACACTACTAGACATTGCTAAAACAGAAAATAGCAGCTCACCCACTACTAATGCCGAGTTCCGGCTTCTAGTACCACCTCCAAATACTCTGAATAAATAAATATATTAAAATATGAAGTGGTTTCTCAAGGCCACACAACCTAAAAGATTTTATAAACTGCTAATTAATATAGATAGAACAAAACAAATTTATTTAGTTAATTTAACCACATAAATATCATTTTCAATACAAAATGCAATTGCATATTTTCCAAATCAAGAAAAGATAGTGATAGAGAACAAAACCAAAACAAATTAATACATTAATAAAACATCAAAAGGTGCTCCAAAAATAAGCAAAATAAAAACTACCCCTCAAAGGGGTACTCCGGCACTACGACATCTTATCCCCTATCCAAAGAATAGGGGATAAGATGCCTGATCACGGGGGTGCCACTGCTGGGGACCCCCATGATCTTTCACGCAGCACCCCGTTACCATCAGCCCCCGGAGCATGTTCACTCCGGGTCTGATGACTGCCGATCACGGGTCAGAGTATTGTGATGTCACGGCTCCGCCAACCTGGAAGAGGTGAGTGAAGAGCTGCTGCTTTCCCACTTTGGCTGGATGCCACCCTTCGTGGAACCCCTATTATTTGTCCAGACACTCTCTTAGCAGAAAGTTCTGAATTATAGGACCCACAAACTCTACTAATGTTGAGAAGCTATCTGGGATTACAGGTGTAGAGGTTTGATGTCTGTTTTTATGAGCAGTCCTTCCCTCTTTGCTCCAGGTCAGTCCTTTCTATTTATATCTGTGTGATCTATAAATCTTAAACATTTTTTTCTTGTTTATGAGACATAATATCTTACTACTAGCATCAAAACAACATTATATCTCAATACTAGGATCAAAACAAAACATCACCCAAGGATAGAAATCTCGTCTACTGTCCTTAAAGGGGTACTCCACTCTAAACATCTTATCCCCTATCCAAAGCATAGGGAATAAGATGTTAGATCTCGGGGGTCCCGCCGCTGGGGGCCCCCGTGATCTCCAGCCTGGCAGCAGCGGTGTCTGGAACACGGAAGCTTGCAGCTTCCGCGCTCGTGACATCATGTCACACGCCCTCCATTCATGTCTATGGGAGGGGGCGTGACAGCCAGTACATAGCCATCCCATCTCCTCCCATAGATGTGAATGGAGGGGGCGTGGCATACTGCATCATCAGTCATCGAGCACAGAGCGGAGTTCGCTCCGTGCACTGATTGACTGGGGTGCCACAGTGGAGATCATCGGGGTGCCCAGTGGCAAGGCCCTACGATCTAACATCTTATCCCCTATCCTTTGGATAGGGAGTAAGATGTTTTAAGCGGAGTACCCCTTTAAATAAAATATTGAGAATAGATAAATTCTAGTCAATGACCATCTGACCAGCATATGAAGTAATACTATTATTTGGTTTGAGCATGTCTGGTGCCCATGGCTCTCCCACATCCATTCCAACTCTAGACCCTTAAATCTCTCCTATCCTTAAGAATGTTGACCACTCATTATTATTTTACTAGGTTCCCCATGAAAGGAACTTGGCCCTTTTCCATTTCTTCACTGCCACCCCCTACTTGTTTTTGCGCATTATTTTTGCGCCATCTGCAATTGTTCTTTTCACTGCACTTTTTTTGAAACCATTCTGTCTACCTGAACTTGTTTTCCCCCAATAGAATCTATTATTGAATTTTATATGTGCATGGAAATCCAAAACAAAAATTGCATATTCAACTGAACATTTAAGACAAAAAGATTGAAGGACAAATGTTCTTTTATCAATAAAAATAAATGTATTGTGTTTAAAATGATGTTTGTTTGTAAACTTTTGCTATAACAGACCTGACACTATCCAGAACAGAAGTGGAGGGCAATGTTTATAAAGATTAGCCTGACATCAATAACCTGTGTGAGCTGTCAAATGGCATGTAGCACACAGAGATATATTAATCTGGCATAGTTAGCATTGTAAGTGGTTAGAATAAATAAAGGGATCAAGCAGATGAAGAGGGATTAACTGTGCAGATTGAGCAAATTTAAGTCACTGCGGCAGTGATTTTACAAGGGATTAGTTCGCTTTTACAAATATTGATTACTGATTTGCTTCTCTGAAAGAAGATGAAACAGCTCTCACTTGCTGGACTGGGTGCTAGGTGAAGTTTTCATCATTCACACCAATGTTCCTGTCATGAGTATTATTGAAATTGACAGATATATTATATAAAAAATGGTGGGGCAAGAGGAAAGAATACATTTGTACAATTTTTTTTCAGCTGTAATGTTACACATGATTTCTTAACTATGAAAGTGGAGAGAATATAGCAATTTGTAGACAAGGAAACCCGTCAAATGAATTCATACACAGAAAAGGAAGATAAAAAGGACCGGATCTCATGTGTCAATCTGTCTATGGCTCAGATGTGGCACAAAAAAGAAATGTAACAACATGTTAAGCCATTTTGTTCTCAGTTCCAGCAGCTCTGCCAATTTCTTTTCATTTTTAATGGCAGAAGAAAGGAATATGGATATAGTGATCATATGAGACTAATTTCTTTGACACATAGTAGTGTGTATTTACAACAGGACTTAATGGGGATCTCCAGCCCTACTTGTTAGAAGGGTCTAATAACAATGAACTTATCACAAATTGAATCAGCCTAAACGGGGTACTCCGGTGAAAAACATCTTATCCCCTATCCAAACATAGGGGATAAGATGTCTGATGAGGGGGGGGGGGGGGTCCGCCGCTGGGGACCCCGCGATCTCTGGAGCGGCACCCCGGTCATCCGTGCTAAGAATGAGTTCTGCTCCGTGCCGGATTACTGGCGATGACAGCTGCCACGCCCCCTCCATTCATGTCTATTGGAGGAGGCGTGGTCACGTAGTAGTCGTCAGGCCCCCTACCATAGACATAAATGGAGGGGATATCGTGTGACACTATGAACATGCAAGCTCCAAGCTTTCCTTTTCTGGCTGCCACCACTGCCGGCCCAGAGATCACAGGGGTCCCCAGCAGCGGTCAGACACAATCAGACATCTTATCTTCTTTCCTTTGGATAGGGAATACGATGTTTTTTTTGCCGGAGTACGTCTTTAAATCTGTGGGAAAACCAAGCAGTAATTTCTCTGCAGCGTCACCCCATTACACAGAGCCTTTAAAATCAATGGATTGTGTAATACATGACAGGACATGTCCGCCAGAGAAAGTTTTGAGCCTTTGAGACTTCCTTTCCAAGCCAAAAGACTTGGAAAGGAAGTCTCACAGGCTCAAAACTTATCTAGGTAGATCAGGAAGACAATAAAAGAATCTTTCGTTGTTCAAAATTTGGATCAACCTGCCTATGTCAAAGCCTATTGGACCAGGGCAGTCTCCACTTTCAATGCAGAGAGAAGATCTATACCCTTAAGACCAAATCTACAATCCTTGGAGCTCTAACTCAACTTTTATTTCCCACTATCATTTGGATGCCAGAGTTTCTCAGTACTTGGCCTTTAGGCAAACAGTTTTAGGTTCGACCCTGCACAAGAGTCCTCTCAGGGTTTCTGCTTGCTGAATCCCCATCTGTGCTGCTGGTAGGACAGAGGGAATCACTCATTTCTAATAAAATTAGTTTAACCTAAAACCTTACAGCAGCACACAAATGTTGCACAACATGTTGCCAAAAGGGGAATGCACCTCGCTGTGTTCCCTTATCTGGTCTACACAAATAATGACCACCAGATCCTAGACAACTGATGACAAGAAATGCAATTTGCCATCAGTTACTTAATCAGTTGTGGACAGTTTTAGGCTGGGTTCACTGAGGCGGATCTCTGGATATATGTATGCCCAGCCTAAGCATAGATGAAAGCGGCTGCTCCCAGCTACTGTATACCTAGCAATCGGATCCTTTGTCTAATCCTTTGTCTTTCAAATGGTTAAGCGATTGTCTCTTATCCTCCCATTCAAGCAGCATGCCAATTTTTTATGATACTGATTTTACAGCCACGTTAAATCTTCTGGGAAGGCATACAGTATGAATGATTCTGTAATTTAATGACTTACTGTCCATAAGAAAAATATAGGTCATCCATCTGTTTTCAGGGTGTGGAAGGAAACTATGCAAGGACAGAACAAATGTGCAAGGCAGTAATGCTAACCACTGAGCCACTAAGACCAGGATACAGCAGTAAGGCCAACGATGAGATGACATGAATCATTTTCACTTGGGTATTAAGTAGTTAATATTTTTTAGTTGCTGTTAACTATTATGTTGTCTTTGAGATGTAAAAACTTAGTTTTCATGTGAGTACTGATCTATTCAACATGCAACTTCATCAATGGAATAGTACTTTCTTCTTACATGGTGTCCTGGTTTGCTCAACAGAGCTCTACTAAAAGCTGTGTAAACACCCTGTCACAGTGATCCAAGCTGTCAAAGTAAAAAAGATTGTGTCTCATTGTGAACCCTCAGTGCATGGCGCCATCAGAACTGTCCTGTAGCCATCATAAAAGTTATTGCCTGCTTTATTGAAAGCAAACTCATTCTACTTCTAGACTGGATAAAGCTTAAAAGGGCAGTATGAGTAAAAATACACTGTTATTGTCTCTATAATTCTGCCTCTATGGCACATAGTGATAAAGTGCTAATTCTTATCTGTTTTGTTATCTGTGTACTTCGATGTGTCCATCTTGATGTTGCAGCCAATTTGTGCTGCTGTAAAAGGACTGTTCAGAATCAGTATTCTTCCTCTTCTGGCAGCTGATAAACTAGTCCTTTATTACTTTGTCAATCCAGCTTTAAAATCCTAACAAGCCAAAAAGTAGGAGTCTTCTCAGCTATACTGCCATAATACCACTGAAGCTCTGGACCTTCCCAGACAAGCAGAAATCTATTTCTGCAGTAAACAGAGGATCAGTATACAAAGACCTGCAATACACAGTCCAATAAAATCAGCACATCCAGAAAAAAAGAAAAAAAAAAAGGAAAAAAAGCAAATAGAGGGTGCATGACTGTAGTTAGCAGGTCCAGTGATATAGACATGGGATATGCAGAGACCTGGCTATGGGAAGATTGACTAATATGTGTCCTCCAACACTATTAAGTGGATGTGCACACTTCTATACACTGTGAACACTAGGTGGCACTACACTGAAAAAGTAAATCTATATGCTATTAAACAATGTTGAATGAAAACACTAAATATGCTTTATCATTTGGAGCTTTATTTAAATAAATATTTTCAGGTAGATTTACTAAAACTGTCTAATGTTCAGACAATGTAACCAAACTCACCTGACTGCATCTTTAGAAACTTTCGTCTAACCTTACTCTACCTATTGGTTGTCTTCATTTGTGTTATAATCTTGCTGCACAATTCTGGTATGCATTCTAAGTCATGCACCTTTCAGACATAGCCGTGCCCTCAGGCAGTATGAATACCAGGCTATCGTCACATGGCAGAGTTTCCGAGCGGAATTCTGCCAGAAAATTCTACTCAGAAATTCCATAAAATTTACTCCATGTTGTGTTGAATGGGGATTCTGCTGTCCCATTCTGCATTCCGGATTCTTCAAAAACATTGAACCTCTCTTAAAATGTTGTGGAATTCCGTGGCATAATAACATTTAAAGGTGTTAGCCAGGAATCGAAAAACAGAGATAATTTATTTCAAAAGCCATTCCCTGTCTGTCTCCAGGTTGGGTGTGGTATTACAACTTGGCTCCATTCACTTCAATGGAACTGAGCTGCAGATTCACACCCCACTTCGAGAGAGACAGTGAATGGTTTTTTGAAAGAAATTGGCTCTGTTTTTCAATAACCCCTTTAAGTCAATAGAACTCCGAATTGCAGCCAGAATCTGCGTGTTGAAATTCTGCAGAAATTTCACATGGATTCCGCAAAAATCAAACGGAAGGAGGAAAACAAACAGATATCCACAAATTAAAAGGAAAATGGAATTTGAGCAGAAATTCCTTTCAGAAATAAAGTCCCTGCACATTTCACAATTCAGGGAAAAGTACAGATACTAAACCAAGTAAAAAATAAATCCCTATATATCAGGAAAGGAGTGGCGTAGCAACAAAATAAAAACAGTTGTATCAGGCACCTAAGGCTACCAAACGATATTTTAAAAAAAACCTTGTTTTTTTATACTGATCACAGGTCCTCTTTAAATGCCTTAAAAAGCTCCACCAGATGTTAATGGTAGCCAGAAGAATGTGAAGTGGTTTACATAGAATGTATTTCTGTTTGTGCTCTTTTATGATGCTGTTTCTTTTTTTTTTTTTTTGCCCCGGTAGCTTTAATTCCAAAACATATTGGGGGAGATTTATCAAAACCTGTGCAAAGGAAAAGTTGCCCAGTTGCCCATAGCAACCAATCATATTGCTTCTTTCATTTTTCAGAGGCCTTTTCAAAAATGAAAGAAGCAAGCTGATTGGTTGCTATGGGAAACTGGGCAACGTTTCCTCTGGACAGGTTATGATATATCTCCCCGTCATGCTCTGAGTGTAGCTTAGACGTTAAAGGGGTACCCCGCCCCTGGATATCTTATCCTCTATCTAAAGGATAGGGGATAAGATGTCTGGTTGTGGGGGTCTGGCTGCTAGGACCCCCAGTGATGCCTCCCTTAGACACGAATGGAGGGGACTTTACGACCACTGCCACCAAAACCCAACGTTCTGAACAATGATCTACACTAGAGCTGTAGCTAGCTCCTTTGGCACCTGAGGCAAGAACAGAAAATTGTATCCACCACTATTGCCTCCAACTTGCCTTCATACTCCCATCCTTGCCCCCAGACTCCCCAGCAATGTCATGAGACTCCCAAAAACCCCAAAATCCCTCCTTACCCCTCAGTAATGCCTCCAGACCCCCCCCCCCCGAGCATTGCATCCTGATCCTCCAGCAATGCCTTCAGACCTCCCATCAATGCCTCCAGACCCCCCAAACAGTGCCTACAGACCCGCCCTAGCAATGCCCTCAGACCTCCCAACTGTGCCTTCAGGCTCCCCAACAATGGCTTCAGACCCCCAGCAATTCCTTAGACCCCCAACAATGCACCCAGGCCTTCCAGCAATGCCTCCAGACCCCCCACAATTTCCTACAACCCCCCCCCCCCCGCCTTCACCATCAATGTCTCTGAACCCCCAATCTTTACCAGTGCCTCCAGACCATGTTCAAGGCATTCCAAGAACCTGCCCTGAGAGCAGTCGGCACGATATGTAGGGTCCATGAAGGAAGCAGCTGCACAGAGGGTCCTCTCTGTACAGAGGGAAAGGAGGGTTCTATCGGCATTCACGTGAACACTTCCAGCCCAGCATCTGTATACCTGCTGCCTGCTCTCTGGCGCTACCATCCAGCACATGACACTTTTTTATGGTTGCCATCTTGCCCAGATGTGGCAGCACCCCTGGCCCTTAGGAATTACTGGTATAGCAGGTGCAGTGGCCAGGGCCACTCTGTGCCCCCTTGAAGCCTAAGACGATCTCCTCACTCGCCTTATGGTAGCTACGGCCCTGATCTACACCAGTGTTTTCCAACCAGCGTGCCTTCAGCTATTGCAAAACTACAACTCCCAGCATGCCTGTCATAGCATTGCTGCAAATGCAGTTGTATGTATAGCGCATTATATTATCTACTTTTACTCATGTTACAATGTAAAACAATGTATAACAGTATTTCCCAAACAAGGTGCCTTCAGCTGCAAAACTACAACTAGCCAACCGCTTTCCAGGAATGCTGGGAGCTGTAGTTTAGCAGCAGCTGGAGGCACACTGGTTGGAAAACACTGATCTACTCTGTAAGGTAACAGAATGTTATATGAGCTCCTGATAAATAGTGTTGCTCGCGAATATTCACAATGCAAATTTTATTCGTGAATATCGCATATTCGTGAATTCGCGAATATTCGCGAATATAGCACTATATATTCGCAATTACGAATTATTTTTTTTTTTTCACAGTACACATCACAGTGATCATCCCTCTCTGCTTCCAGCTTGAGTGTTGTAAAGAAGGCTCTAATACTACTGTGTGAGACTGGTGTACGAATTTTCGCATATGCTAATTTTTGCATGTGCTAATTTTCGCATATGCGAAAATAAAACGCGAATATTCCGAATATGCGAATTTAGCGAATATATGACGAATATTCATCCATATGTTCGCAAAATATCGCGAATTCGAATATGGCCTATGCTGCTCAACACTACTGATAAAGAAAAAGTTGTTTCCGTTATGTTTCCATCCATCCTTCTCCAAAAACAGTCGCTTTTGTATAGAGGCACTTTATCACTCCATAGGAATAAGCAATGGAAATATTTAGGTTTTTGGCTCTCCTCCATATGCCTGATAAAAAATGACATGGAGGAAAGATGGACTTGAAGACGCCAGTGTGCACAAAGCCCTAAATGGTGAAGACTATCTCCCTTTGATTTACGCTCGGTCCCCTTTCTGTAATATCCAGACATCGGGTTGACATAAACCATTGTAAATAAAAGCTACAGTCCATGTAAACCATTTTGTTTTCATGTCTAAATATTTTTTTTTCATTAAGCAATAATTTGTGCATCCCCCCCCCCCCCCAACTGCTTCATGGTACTGTGGTGGCCCAGTACTGGAGTGGTAACCCCGTACCTCTGCTGCCCTATCTGGAAGCCTCCCTACAGTCACCCCTGGGCCCCCTCTACACCTGTCCTCTTGTATATATGCCTAATGTCTGTATTATATTGTGTAATGTTTATAAAAGGTGTTGTAGCTTTAAGAATTGTTAATGTGATTACCAGTTGTCATGTGAGTGTAACCCAGCGAGGTATCAGTGACCATGTGACCTTAGGGTGACCTATGGGATCCCTCAGAGTCTCCCCCATATAAGCCCTGGGTTGTGCCTCTGCTCTCTCTCTTCCTGCTTATGCTGAGTTGCAGCAAGGTCAAGTCCAAGAGTGTGTCTGGAGTCCATAGGAGGCCTCAAGTCAGTCAAGCAGCCACAAGTCTACAAGAAAGCTACAGTCAGGGTATAGTCAGTCCCAGTCAGTAAAGTCAAAGTCATCTGTCTTCAGTCAGCATGGCCTGCAACAATATTGTCCCAGTCCACTATAAGTCCCAGCAATCCCTGAGGTCTCTGAAGTCCCTGGACACCTCCGTGGGCCTGGCTAAGCTGTATCGACTGTGCCATCTGTCACTCAGTAAAGCTACCATTGTCCGTAAATTGGCATTGGAGTCATTATTGCCCCTGTGCCTAGCCCGCGATCCAGCGGTAAACCTTTGGGTGGTATTGTGGATAAACCATGCTTGGCATCACGAATACAAGGGGTTAATGCCATCTGCCCCTAGGGTAATTCCATCTTCCCTGCATCACACCCTCTACCACAACTTTGGCACCCTACGAACAGGATACGGGTGTGCACCTTATGCCTAAAGTACCCCCACAGTCTGAACTGTGTCCAGTGTAATCAGAAAATCACACGATGATGCGGATAAAGTTTACGCCAGAAAGTGTACGGGACTTTGCCAGTGAAAAGTGTTTTACCCGAGGCGCTGGTGATATAGTGGGGGAAGTGAAGAAAGGACTGTTATTTGCCATTGTGAACTGTAGAGAGTTGGTACCTGAAAGGTTTAACTTGGACCGGTGTTCCCCACACGCGCAAACAGTTGCAGCTCCACCCTGTCAGTCCTCAGCAGTGATGCCTCTTCAGTACAGCGAGGAGGAAGCAAAGAGCTGCCCTGTGTTGCACAGGGGAAGATTTTGCCGACTGGACCAAAACCGGAAGTTGCCCCGGCGCAGCCATATTGGAAGCTCCAGCTGCTGCGCACGTCTCTGCTGTTATCTGTCAAGCGCCCGCTGCAGCGCAGACTCTGCGAACACCAACGATTGTCAGTATTAAAGGGGTTTTCCAGGATTTTTTTTTTATTTGACTATGCTACAGGGGCTGTTAGTGTAGCTCATAATATAGTGTCGGTACCTGTGTGTGACGGTTTTCTCACAGTTCTTATGTGATTTTAACCCCAATATTTATTTTTAACAGCATACAAAATGACTGTTGTCTCAGATTTTTCCCAGGTTGCAATGCGGCAGAGACCTGACTAACTAGTCAGCTGATGACAGGGAGCCTGTCTGCTTCAATGGGTGGAGCGATCACTTTGTGGGAGAGAGATCAATCTGCAACTAAATCAACAGCTGTAGGCACCCTGATTGAAAACCACAGGTCTTTTGAATGAATACAGCTCATTTATGTTTCAATGGGTGGGGTGGCTGATGTGTGGGAGGGAGGAAAATGGAATTATGGGATTTGTAGGCAAAGATGAAAACTCAAAAAGGAAATACCAGTTCACAAAAAGCTAGCCACAGTGTTATGGTAATCTCACATCATAGCCATTTAGCCCCAAGACAAGCGCAGATCCTTCCTAAGCATTTCATTACTGTTTGGCAGGTACGTACTAAAATCACCTTATGGTGGTTAACCCCTTTAAGTCTTCGGTGCCAGTAGCTGTCAGTATTAACCCGGCAGTGCCCGCAAGTCTGGTCACAAGACTATTCACCACCGGGTGCCTGCAAAATAGAGGCAGAACATACATTACAGTACTCCCATTAGTCAAGTCAAAGCCGCTACAGCACTAGAGTGAGCATCTTAAAAGAGAATGCACCTTATTTCACTTAAAGCGACAGCGCACTCAAAAATCAATGGGATGTCAGAACTTAGCTCTCCAGATCAACCAGGCGACAGCCCCCCCTTCACCTCCAGCAGGGAGGTCATCACTTGCCCCAGCAGTCGGGACCTTGTCCACCCTGCCTGCATTTAACATCAACAGTCCTGGTGTTCCGGCATCTGCACTGGTATTCATGGGGAACCCTGTCCTCCCTACCTACAATGGAGACCCCTTCCCCTTGAGGGATTTCAAAGAGAGGATCCAGAGTTTGTTTGTCTTTTACTCTTTCCCCCTTAATCAACAGGTGCAATTGCTCACAGGACAACTACAGGGACCAGCATTAGAGGAAGTCCGCACCTGGCCAGCCTCCGAGAAGGTGACTGTAGAGCAGATCTTTGAAGGACTGTATCAGGTATTTGAGTCACATTCTCCATCAGAGGTATGTCTCTGGCTGCATGAAAGGCGACAAAAGCCAGGTGTACGGTGTCCATTTTAGGACATCATCAGTCGTCAGCCATACCTCCGTCCCCCGTCAGAAAAACAGCGTCCCGCCTCCTCCCTCGTACCAATCGCTGTCGGCCGCAACTACTTCTACCAACAGGCAAAACAGCATCCCGCTTCCTCCCTCGGACCAATCGCCATCAGTCGTCAGCCGCAACTACGTCCTCCGTCAGGGAAAACAGTGACCCGCCTCCTCGCTCGGACCAATCACCGTCAGTCATCAGCCGCAACTACATCCTCCGTCAGAAAAAACAGTGTCCTGCCTCCTCCCTCGGACCAATCGCCATCAGTCGTCAGCCGCAACTCCATCCTCTTTCAGGCAAAACAGCGTCCCGCCTCCTCCCTCAGACCAATCGCAGTCAGTTGTCAGCTACAACTCCGCCCTCCATCAGGCAAAACAGCGTCCCACCTCCTCCCTCGGACCAATCGCCATCAGGCATCAGCCGCAACTCCATCCTCTGTCAGGAAAACGGCGTCCCGCCTCCTCCCTCACACCAATCGTCATCCTTCAGCCACAACTCCCTCATCTGAAAGTCCCTCATCCTAAACGCTGTCATGCCTCAGACGATTCTCCCTCAGACGCAATTTCCTGCCGCATAGCAGAGCCTATGCTGCACAGCACTGTATAGCAGAGCAGACATTGAATAGCATGTACAGCAGAACCCGTATAGCAGAGAGCCGACACTGACTTGGCACTGCTACATGGAAGGAAGGATTTTGACAGGATTTTGTCATCCCTCCTTTAAGTGCAGAAACTGCTCAACATGTAGATATAACAGTGAGTGTACATTTTGTCAAATAGGTGGAATAGAGTGGCGTGTACCCCAATTAATTACATGTAAAACAAAATTTGTAGTTTACATGCTTAAATGTACCTGTGACAGATTTTATATCGGAAAGACTATCCACTGTCTATACATAGAATTCAAGAACACTTACACTCTATTCGTACCGGTAAAGGTTGTACTAGACTCATTGAACATGTGAGAAACATACATTCAGGAGATAGTAATGTTTTATCCTTCTCAGGGTTGGAGGTAGTTGAGATGCCACGGAAGGGTGGCGATCGCCAGAAATTATTACTTCAAAACGAATCTGCCTGGATCCTGAGAACTGATGCAGTCGGGCCAGCCGGACTTAATGATAAGAACGACATGAGTGTTTTTCTTTAAATTTAAATGTATCTACCTAGTTGTTTAACTCTGTCTCTGTAATGCCTTATCGTGCTTATTTGTATTCTTTTACTGTCTAGAATTGATATTTATATTATCTGTCACAATTGTATTAAGGTTTTTTACTCACCTTCCATGTCCCGGCGCCAGCAATCATTCTACGCATGTGCTGATTAGTCTGGTCAGCATTTGCACAAGTACGCATGCGCCGGGACATTGTGTACTGGTTGCCGTGGCACCGGCGGCCGCTAGCATATATAGTAAGCGCCGGTCCCACGTCGTACCAGTAAGCCGGAAGAAGCACTTGACGAAACGTTGCTCTGTTTGTACGCACCTGCACGCACCTTATCCCGTGGAATAAAGCTGTTTACATGCAAGTGAGTTGCCATCTCATTCCTTCTATGTTGGAAATTACATTGGACTGTTCTTTTTGAGGATGTAGCACCGCTTGCAGCAACACCCGGGCTTGTACGTTTTCAAGCAGAATCTTGCGGCAGCATATAACCCTGAGAGACTTGTTTACACAGGAGTAGTGCCAGCAACTCTTACTGTTTGGACATACACACATACTGCCTGGATGACAGGCTCAGGGTGGGTTCACACTACGTTTTGTCCCATACGGGAGCGCATACGGCAGGAGGGAGCTAAAAGCTCGCGCTCCCGTATGTAACCGTATGCGCTCCCGTATGCCATTCACTTCAATGAGCCGACCGGAGTGAAACGTTCGGTCCGGTCGGCTCATTTTTGCGCCGTATGCGCTTTTACAACCGGACCTAAAACCGTGGTCAACCATGGTTTTAGGTCCGGTTGTAAAAGCGCATACGGCGCAAAAATGAGCCGACCGGACCGAACGTTTCACTCCGGTCGGCTCATTGAAGTGAATGGCATACGGGAGCGCATACGGTTACATACGGGAGCGCGAGCTTTTAGCTCCCTCCTGCCGTATGCGCTCCCGTATGGGACAAAACGTAGTGTGAACCCAGCCTTATACCGCTTTATGATTTGTGTAGAGCCTAGTTTCTTATAAAAGATGGCAGGACCATCATACTAGACAAGCATTTTTACCTTTTGTGTCACCCCCAATTTCCTCTTAGATTGTAAGCTCTTGTGAACAGGGCCCTTACTTCCAATGTCTGAATTGTTGAATAATTTGCTAAAACATCATGTCCAATTTTTTATCTGTACAAGTACTCTTTGTATTGAAACTGTTGCAAAATATTTTAACGCTATATCAAGATTATTAAAGTGTGTCTGCTGTTAACAAAAACATTTTATATAATGTAGATAAAACAAACATATTTATATTTGTAATTTACATGGGTAAAATTTTCTTTATATTTTTGGGTGAAAAAATGCTGTCTCTGCAGCTATTGCTTGTGTGTTCCTGTGAGGAGACCAAATACAGGAAGTGAGGGCAGGACAGGCAGGGCTCTGTGCAGTCTCCTGGCTTGTCAATTATCCTGATGTGTGAGCCTAAAGCATGTCACAGAATTCTTACTGCACAGAGCCCTGCTTGTCCTAAGTGCACAGAGCCCTGCTTTTCCTCAGTACACAGAGCCCTGCTTGTCCTCAGTGTACAGAGCTCTGCTTGTCCTCAGTGTTCCCAAGCCCTGCTTGCCCTCAGTGTACAGAGCCCTGCTTGTCCTCAGTGTACAGAGCCCTGCTTGTCCTTGGTGTACAGAGCCCTGCTTGTCCTCAGTGTACAGAGCCCTGCTTTTCCTCAGTACACAGAGCCCTGCTTGTCCTCAGTGTACAGAGCTCTGCTTGTCCTCAGTGTACAGAGCCCTGCTTGCCCTCAGTGTACAGATCCCTGCTTGTCCTCAGTGTACAGAGCGCTGCTTGTCCTCGGTGTACAGAGCCCTGCTTGTCCTCAGTGTACAGAGCCCTGCTTGTCCTCAGTGCACAGAGCCCTGCTTGTCCTCAGTGTACAGAGCCCTGCTTGTCATCAGTGTACAGAGCCCTGCTTGTCCTCAGTGTACAGAGCCCTGCTTGTTCTCAGTGTACAGAGCCCTGCTTGTCCTCAGTGTACAGAGCCCTGCTTGTCCTCAGTGTACAGAGCCCTGCATGTCCTCAGTGTACAGAGCCCTGCTTGTCCTCAGTGTAGAGAGCCCTTCTTGTCCTAAGTGTACAGAGCCCTGCTTTTTCTCAGTGTACAGAGCCCTGCTTGTCCTCAGTGCCCAGAGTCCTGCTTGTCCTCAGTGTACAGAGTCCTGACAGTCCACTAACACTTACTGAATTTGGACTCCTCACAGAGAGACACAGGCAGTAGCTGCAGGTACAAAAATATACACATTTTTTAACCAATGTGCATTACAAATATACATATAATGTAACAACAGGTACACTTTAATAATATGACTATAATTACATATTTTGGACATATCTACAGATGCCTACAAAGTTGTTTGTTTCGTAGGGTTTAATCTATGATATGTTAAAATGATTCAGATATGTATCCATATAATATCTATAGGTATAAAGGAAAATGCCATTGACTTCCCTTTTTTTTGTAAATAATCTAAAAGTGAAAAGTCTGAGCATCTGACAATGGATTCTGCTAGTGTTGCAAAATTTACCATGTCTTGACAAAACATTAAATAGTACAGATGTTTCTTAATCTATGTCTGTAAATTTTTGTAGGACCCATGTGCTCAAAGCAGTCTGTAGGGATCATGCTGCCATAACATGGATTATCCCCTATAATTTACAAGTTGAGTATACAGCTGTCTTTGAGATATATAT
Source organism: Hyla sarda (assembly GCF_029499605.1). Taxonomy (NCBI): domain Eukaryota; kingdom Metazoa; phylum Chordata; class Amphibia; order Anura; family Hylidae; genus Hyla; species Hyla sarda. The sequence goes on along the minus strand of NC_079193.1, from coordinate 85,602,404 downwards.
ATATATATATATATATATATATATATATGACAACTTTCTCTTTAACATCACAAATTGTTCTAAGTAACAGCTGGGTGTAATTTGCACCAGAACTACAGTCAATACAACAAGAAAATAGTCACCACCCCACTTTTGCCTGCTCTTCAGCAACCTCTATGGTGCTTACAATTCCTGCCATTTTCCTTTGACCCACTATTCCCAGGCCAAAGCCAGCAGTTCCTGGTGGGAAGGAACAGCCTCCAGTATTCTACCACCTCAGCACAATGGAAGCCACTTCAAGCCTCACATGCCCTTCCTCTATTACTGGACAGAATTAGACCCACTATCTTATAGGCCACACTTGAAAGAGAACTCCAGTGGAAAACAATTTATTATAAATCAACTGGTGCCAGAAAGTTAAACAGATTTGTAAATCACTTAGATTTGTTAAAAAAAACTTAATCCTTCCAGTATGTATCAGTTGCTGTTTACTACAGAGAAAGTTCTTTTCTTTTTCAATTTCTTTTCTGTCTGTCCACAGTGCTCTCTGCTGACACATCTCTCCGTGTCAGGAACTGTCCATTGCAGCATAGGTTTGCTATGGAGATTTGCTCCTGCTCTGGACAGTTCCTGACATGGACAGAGGTGTCAGCAGGGAGCACTGTCGTCAGAGTGAAAAGAAATTCAAAAAGAAAAGAACTTTCTCTGTAGTATACAGCAGCTGATAAGTACTGGAAGGGTTAAGATTTTTTAATAGAAGTGATTTACAAATCTGTATAACTTTTTGGCACCAGTTTATTTTCCACTGGAGTACCCCTTTAAGCTCCCTTTGACACCTCATATGGACTACTACACACACACATACTTTCACTAGCGTGGCTCCAGGACTGCCCAGTATCTTGGCATCACACTGCACCTTTCTAAACCAGTACTTGGCCCCTACTGGGCGTATGTCACCCCCAGAAATGTAGAAATCACCTGATGACTAGGCAATGATTTGTCTCCACCATCAGTATAGGATTCAATAATCACACAGGGGTAGAGTGTTCAGTGTATATGCCCCGACTGCTGCAACTAGTAGTGGAGATGTAGAAGCATACTACTAACTATACAAGTCTAACCTACTAACTTAGGCTACATTCTGTCTGAGAAATCTATCACGGATCAGCACATATGCTTGTACTTTTGCCACAGATTTCAGCTTTTTGCCACACCTGACAAGTCAGTTTTTTTGGCCCATGAATATGCAAACAGTGCGATGCAATTTTCATGCAGAATCCATAGATTCTTTGATTTTTATTTATTTATTATTTTATTACCTTGCTGTGGTAGATTCAGAAACATAGAAAGGAAAAGTCGCACGGCAATGCCAATGTTTAAAAAGGCAGCTTTTTTTATTCTAAAACATTATGGGGGTATTTAGCAAAGGATTTATGGGGTTTTTTTTAACGTAACTTTGGCGCAATGCTTTGGCGCAGTATCTTTTTTGCGTCAAAGTTTGGCGCATTTTCTCTACTGTCATTTTCACAACTTTATCAAAATCACATGGTCCTGTGTGTGATTTTAACTTTACTCAGTAATTCATCATTTGCGCCAATCGATCTTTGTCGCAATTTTGCGCCTTTAGGGGGTTTTTTTTGGCGCAAATCACCGCAGAGAAATTTTGCACATGGAAAACACACTTAGCAATGTCAGAAAATGTAAAGGCGTCAAAATACATCACATATTTTTTTTTTGCGAAAGCAGCGACGCCTCCGGGGCTGCGCAATACTATCCTGCGACATAGTTGTCTCTGAGGAACCTTCACCCTCCGTTGAGCCAGCATTGGACATGGCCACACAGGTTCAGGAAAGGTAAGCACTAAAGCAGTGGTCTCCAACCTGCGGACCTCCAGATGTTGCAAAACTACAACTCCCAGCATGCCCGGACAGCCAACGGCTGTCCGGGCATGCTGGGAATTGTAGTTTTGCAACATCTGGAGGTCCGCAGGTTGAAGACCACTGCACTTAAGTAACAAAAAATAATAATAATAAATAAGCTACTCAAGTTGACAATAAAATCCATTTCACATGGTGGCTATAAACCCCACAAAAGAAAATGGGGGAGATTTCTCATAACCTGTCTAAAGGAAAAGTTGCTGAGTTGCCTATAGCAACCAATCAGATCGCTTCTTTCATTTTTCTGAGGTATTTTCAAAAATGAAAGAAGCTATGTGATTGGTTGCTATGGGCAACTCAGCAACTTTTCCTCTGAACAGGTATTGATAAATCTCCCTCAATAACTCCTGTCGCTTGCTGATATACTGCAGGGGGGACTCCAAAATGGCTGCTCTACAGGGTAAAATAAGCGTCCTCTGTGGCGGTAAGTTCTGTGTAAAAGGCGCTGTGAACAGCTGATTTCAACATTTGAGCCAAAATTACTAACAACTTGCACCAAATGATAAATTTGGGGCATGTCCACGAAAACCAAAGTGAAAAAAAAAAGGGTAAAAAGAAACTGTCAACCGGCAAAATTGATAAATACCCTCATTTTACCTCTGAGACCCCTGGCAAACTTCAGAATGTAGACTTGAGCGTAGGCTGCATAGTGAGGTGGGTCGGCATGCTCACTCAGCCGCCTACTTTATTCCCCCAATTAGACACTTAGACAGCCAGTGGTAGATACACTTTTGTCACTAGATAACCCCTTTAAGGTAGACTTGTCAGCTATCCTTAACGACGCAGGACGTAAATGTCCTGCGCAGGCTCCCGCGATATGAAGCGGGATCGCGCCACGATCCCGCATCATATCGCGTCGGTCCCGGCACTCATCAACGGCCGGGACCAGCGGCTAATACCACACATCGCCGATCGCGGCGATGTGCGGTTTTAACCCTTTAGAAGCTTCTAAAGTGAAAGTGACCCGGCTGCTCAGTCGGGCTGTTCGGAACCGCCGCGGTGAAATCGTGGCGTCCCGAACAGCTTACAGGACACCGGGAGGGGCCTTACCCACCTCCTCGGTGTCCGATTGACGAGTGACTACTCCGTGCCTGAGATCCAGGCAGGAGCAGTCAAGCGCCGATAACACTGATCACAGGCGTGTTAATACACGCCAGTGATCTGTGCAAGAGATCAGTGTGTGCAGTGTTATAGGTCCCTATGGGAGCTATAACACTGCAAAAAAAAGTGTTAATAAAGGTCATTTAACCCCTTCCCTAATAAAAGTTTGAATCACCCCCCTTTTCCCATAAAAAAAATAAAACAGTGTAAAAAAATAAATAAATAAACATATGTGGTATCGTCGCGTGCGTAAATGTCCGAACTATAAAAATATATCATTAATTAAATCGCACGGTCAATGGCGTACGCGCAAAAAAATTCCAAAGTCAAAAAAAGCTTATTTTTGTGATCAAAAAGTCCGATCAAAACAAAAATCATACCGAAAAAAACTTCAGATCACGGCGCAAAAATGAGTCCTCATACCGCCCTGTACGTGGAAAAATAAAAAGTTATAGGGGTCAGAAGATGACATTTTTAAATGTATAAATTTTCCTGCATGTAGTTATGATTTTTTCCAGAAGTACTACAAAATCAAACCTATATAAATAGGGTATCATTGTAACCGTATGGACCTACAGAATAATGATAAGGTGTAATTATTACCGAAATATGCACTGCGTAGAAACGGAAGCCCCCAAAAGTTACAAAATGGCGTTTTTTCTTCGATTTTGTCGCACTATGATTTTTATTTCCATTTCGCCGTGGATTTTTGGGTAAAATGACTAATGTCACTGCAAAGTAGAATTGGTGACGCAAAAAATAAGCCATAATATGGATTTTTAGGTGGAAAATTGAAAGGGTTATGATTTTTAAAAGGTAAGGAGGAAAAAACAAAAGTGCAAAAACTGAAAAACCCTGAGTCCTTAAGGGGTTAAAGGGTTTCCAGGAAGAATAAAAGAGGTACGGTTGAACACATAGTAAACATGTTCCAGTATTTAATAAAAAGGATTTTCTAAAATACACATGTCCGGTGTGCTCACAGCTTTTCTTTATTGAGTCTTATACACAAGTTAATTTATGATGGAGTATAAATGTATATATGTGTAGGATCATCATAATAATGGATATGTCAGGTCTGTCCATACAGAAATTGCAGTAATATGCTACATTTAATAGAGACCAAGTGGGTTTATCTACCTGGATCTGACCTGATATTAAAGTTGGGTAATAACCACATAATTGTATTATTTGTCCTACTATTCTGTACAAACATAGATCAAAACTAATGGCCCTTAGGAATCCGCACTGGGAGATAATTGGCTGTCAATTATGCCTGTAATAGCCCATGTGGACCCAGATAATACTATACTTATGGGTATATTAACTCTTCAACCATTTGGTGTATTAACCTCTCTATCACAATAAGAAGAAAATGAGAGAAAAACAACACTGACAGTTGTCACCCAAAGGGCATCTCTTCTGTTAACAGAGACAATGATTTTGTATTCTTATCTGTTAACAGTGAAGATAGGTTTGTGTAGTGTTAAAAACAGGAAATGTCAGAGAATGTCCTCTGCCACTTGACGGAAATGTAGTCAATGCGATCTTCAAACTATCTGATAGCCCCTGTAGCCACGTGCGCCTTCTCACTCTTGGCACAGGTTATTGAGAAAGATGAATCTCTAGGATGCTCATTTTGCTGCTACTGTCTTATAGATATAAAGAATAGCCCTTGAATTCCGATGTTTTCAGTGTATTTCTTCCTTTACTGCTGAGGCTTCTCGTAATAAGGCTAATTTAGATGATGTGTCCTGCGGACCTTGCTCAACCCTCCGTCAATTTTTTTTCTTTAGCTGTCATTTTGAGATTACATTTTTAAACATTTTTACACAAAGTCAAGTACTATTTGTTACATGGAGATTTTAGCTGTAAGTCAGGGAGATAAAGTATCGGCACTTCAGCTTCTGGTTTCTCGCAGAAGAGTCTATACAAGAGGTCTTGTCATATTTCTCATCAGTCATGTTTCCACTGCCATGCCATCTTATTTATTGACATCGTGTAAATGATATTTATCTGCGGTCTAAAAGAACCAAATTGAAGGAGTCTTACTGGTAGAGCTAGACTGATATAACAGACTTAGGCTACTACTGACTGAGTCTAATGATATTAACCCCTTTTGGGAGGATTTAAGTTACTACCCAGTCCAGTCCTGACTGCTAGAACATAGGCCTCAGGTCATCAGATTTTGAGGGAAAGACATGTCCCAATAAAAGCACAATACATAATCAGAAAGGTATATATGAAACAAAACAGAAATTAGTACACCTCAGGATAAAAGGCACTTAAACAGGCTGTCTGGGGTTCTTGTAAAAAAAGAAAAAGAAAAAAAATCATACTCACCTACCTTAGACCTCTTGCAAATGCTGGTCTTACATCAAACAGACCCGAACTTGTCACTGCTACTTCCTACTTCCAAAATAAGTTGTCTGTGCAGGAACTACCTATTTAGCCAATCAATGTCTAAGGTGGGACACGGATGCAGCCCATGGGTTTGACTAAACAAGCAGTTCCTGCTGAGATGGCACAGAGGAAACTAGAAAGAGTGAGAGACTGGGTAAGAGCTGCAGGGGAAAAAGGGTAGGTTAGTATGATTTTTTTTTATATTTCTTCAACCCCAGCCATATATGAGAAATAATTATGTCCCTGTATGTCCCTATGTAAATTTATAATAATTTAATCTTAGCATACCTAAAGCTTCTGTTTTTAGAACTTCTTTGCAGATTAATTGTGTTGGGCACCTTCCTACCACAGGCTGCTTTATTATACCCACAAATATAATACAGTTGTACATAATCAGCAAATGATTGGTTATTTCACTATAGTTTTTCCAATATAAAAGGAACAGTAGGAACAAATGACACCATAGACCATATAGCATGTTTTGCATGTAATAGAATTGGCTACCACAATTTTTTTTTATTGAAATCACACTTGTTCCATTTTTCTTTTTTTCTCAATATAGTTTTTTTTTAGCAACATTTAAATAAACATTAATATATTAATAATCATAAAAATAATCAAAATGATAAAAGCAATACGTTGAACAGATATAATAAATGTCATTATATCTGATGAAGCCCACACCGTGCAATAGGGACTGTCGCCCCCACAGCTGTTATACCCCCACAGCTCTCCACATCCCCCACAGTGAAGAATTGTACAATAAAGAAACAAGGACTACAGAACAGTGGGCGCTCTCGTTTTTCCTTTCCTCTATGTGTTCTTGATACTGCCTGTAGCACTAGGAGAAGCACCCTGAAGTCCAGTGCAGTTTCACCTGTGAGCTACCTGTTCCTATTACAGAGACAGAGAATAGAGTTAAGCAAGTGCTCAGATGTGTTCGGTGTTTTGTAATATGGTTGTTTAAATATTTTTGAATATTTAATAAGGAAAAACGGCTCCTGAAAATCCTACAACTAGGGGGTCCCCATTCCTACTTTGACACTAACCAGTCCTGCAGCAGCATCAGCTTGTCCATGAGTCATGGACAAGAGATGACTCATGGACAAGGCTGTGAATGTTTGAATTGGGTATACTCCTTTATGGCTGGGATCACAAATGTAGTTTATTTTTGAGCCAAACACAGGAGTGAACTCAAAAAGAAGGAAAAGTATAAAGAAAGACTGTAAACTTCACTCCTGTATTTGGCTCAAAAACTGCTCTAAAAAGTGGCACAAAAATGCGTAATTCCAGCCTTATGGTAACATTGTAGATTACATTTTATAGCTTGTTTATTCTGCATGTTAAAGGTTTTAAAGATAAAGAACACAATGGTAATTGCTTTTTTATACACTCCCACATTTTCTATTCATAAAAGTTAAATGCTAAGTTATATGTACCCAAAATGTATCCAAAATTATAAAATGTAAGTGGCAAATGGGATAATGGAGTCTAGGTCATACTCAGGGTATTGTCACTGCTCTATCTAAACTGAGATCCTTTAATTTTCTATTATTATAGCCCGGGTGAAAATACTAAAATTAGTTTTACAAATTTATGGTAGTCAGAAAAGCTCTTTTGAAGAATGCAGATGTCTCAGATTCCTCATAGTCTGATATAATCTTTGTATGGAGCTGGTTATGCTCTGATATTATATAAAACAGATGTATGATTTCAAAAGGGGCTACAACATAATGTACCGCGCTTACATACATTGTGAGGACAGCATGCTAGGCCACCTGCTCTGCAAATTGCTTTACATATATATGAAGTGTATATGTGCTGCACATGGTGCAATATATATTGTTAATGACTGGGAAATTACATTGTAAACCATTTCTAATTTTCCAGGAAATCTGCATCCACCAGTTGCCGCTCAGGATCTGGAAGCTACAAAGGCAGGTTATCTAGAGAAGCGAAGGAAAGGTATGTCATTTTACAGTATTGAAATATCAAAGCCAGATGTACTTGTTTTAGGCTACATTCTACGTGCAAATATTTCTGTGGTGTCCCGGTACCGTATTGCATACTGTACCTTGGTAGAGGTCCCCAAAGTCAGAGTTCCTAGGAATGGTGGGGTCCCTCTTTTCTAGTTAGCCCCTCGTTACCCCTCAGTTAGCTAATATTCATATAAATATCAGTGTAAATATGTATATTTAAATGCCTACCTGTTAGCGTTGCAGGACCTTAGGTCATGTGACTTCGTGTTCAGAACTCTATGGTTTGTTGAAGGACCTTCAGTGGTTCTTGTGTCAGGTGTTCACCCACAATGCCATGTAACGGGGAGTGACAGCTGTTATGGACCAATCGAAAACCGCTCAGCCCCTGCCCATATAAGGGAGCTGCAGCAAATAATCACTCTCTTGGGTTGCTGACACTGGATGAGGTAGAACCTCCGCAACTTCCAAAGACAATTACTAGGCCAAAGCCTTGCGGCCTCGGCCTACGCTAAAGACTGTAAGTTCTTACAATTCCCCTCTAACTCTGCAAGATCACTGGACCTAAACCTACCCCTAAATCCAGCGGATCTAAGCTACAAAATATTTTAAACTAAAGAGAACTTACCTGGTCCCAACCACTGTCAATCGCTGCTCAGCTGTATATAGACTCTGTTATCTGGACTGTTACCGGTTACTGCATGTTACAGAAAATCTTCAGAAAAGTTTCAACAAGTTTTCAGCTAAGCACTGGTTGTGGACAATCCGTTATTCTGCACTCACCTATTGCTCTTGGGAAGGGTGGCGATAGGCCCAGCATTACCTCAGCATTTAACCTCACCCTGGCGTCATGAGTGACAAGGGTTAATAAACCCCTGATACCTGCTCAGCAACACCCCAGCTACCCTACACCCCCCCGAGGCTTACCACATTTCCTTAACCCCTTTACGATCAATGCTGTTTAACGGGTTGTACAGGAACAGAACAAAATAGTTGCTTTCTTCAACAAACAGCACCACACCTGTCCATGGCTTGTGTCTGGTACTGCAGCTCACCTCTATTGGTTTGAATAGGGCTGAGCTTCAATACTACACTCAACCTGTGGACCGGTTTGACACTGTTCAATTCTAAAGGCAAAGCATAAAATATTTGCCAACATTTGGTCACCAGTGCTGAAAAATATTACCCCAATTAGTGAAGTGTCCTAAGCAACTATAACATCAACCCAAATAAAACAGAAACAAGTAGATATTAGACAAAAAGTACCCTTTTTTTAATTGAAAAAACACAATATTAGCATAGACCAGGAAAGCAGGTTTAGGGGAACATACTCCTCATGATAGAATGGAGAAAAAATTGGTGGGGTCCAGATGACAGCACTAATGTACTACACAGGGTAAACTACCCTTACGGTACCAAGATTCACATTCAGTATCTGCTCACATAGTACCTTTGATAACTCACTTCAATGCCCTACCTATAACTTTTCAGTACTCTAGACTACTCACTTAAATAAACTATTCCAGTCTACTTCAGTACATACACAAAAACAAAATGTATCTCACATTTCAAGAAACACTTAGGAATTGTAGCCTATTGATACCCAATTCCTACCACTGTTACAGAAGAGAAATATGAGTGTACCTAACAGTGGCAGGAATTGGGTACCAATAGGCTATAATTCCTAAGTGTTTCTTGAAATGTGAGATACTTTTTGTTTTTGTGTATGTACTGAAGTAGACTGGAGTAGTACATTTAAGTGAGTAGTCTAGAGTACTGAAAAGTTATAGGTGGGCATTGAAGTGAGTTATCAAAGGTACTATGTGAGCAGGTACTGAATGTGAATCTTGATACCTTAAGGGTAGTTTACCCTGTGTAGTCCTTTGAGACCGCCGCAACACCACCTCCGAGTCATCAGGACTCCCTTCACTTGGTGATTCTGCAAGAACTTCAGTCCCCGAGGGACCAACTGGAGGGCTGGAAACAGAAGCAATATCTTCGGTTGGACTGGGAGGTTCTCTGAAGTCAGGGGGAGAAGGCGCATCAAGACTTGGAGCAGCCACAGGTGTAAGACTGATGCTTGGTGTAGCAACCAATGGTGGTTGATAGGGAGTAACAGCTATTGGTAACTGGCTGGGTGGAACGGCTACTGGCACCTGATTGGGCGGAGCAACCAATGGCGGCTGGCTGGATGAAACTGGAAACGGTATACCCCGATACATGGTAGGCTGCTGAGATGGGAACAAAGGAACGTCCATAGTGGGATGAATTCCTTCTTTCGGTACGTATTCTCTCACTGGCCTTGCTGGAGGTGGAGTAGAAGGAGTAGAAGGAGGTGGGCCAGGCATGTCTTCTTTCAGGCACACTTTTATTCTGTTTCTGTGGACCACCTGTGTCTCGAACCCTTCTTTCTGTATCTCATATACATCCGTTTCAGGGTAAGGGACTGTATTAATGGTATATGGTTCCGTTTCCCACAATGAGTCCAATTTATGGGTTCTAGGGAACTTTCGGAGCCACATCTCATCTCCAAGCTGTAAGGGCTGAGCCGAAGCATGTCGATAATAATCTTTCTGCTGGCGCCCATGAACTTCACCCATTTTCTTCTCAACAATGTTTTTGGCCTCCTCTATTCTTCGTTGATGCTCCGACACCCAACCTTGGGAAACCTGAGGGGAGTTGTTGAAAGGTGCCCGCAGCCCGAAGGTCCGATCCTTTGGCAATTGGCAGTGTCGGCCCATCATCAGGAAAAAGGGCGTATACCCTGTAGAACAGTGGACAGTGTTGTTGTAAATTTCTAGGAGTTCAGGCAACAACCGGGGCCACTCTTCATGCTTTGAGACAGAGGCAGCTCTGAGCATTTGGATGAACACTTGATTGATCCTCTCGCAAAGCTCATTCCCTTGGGGATGGTAGGCCGTCATCTGGAGCTTCTTGCAGTCATGCAACTGGCAAAGTTCTTGGAACAACTGGGCTTCAAAGGCGGTTCCCCGATCCGTGAGGACCGATTTGGGACACCCCAGAGGTTGGATCCAATGACGATAGAAGAGCTGAGCAGCTGTCTTGGCGGTAAGGTCCTTGACAGGGACCACAACCACCCATTTGGAGTAATGATCCACCATGTTCAGAGCATGACAGTAGCCCGATTGAGTGGGGGCCAACTTCACATGATCCAAGGCAACAATCTGGTTCGGCCTCTCCGTACAGATGGGATGTAAAGGGACCCTTGCGTCCCTTCGGGGATTTTTGATAACATTGCACACGGAGCATTCAGCGCACCATTTCTCGACATCTCCCCACATCCCTATCCAGTAAAATCTTCTTCTGACGGTGGCTTCAGTCTTATGGACCCCGAAATGTCCGGACTGGTCCTGATAGGCATTCAGGACCATGGCTGCATCTCTTCTAGGGACCACAATCTGATGTCTGCGATCTCCGGAAACTGGGTCTAGGGAATTTCGGTAGACCAACCCCTTGTGCAGGAACAGGCGATTCCTCTGTCGCCACAGCCGCTTCAATTCAAAGTCCCCTTGTGTCTTGTGCAGCCGAGTGGGCACTTTCTTGTGGAGGCAATAGTCTAAGAGGTCCCCGATAACCCGGCTTTCATCCTGAAGTGTCTTCCATGTGGACAAATCTTCAGGGACTTTGGGAGATTCAGGTCCGTCACCCTCCTGGGCAGTTAGAGCACTCTGGCTCACAAACCTTTGGTAGAAGGAAGGCATCTCCACATCTTCCCACACGTCTTCAGCAGGAGGTGCTTCCACCGGGGCCATGCGAGAAAGTACATCCGCATTAATGTTAGTTTTTCCACTGCGGTACTTGATGTTGAAATCATAGTTGGCCAACCGAGAAGCCCAGCGCTGTTCAAGAGCTCCCAACTTAGCAGTGTTCAAATGGGCCAAGGGGTTGTTATCAGTGTAGACCGTGAAGGAAGTAGCAGCCAGATAGTCTTTAAACTTCTCAGTAATGGCCCAGACCAGGGCCAGGAGCTCCAGTTGGAAGGAGCTGTAGTTAGCATAATTCTTCTCAGCGCCTCGGAGATGTCGGCTGGCGTAGGCAATTACCCTCTCTTTGCCATCTTGCACCTGAGATAAGACTGCTCCCAGACCTTCGAAGCTAGCATCTGTATATAAACTTAATGGCAGGCTGTAGTCAGGATACGCCAAAATAGGGGGTTCCGTGAGGAGGTACTTCAGGGCTCGGAAGGCATCTTCTTGTTCTTTGGCCCACTGTATGGGTAGCCTCCCATTATAATTCTCCCGGGCAGTTCCTCTCAGTAACTCAGTCAAGGGCCCAGCAATTTGAGCAAAGTGGGGGATGAAGCGTCAGTAATAACCAGCAAATCCCAGGAAGCTTCGGACGTCTCGCACTGTCCTGGGGGTAGGCCAATCTTTCATGGCACTCACTTTGTCCGGATCAGGCTGGACTCCTTGAGCACTGATGACATGTCCCAGATAGTGTACTTGCGGCTTTAACAAGTGACATTTGGAGGGTTTAACCTTGAGCCCATGTTGGATAAGGACTTGGAAAAATTCTTTCAGGTGGTCCAGGTGTTCCTGATATGTCCGGGAATAGTCAATGACGTCATCTAGATACAACAGAATACTCTGAAAGTTGAGATGTCCTAAACATCACTCCTTTAAGCGTTTGGAAAGTAGCCGGTGCATTTCACAGTCCAAAGGGCATATTTTTGAACTCGAAGAGTCCCATGGGGGGTCACAAATGCTGTCTTCTCTCTATCCTCCTCTGCCATTGGCACCTGCCAGTAACCGCTCGTCAAGTCCAGTGTGGAAAAGTAGGCGGCAGACCCCAGTGCAGTCAAGGATTCTTCAATACGGAGGAGAGGATAGGCATCCTTGTGAGTTCTGTCGTTCAATTTCCGGAAATCTACGCAAAGCGGATAGTCCCATCTTTTTTCTTCACCAGGACCAAAGGTGCGGCCCAAGGACTCTGCCTTTCTTGGATGACATCAGCCTCTTTCATCTCCACAAGCATCTTCTTTATGGTCTGATACAATCCAGGAGCCACGGGGCAATGCCTCTCCTTAATGGGTGGACTGTCCCCAGTGAGAATCCGATGTTTGATCATCGTGGTCCTGCCAAAGTCTGTGGGGAACTTTCTGAAAGCCTCCTGATATTTCTTAGCTACCTGGATGACTCCTTCCACCTGTTCCTTGGGGGTATCTTCGGTAATGAGTCTTACCGGAACTTTCCCATTACGTACTGTTACCAGGCTTCTAGCTGCTCGCACCAAGGGACAATTTTCCAGTTTGATGGGTTCCAAGAGCACTTGGTAATCTTGATTTTTCACCCCGAGTCGGGCACCAAATAACTGTCTCCGTCTGTGGCTCTAGACTAACGGCATGTATATCTTGGATCCTTACTCGACAGATTTCTCCTTGATGATTCACAAACTTCTGTTCTGCTTGGAGGATTTTGAGGTGATGTGTGGCAGCTCGCCGGCCTGGAAGTGACAAGTGAGGGAGGGATGCATGCAGTGCACAGACAATATCATCAAAACAGTGCCTCATGATATTCATTCCTAAGATGAAGTCAGCTGCCCCTTCATCCCTAACATTTGTGACAATCACACCCTGCCTTTCTAACACATGCTCTCCCACCTTCACCGTGGGCTCCCAGTAGCCATGCCTGGGTACTGGTTTCCCGTTCCCAGCGATTACTCTAAACTCCGCTTCCTTAGGTTCACACAACCTTTCTGGACCCCAATACTTATAGAAAACCTTAAAAACCTTAAAATTTGGTGCAGCTCACAACAGAAGGACCGAGGTAATTGTAAGCTTTAGCCGGACCCCACCGGCAACCAAAATGACAATAAATTGCAGAAAAATAGCTTATACCTCTAATGATGCATAATGATGAGGGTGGAAATTAATTAGAATGTAACAGCGTTGGTCCTAAGATATTTTTTAATTCAATATAAATATTAAAATAATTACAGATTAACACATTAGACTGGCACTATCTAGTGATAATCCCACTGGGCCCTAGTGGGATATCAAAAAATAATGTAATGATATATAAATAGAAAAAAGGTATTGAAGTAAAAAAGTTAAAGATTAATTAAATAATAATGTCCTATGTACTAGTGTTCCGATATAAGGAAAGGACAGTTGATTCACGAGCAAAAGTAGAGAAAAATAAAATCAATGGAAGTTCAGTTTTGTAGCAGTGTGTACTTGTAACATAAAGTCAATGACCAGATATATGATACAAATGTAGTTGGAGTATCTCTCACCACTGCTTCTGGCGGCTTGATGGATATTTACCGTGGATCGCAGCCATCGAGGCACGAGAGGAGTGTAAGGCTGCGATCCACGGTTCATTTTAATTGTATGGACCTACATAATAAAGATCAGGTGTCATTTTTACTGAAAAATGTACTGCGTAGAAATGGAAGCCCCCAAAAGTTACAAAATGGCGTTTTTTCTTCAAATTCGTTGCACAATGATTTTTTTTCCATTTCACTGTAGATTTTTGGGTAAATTGACTGACGTCACTGAAAAGTAGAATTGGTGGTGCAAAAAATAAGCCATCATATGGATTTTTAGGTGCAAAATTGAAAGGGCTATGCTTTTTAAAAGGTGAGGAGGAAAAAACGAAAGTGCAAAAACCGAAAAACCCTGCGTCCTTAAAGGGTTAAAGAGGCCTGTGAAAAATTAAAGAAGCAATCTGATTGGTTGCTATGGGCAACTGCACCACTCTTCCTCCACACAGGTTTTGAGAAATCTCCCCCTATGTCTTTTAAAGTTACTGACTGTTTATAATGCTGTGCAGAACATTGAGAATGGGCTATTTTTTGTCCATATAGAAGAACATGTAATTGTTACTCCAGAATGTTAGTACAGATCCTGAAAAGTAGAATGTAAGGTAAAAATGATTTAAATAGATGTACTAGCCCCCCCCCCCCCCCCCCCCCCAATGAGGGATGAGAGCTTGCTTTCTTGTGCCACCTATTGGTGATAGTTACCTTGAAAGTCAATGCTCTTTTTCAGAACCTTGAAACATGACTAGGGTTTACTAGCCAAGTCTCAGTCTATTCCAGAAGGAAGAGTTACTAACCCTTTGTAACCCTTATCAGCAGGGGTCAAGTCCTGGGGAAAAAAAAGTGTGGGCAATCACCCTAGATTTACTCTTAAAGGGGTACTAGACATCTTATACCCTATCCAAAGGATAGGGGATAAGATGTCTGATCCTGAGGGTCCTGCCGCTGGGGACCCCTACGTTCTCCCTGCTGCTCCCGGCGTTCGATTAGAGCATTGGATGCAGCAACAGAGGCTCATGACTAACGGTTACGGCACCTCAATGCAAGTCTATGGGAGGGGGCGTGACAGCCGTCACGCCCCCTCCCATAGACTTGCATTGAGGGGGGCACTACTGTGATGTCACGAGCCTCTGCCCTGCATCACCAGTCATCCGGCACGGAGCGATGTTCGCTCCTTGCACCGGATGTCTGGGGTGCCGCAGCCGAGACCCCCGTGATCAGACATATTCTCCCCTATCCTTTGGATAGGGGATAAAATGTCTAGGGGCAGAGTAACCCTTTAAGGGCTGGTCCTGCAGGACTCCTGCTAATGGGAACTGCATTCCTGCTGTGGAAAAAGTGCATGAACTCCATTCCCATGACTTCCTGCAGGACTTGAGCCCTGCTTATCAGGATGGATGCATCAAGGTCGTGTCATTATCTCCACCAGAACATTTATGTAGGTGGAAAAAACGGACCATTTGCTCCAAGTGCCCAGACCGCATGATACAACTGCATCAATATATTGTTGATAAATATTGCCAGTGCCCACTTACTGTCAGCTATGCCTATGTGAAAAAGCTGATGGTCATTCCACATTTTCTTCAGCTAGTTTTGATTTCAGACTGATCCCATGGACAACAATATGATATCTGCATAAACACTAATCATAAATATAGCAACCATGTTAATGTAAAATTATTTTCCCGTGCCAGATCACAGCTTTTTTGCATCAGAATGGCAGAAGCGCTGGTGTGTACTGAGCCTCACCACCTTTTACTACTATGGGAGTGACAAAGGTATGTTGTTTCACATTATATTTATTTATATATATGGGTGAATAAGAAAGGAAGGAATAGCACTACTTGCGATTAATTCAGAAATGACAGGGTTAAGATCCAGTCGAACAGCTCAAACCGAGGCGGGTCTGAAAAAGCCGTCAGCTATGGTGGTTCTGGGAAGATCCAAAACATAGGAAAAATCAATGTGCATAGAAGATAAGCTCAAAAGCAAAATACCCGCACTCACCATTAGGTTAGCAACAGCCGGCTATTTAGCAACAACCGGTTATTTTGCGCTATATGCGCTTCATCCGGCCTATGAGGCCGGATGAAGCGCATATAGCGCAAAATAACCGGTTATCGCCTCACTCCTGAGCGCCCGTTACAGCATGGTCCCCGTTCCGTTGGTCTAACCATCATTGATTCCTAGGAGCAGGCTGTCGCTAACCTAATGGTGAGTGCGGGTATTTTGCTTTTGAGCTTATCTTCTATGCACATTGATATATATATATATAGACATGTTGATATATATATATATGAAGACATGTTGAAATAATTCTTTTAGGTCTTAAATAAAAATGACTGTCCAGAAAGGAGTTGAAGAACAGTAAGTCAGTACTGACAGGAGATGGTCTCCTGCTATTTATTTTCAGATCAGATCTTACTGCTTGCTGGCTTTCTTTTTACCTCAGTTCCATTAGGGCAGAAATGTGATTTGTGACCAGGGACGTGCACAGACATTTTCGGGGCAACGGCTGAAGGGCACCTCCCATAATTATTGATATAAACGTCCACATAATGATGCTAGACTTCCCAGCACTGCCCAGGGCACTTGACTAGAAAGGGGCTCATTCCCCCTTTCTAGTCAACCTGTGCAAGTCCCCATTTGTGACTATAGTTTAGATACGATTCCAATGTAAGCAAAAGCAACATGACAGGTAATAGATGAAGGTAAAAACATTCTTGTTTTTCAAAAGGCTATGGTCAGAAACAACAGAACGATAACCATTTCACTGTGTAGTCTGCTTAGTCTAGGTCCAGACGAGGCAGTTTACAACACAAAACGGCCGTCACCTTGTTGCATCTTATTTCTGACCTTAGCCTGTTGGAAATAAAGGATTTTTTTACCTGCATTGACGGTGAGTGAGGCTACTTCTTACGCTTTTTTTTTTTTGCCTTGTTTGGAACTGTTTTGACTGTGCTATACTATGTTATTGTAACATAGCCCCATCTTTATTACTGAGCGACATTTGCTGAAGTTCTTATATCCACCTGGTAAGTGTAGAGAGAGTATAGTGCTAGTCTATTCTATCTTCTCCATAATGTATTAACTAGAGATGAGCGAACTTACAGTAAATCCGATTCGTCACAAACTTGTCGGCTTGGCAGTTGATGACTTTGCCTGCATAAATTAGTTCAGCTTTCAGGTGCTCCGGTGGGCTGGAAAAGGTGGATACAGTCCTAGGAGACTCTTTCCTAGGACTGTATCCACCTTTTCCAGCCCACCGGAGCACCGGAAAGCTGAACTAATTTACGCAGGATAAGTCATCAACTGCCGAGCCGAGAAATTCATGACGAATCGGATTTACTGTAAGTTCGCTCATCTCTAGTATTAACCAATTGAATGCAGCTCTTTTGAATGCAGCTCATTTATGTTTCAAAGCGTGGGGTGGTTGATGTGTGGGAGGGTGGAAAATGGAATTATGGGATTTGTAGTCAAAAAAATTAAAATCAAACAGGAAATACCAGTTCACAAAAAGCTAGCCACAGTGTTATGGTAATCTCACAACATAGCCATTTAGCCCCAAGACAAGCGCAGAGCCTTCCTAAGCATGTCCATTACTGTCTGTCAGGTACATACTAAAATCACCTTGTGGTGGATAACCCCTGTAATCCTACCAGTACTTATCAGCTGCTGAAGTTGAGTTGTTATTTTCTGTCTGACAACAGTGCTCTCTGCTGACACCTCTGTCTGTCTCATGAACTGTCCAAAGCAGAAGAGGTTTGATATGGGGATTTGCTCCTACTCTGAACAGTTCCTGAGAAAGACAGAGGTGTCAGCAGAGAGCACTGTGCTCAGACAGAAAAGAATAACTCAACTTCAGCAGCTGATAAGTACTGGTAGGATTAACATTTTTTAACAGAAGTAATTTACAAACCTGTGAACACAGCAACGGAAAGTCAGCTCACCAGTTCACCGCACGACAAAGAAGTCCTCCAAAGTAGGTAGAAAAAAGGTTGATGCCAGAGAGTAGAAAACTTCACCTTTATTTCGTTACGTTAAAAGCATTGACATGGAAAATCTTCAGTGAACAACATGGATAAAATCTTAGAAAATAGCGCCCAGCATGACATGTTTCAGGTCATGTGACCTTTTTATCAGATTGCATCTGATGAAAGGTCACATGACCTGAAATGCGTCATGCTGGGCGCTTTTTCCTAAGATTTTATCCATGTTGTTCACTGAAGATTTTCCATGTCAATGCTTTTAACGTAACGAAATAAAGGTGAAGTTTTCTACTTGCTGGCATCAACCTTTTTTTCTACCTAATTTACAAACCTGTTTAACTTTATGGAGCCAGTTGATAGGAAAAATTTTTTTTTTTACTGGAATAACCCTTTATTCTCCAAAAAGGGACCTGTCTATTACTTCTGAGAGCTCCGGCCCAACCTTCAGAGATGTACTGGTCTTGGGAATGACAGCCCACTCAGCCAATCAGTAGCCACAGTGATATCCCACTTCAGCTGGTGATTGGCTGAGAAGGCTGTCACTACTGAGGCCAGTATATCTCAGAAGGTGGGGCCGGCACAATCAGAGGTAAAAGATAGGCCTCGTTCTGGAGATTGCAGGGATCCAAGCGGTTGTACCCCCTGCAATCAGACATGTCCCCCTTATCCTATAAGTTTTCAAAAACCGCACAACCTCTTTAAGACCCCTGCGTATACTTGCCCCCCTACCAAGTGCTATTTAGTATAATAACTAATTAAATGTGTCCTGCATTCGATCCCACTTATGTTTTTTGTTGATTGATCTATATCAATGCATCATATTAAAAGATTATATTGTTTGACTCTGAAATCTTCCTTACAGATGGTGCAGATGTTTTGCCAAGGTTTTCTGTTACAAAATGCCCCGAGCATCATCTAGAAGCCTTTATTTTTTTCATGGTGCACAGATTTTTCTAAAATGTGCCTGATAAAAAATGTGACATTGGCGCTTATAGACATAGGCTGTACATAGGAACATCTGGGGAGTACAGACTTTCATGAATTCGTGATGTAAAATTTGCCAGTGACTGCATTTACTTTGTTGACTGCAATTCTCCATAGATTTCCTAAAAGCTCCCGGCACAATACCTTTATCCCCCCCGCTTCATTTGCGTGGGCAGCCACCGTAGATTTAACTACAGGTGCTTCTTTTCTTTATCTCTGACAGACAAACAGCAGAAAGGTGAATTCTCTCTCGAAGGGTACAGCGCCAGGATAAATAATACTCTACGCAAGGATGGAAAGAAGGATTGCTGTTTTGAAATCTACGCTGCTGATAAACGCGTCTATCAGGTTGGACTCTTTATGCCTCCGTATAAATTACCTTGATAAAACTGTAACACCGGCAGTCTAGGAGAACGGGGAACATTTGGGTTGTAACAGCTCACTAACCGGCAGACACATCTGCGCAGAGTGCTGATGCATATGGGAATATAATAAGAAAAGGCAAATTCTGATAAAGTTCATGTCCTCTGAATTAAAAGGGAACATTGCTACTTACATATCAATCCTATCTGTTGTTTCTTTTATGTTTTACCGCTGTCGGGTTTTATTTGTTTATTTATTTTTTACATAGACAGTGATATGGTAAAGAAAAGTTGAATTCCCCTGAAGATATTGTGCAAATTTATCAATGCTTACACCTTAAATGCTAAATCACAACATGGCCGCCAGGAGTATGAGGGAATCAGACCCAACTCATATGTCAGTGGAGCATTTCAAAGATCTATCAGTTCGCCATCAATACGGAATGTAACCGTAATACACTTTAAATATCTGAAATTGCATTTGAAAATCATTTAATTAACTTGTCAGGTAATGTGTTGGAATCTGACAAGAACATTTTTAAGAAAACTATACCCAGCAGTCTAAAGATATTCACGGGTGTCTTCTAATTGTCAAGGGCAAATTTCGTTCATCAGTTTTGGCTTTGACATTGATGAAGAGAAGCAGTTTTTTTCGGCGCAGCTGCCAGCTGCTGATCAGAGTTTCAAATCCATCATCCTCTGCTCCAATTACGTAAATTTGTCAAAATTAACCGTACATTATAAGAAGCATCCTTGCAAGAAAAGTATCAGTCGACACGTGAAGAATTGCTAATGTTGCCATAAAGAAGTGATATGAATGTTAGTGCATTCAGCTGGCAAATCATTTGTGTCTGTTGCTTTTTATGCTTTTTTTTTCTTTTTTTTTTAGTTTGCTGCATCAACCCCCAAGGAGGCAGAAGAGTGGGTAAATGCAATTCAACAAGGTGAATAACAGAAAGACTATAGCGTGAAATGTCCTTAAAATATGCGTTATTATTCTGTAATATATGAAGGAAAGTTGAAAGGGAGGAATTATGTTTATTATCATCATAAACATAATTCTAGAGCATCTTTTCTTAAAACTTTGCATTGTGCTATTCTTTTTTGATTCGTCCAGGAAATATATGCATGAATTCACAGGTAGGCATTACCATTCTTGTTGGTCTAATGGGGGTCATACACCTTCAATAGTGGTCAGCTGACAGCTTTAACTCCCCATTTCCCTAAACACATACATTTTCAGTGTAGCTGAATGTTCATGTGCAACCAATTAAGAGAGGAGGGGTAAGCCGCTGCCAGACTGTTCTGACGGCAAAAAAACAAAATGGTCGGATAGTTAAAATGAAAGATGCCTAATCCTTCTCCGTAGGCATTATCCCATACACTTCACACAGTCAGCAGGTTTTAGCTGACTTTTGACTAAAGTGTATGAGGACCTTTATACTGTCCTTTCAGCGTGTCAGTGTCAGACTTTGTAGGAACACACCTTATTGAGAAAGAGAATGGTAAAATTCAGTTGTCAATTTATTTATGTTTGTGGATACACCCTTTTGAAGGGACACTTGAGATAAAAACTAGACATGCAGATTTTTAAAAAGGAAAGGCTAACACTCCACCCTTAGGCTACATTCACACGACGGAATATCCACACAGAGAATCTCTGTGCAGACATTCCAGAGAGTGTGGGTTGCTGGCATAATCTGCCGGCGCTAGGACCGCACTGGGATGCGCCATCTCATAGATGGCTATGCATTCTGTTCAGTCTCCGCACAAAGAAAGAACTTGACAGAAACATCTGGCATGGAAATTCCACTGTGTACACAGAGCAGCAGAATCCCATTGAATTCAATGGGACTCTGCTGCAACGGAATCTCCTTGCCAGATTCCAATTTGGAATTCGGCACGGAAATTCAGCCATGTGAACAATGCCTTAAAGTTTTATGAGAGGCAGAGCATGCCTGCTCACTAGATCATTAGATAATAAAAAAGCAAGTTTCTTCAAAGCTAATTTTTATAGAAAATACTTTAAAGAAAACAAAAAGATTATAGCTTGTTGAGTTGAAAATCTTGTTTTTTCCCATAAATATATAGATATAGATGGTGAAACATATGATGATGTGACCCAGCCAACTCCCACTGATGAATGTGAAGACATATATGAAGAGGTTCCAGGTATGGCTCCATCATGTTATACCTAAAGTAATAGCAAATCTTACGTATTATTGTATTTACTACCAATATCACCTAAAATTCTAAATGTACCGAACCTCCAGAATTCATTTCGGGAGGATTCACTCAAAATATTCATCAGATTCTATTCAGATTTAACTAGCTGATTTGGATCCATGCAGGAACAGGGACTCCTGTCAATAGATATATGCTGTATGCCTTCATGCTACGTTACAGTTGTGGGCTAGGTGCACAGTGTTTTGAGTGCTAGCAGTGATGCATTCAGCTTTGCCACTTACCTCCAGGTACATTGGCCCAGCAAATGTAACTGAGCGGCAAGGCATAACGTTTATTCCCAACTGCTCAGTGTACAGGAGCAGGGACTACTGCCAAAGACAGGTATCCCTGATCCTGTACATTGCAATTTTCCCAAAACAAATAAAAAAAAAAAATCTGATTTGATTAGGGACGTGGCCATGCGCTGTACTGAACAGACGTGAGATCTTGCAACTCCGCCGCTCCTCATTTCACTCAGCCACCATCCTCCCTTTAAAAGTGTCATTCGAACTTGAAACACACTTTTTCTTAATTCCCAAATGGTGCTGAGAATTTTTGAGTGTTGTTTTGTCCTAATTCGGGAACCTTTTAAACTAAGGCCTACTTCATTACACAAAGGTCAGATGCCATCTCAGTAAAGCCCCCTGGCAAACCAATTAGAGATGAGTGAATCGAATCTGATGATGTCATCGGACCGAATTCGAACTTCGACTCAATTCTAAATAACGAATTTCTTCATTAGCGACACCCCTGCGATCGTCCTGTATAATGTATAGATGGACCATTCTAATAACAAATGCAAACTGATGCAAAGGGATGCCATTTAGTGGCTGTTACGATTCGGCAGGCTGGATGTGGATCCTCTGTGTCAGCGAGGGATTGGCGTGGACTGTGTCGGTGGACCGGTTCTAGGGATGCTACTGGTTTTCACCAGAGCCGGCCGCAAAGCGGGATGGTCTTGCTGCGGCGGTAGCAACTAGGTCGTATCCACCGGCAACGGCTCAACCTCGCTGACTGCTGAGAAGGCGTGGGACAGAAGGACTAGGCAGAGGCAAGGTCAGACGTAGCAGAAGGTCGGGGCAGGCGACAAGGTTCGTAGTCAATGAGGATAGCAGGAGATCTGGAACACAGGCTTTGGACAACACTAAACGCTTTCACTCGCACAAGGCAACAAGATCCGGCAAGGAAGTGCAGGGGAAGTGAGGTAATATGGACAGGGAGCAGGTGGAAGCTAATTAGGCTGATTGACCATCATTGGTGCACTGGCCCTTTAAATCTTAGAGAGCTGGCGCGCGCTCGCCCTAAGGAGCGGAGCCGTGCGCACCAGGACGTGACAGCCAGGGACCGGGACAGGTGAGAGACTTGGGATGCGATTCGCGAGCGGGCACGTTCCGCTATGCGAATCGCATCCCCGCCGGCAATGTCAGTGCAGCGCTCCCGGTCAGCGGGTCTGACCGGTGCGCTGCAGAGAGAGAAACGCCGCGAGCGCTCTGGGGAGGAGCAGGGACCCGGAGCACTCGGCGTAACAGTGGCATCCATTTGCATCAGTTTTTCATCCATTGGTAACAGCCGTCGGCAGACTCCTGCAGCCGGGACTACTATTACTACCATCATGGAACAGACTTCTTTTCATGTTGGGAGTAGTAGTTCCATGACTGAAGGAGTCTGCCAGCGGTTTGGGGGGATACATTAGTGTTTGAACTACTAGCCCATCATGGAACAGAATCTGGTTGTAGTACAGGGGCTGAGGGATTGATCGCACCACGTCTCACTTCTGAGACCCAATGCAATTAGAAGTTATTAAAGGGGTACTCCAGTAAAAAAAATGCTTTGTTTTTTTTAATCAACTGGTGCCAGAAAGTTAAACAGATTTGTAAATTACTTCTATTAAAAAATCTTAATTCTTCCTGTACTTATTAGCTGCTGAATACTACAGTGGAAATTATTTTCCATTGAAACACAGAGCTGTCTGCTGACATCATGAGCACAGTGCTCTCTGCTGACATCTCTGTCCAGAGAGGAGCAGCGGAGAATGAAGGGACCTGTCTCCCCTGTGCACTTTTATAGCGCTCCATTCCCTGCCACCGCCGGTACCTGACCTGTCCCCCCTGTGCGCTGCTTCATTCATTCATTCCCCGCTGCCGCACCAACATGTCCCGCTGGTGCCCTGCTCCAAGCGCAATCAGAGCACACAGCGGGGACATGTCAGTCTATTCCCCACTGCTCATCTCCGTCAGGTACGGAGATAAGCAGTGGGGAATAGACTGACATGTTCGTTGTGTGCTCTGATTGCGCTTGGAGCAGGGCAGCGGGGACATGTTGCGAATCGGCGGTGGCGGTGGTGAATGAAGCAGCGCACAGGGGAGACAGGTCCCTCCATTCTCCGCTGCTCATCTCTGTCAAGTACGGAGATGAGCAGCAGGGAATGGAATGGCATGTCCCTGCTGTGCACTGTGATAATGCTCGAAGATGACCGGGCAGCAATGGGGGGGGGGGGGGGAGAATCATACATATATACACATGAGAGGGATAAAATGAATTTACTTAAGTCAGGGGGAATGTGATTATACAGTAATTTGGCACACTGTAAGTTTAAAAACCCCACCGGGAGCCCTGAATGGCTCCTCGGTGGCGGCCATTCAGGGCTCCCAGCAGGGAATTTAAAAATTAAAGTAAAAATACACCGTACATTGCAGGGGAGTGGAGCATGCGGGGGAGTGGAGCCCGCTCCCCTATTTAATAACTTCTGATTGCATTGGGTCTCAGAAGTGAGACCTGGTCCGATCAATCCCTCAGCCCCTGGACTACAACCCCCATCATGGAACAGAGTCTGTTCCATGATGAGGGTAGTAATACAAACACTAATGTAGCCTCCCAGCAACCGGCAGACTCCTGTCGCTGGGGAACTACTATTTCCATCATGGAAAGGAGTATGTTTCCTGATGAGAGTAGTAGTAGTTCCTGCTGCGGGAGTCTGTAGGCAGAGGTGTTAAAACGGGCATAAAATAACGGTACATGACGGATGTTATAAGCGTTAATTTTTAACGTAAATTTGTTTTCCCTTAGTCCTAACAGCAGCACAAGTGGGGTGTTCTGCCCCTGTGAAACTGGCAGGACGGTGGAATTTTTAATTCCGCCCAAGTAATTAAAGACTTAATTAGACCCCCCATATAAGGCCTCCTCCCTTAGGCCACATTGCTTAATAACAAGTAAAACAAAACAATTTGGGCGGGAAAATTTGTGTGCTGCTGTTAGGACTAAGGGAAAACAAATTTACGCTTCCCTTACGTCCTAACCAGCAGCACAAGTGGGGACTTAGCAAGTAACAACACAAATAGGGAGGGACTACGGCAGAGTGGCACTTAGGATTGATTGCCCGAAGGCCAACTCTTCCGAACGTTTGGCATTAACCCTGTAATGACTAATAAATGTATTATGCGTGCTCCAGGAGGCAGCAGCGCAGACTTGTTCTAGAGGAACAGCTTTTCTTTCTGCAAAAGAAGTAGAGACTGCCCTAGTGGAATGGGCAGTGACAAAGGCAGGAGGAGCTAACTCCTGGGCTACAAAAGCCTCCCGGATTGCCTCTTTAATCCATCTACTCAGAGAGGGTTTAGAGGCTTTAAGACCTTTGTTCTTCCCAGAAAAGGAAACAAGAAGGTGCTCCGATCTTCTAAATTCTCCAGTTCTTGAGATGTAAATTCTGAGGATTCTTGAAATGTCCAGAGTATGGTCAGCAGCTTCCTCGGGAGAGGATGGATTAGGACACAGAACTGGAAGGGATATAGCTTGATTGATGTTGGAGAACGTCGGGACCTTAGGAACAAAGGTGGGCAAAAATCTCAACAGGACTCTATCCTGGAGAAAAAGCGTATAAGGCTCGAAAGCCGAAAGGGCCTGAAGCTCGCCAATCCTTTTGGCTGAGGTTATGGCCAATAAGAAGGTGACTTTAAGGGACAAATACCTAAAGTCGACTTCTTCCAGAGGTTCAAAGGGGTGTGAGCATAACCCCTTAAGAACAATGGTGAAATCCCATTTGGGAATGGGTCTGAGAACTGTAGGTTTAAGTCTTTCAGCCCCTTTGAGGAATCTTCTAACCAGGGATTCTTGCGATAAAGATCTGCCTAAAAAGGCAGAGAGCGCTGAAACTTGAACCCTCAGAGTGGATGGGCTAAGACCCTTGTCAAGGCCATCCTGAAGGAAACGTAAAATTGCCGAAAGAGGAGGATCTGAGGTTACTACCTCTTTCGTAGCACACCATCGAAGGAAAATCTTCTTTATCCTAGAATAGACTTTGTTTGTAGACTCTGCTCTAGAGTGTGCAATAGTTCTCAAGACCTCCGCAGGAAGCCCACTACTTAGTAGGGTCCTGTCAATCTCCAGGCTGTCAGATTGAGTCTCCTCAGATCTAGGCAGGAGCCTGTGTTGTGAGACACAAGGTTCTGCACGTGGGGAAGCCTCCAATAACACCCCTGACTCATCCTCATGAGTTGGGTGAACCAGGACCTCTTGGGCCAGAATGGTATGATGGCAATCACTGAGGTCTGGTCTTGCCTGACTTTCATCAATACCCTTGGTATCATGGAAAGTGGAGGGAATATGTAGGCCAGCCTGAACCTCCATGGAATGGACAGAGCGTCTATCGCCACTGGATTGTCCTCTTTGTAAAGAGAACAAAACTTGTTCACCTTGGCGTTCAGACGAGTTGCCATGAGATCTATCTCTGGCATACCCCACCTTAGGGTTATCTTCTTGAAGATGTCTTCGTTCAGGGACCATTCCCCTTGGACTGGAAGCCCGCGACTTAGACGATCTGCCCCTATGTTGAGATCCCCCTTGATGTGGACTGCAGAAAGGTGGGTTAGATTGAGCTCTGCCCAAGAAAGAATTAGTCCGGTCTCCTTGAGGAGCACTTGGGACTTTGTGCCACCCTGTCTGTTGATGTAAGCCACCACAGTGGTGTTGTCTGACCGAACTCTTATCGCTTTCCCTAGAATAAGGGGTGCGAAATGGAGAAGAGCTAGACGAACTGCTCTCAGTTCTCTCATGTTGGAGGAGAGAAGTCTCTCCTGAGGGTTCCAAGTACCCTGTACTGGATTCTCATCCAGATGGGCTCCCCAGCCCAGAAGGGAGGCTTCCATGGTTAAAGTGATCCACTGAGGTTGAATCAAGGACTTCCAATCTGTCAGATTCGTCCACCATCTGAGAGATGCACGGACCTCGGTCGACAGGTTGCACTTTTTGTCCAACCCACTGGGGTTGCGATTCCAGACCTTCAAGACTTGATCTTGGAGAGGCCGGAGGTGCCATAGGGCCCAGGGGACTGCCTCTGCAGACGCTGACATATGACCCAACATCTTCATTAGAGTTCTGATGGGAACCTTGCGAGGGACCATCAAAAACTCGGCGGCTCTTATGACTCGACCTTTCCTTTCAGGAGTGAGGGATAGAGTCATCTGAGAGGAGTTCAGGACAAACCCCAGAAACTTCCTTGAGGTGGACGGGTTGATTTCTGATTTCTCCCAATTTATAAGCCAGCCCAAGCGCTGGAGAAAATCTAGAGCCAGATGAAGATGAGACTGTAGAACGTCTAGAGTAGCGGCTTTTAGAAGCCAGTCGTCTAGATAAGGAATGATCTCTAGACCTTTTAGTCTTAGAGCAGAGACCACTGGAGCCACCACCTTTGTAAAGGTGTGGGGGGCTGAAGTGATGCCGAAAGGCAGAACAGCGAACTGGAAATGCTTTACCATACCGTTTATGGTGACAGCAACCCTCAAATATTTCCTGTGAGCAGGAAAAATAGGAACATGCAGGTAAGCATCCTTCAAGTCGATGGTAACCATGAGATCTTGAGGGTCCAGGATACTGACTACTGAGCGAATGGATTTCCATCCTGAACCGCCTTTTCCTTATGAAACGGTTCAAAAAGCGAAGATCTATGATCATACGCCAGTCGCCCGATGGTTTCGGCACCAGAAATATTGGGGAATACACCCCTGACCCTCTTTGGTCGGGGGGAACTTCTTCTAGTGCATGTTTCCCCACATACTGTAGGACAGAGTCCTCTAGAATAGCCTGTTTTGGCTGAGGAAGTAACTTTGTTAAAACAAATTTCCTTAGAGGAGGGGAAATGAAATCTATTTTGTACCCCAACTGAATGACATCCAGAACCCAAGGATCCTGGATTTCTTGCATCCAGGTTGACAGAAACAAACTTAAACGTCCTCCGACCGGAGGGGGATTGGTAGATAGCTTCTCTACCTGAACTTCCCGAGGGGAAGGGAGAGGGGAAACGTTGGTGGACCTTAGAGGAGAGTCATAGCTCGGCTTTACGGTCTTTACCGCGGCCGCGTCCTCCACCGCGCTTTTGAGTAGACTGGCGTCTCTGGGATCTGGAAGGGCCCTGGAACTTCCCCCCCCTGGATCTACCCTTGCCCCGAAAGGACTGTACAGGTAGGCATTTACCTTTTTTATCCGCAAAACCCTCCATGATTCGGTCTAACTCAGACCCAAAGAGCCAATTAGGCTCAAAGGGCATCCCACAGAGGTTGAACTTTGAGGTATTATCAGCTACCCAGGGACGCAACCACAGGGGGCGCCTGCTTGCGGATGAGAGCGCCATGGACTTGGCAGCAAGTTTGAGGTGCTGTTGGGATGATTCGCATAGGAAGTCTACCCCAAGGAGTAGCGTTTTGAAGCTGTCCAGAATATCCTCCCTAGCAACATTACTTTCAATCTCAGACTGAATGCGTTGTACGCATTCTTTGACAAAGTCGGCAACCTCACTTGAAGCGACAGCCACCGAGGCAGATGCTGAGGCCGCCGAATAGTTGCGTCTTAGAAGGGAGTCCACCTTCCTGTCAAGGGGGTCCTGGAGGTTACTACCATCATCTGCAGGAACTAGAACCCTCTTGGACAGCTTGTTAACAGCCATATCCACTTTTGGCGGTGGCATCCAGGATTCCGACTCAGCTTCTGATAGAGGAAACATCAGCTTGAACCTCCGGGTAACAACAGCAGGCTTGTCTGGGTGCTTCCACTCGGCTTTCATCAGTTTCCTGAGTGTATCATCCACTTTGAAAACCAGAGGTCCTCTAGAGGTGGATGTAGAGGCTTCCCCTTGATCAACATCCTGATCCCTTGATCGGATGGATCTAAGCAATCTCTGCGTCTTTTCCACAGGAAAAAGAGGTGGAGAGATCACTTCCTCAACTGACTGTTCCGACTGATCGCCCACGGACATAACGGAATCCTCCACGACAGATGGAGGACCAGACTCGGTCCTAGGCCTCTTAGGGGCAAAGGAATTCTTGATCTCGTTGATAGAATTTCCCATGAATTCTTTCATCCAGATGAACATGTCCTGGACTGTAGGTTCAGCTGGATTAACAGGTGGACGACATCCAGGACACCTGTTATATTCATAGGAATCAGGCAGTGGAGTACCACAGTCAGCGCAAGTTAGATGGCGCTTCTTTGAAGCAGACTTGCGACTACCAGCATGTGTATCACTCGACGGAGGAGTGGACATAGTTCTGGAATTAAAACAATAGGTTAGAAAGACACCAGAACTGTTACCATTGCAGCGCAAATGGAAAAAGAGTACCTATTGAAAAATAGACAAGCTCTTTTACAAAACCCAAGAATAGCAGGAACCACACAAGTGTAGTCAAGCTAGCAAGGCAGCAAGAGGCCAAATGAAGGCCAGTACTGCCTTAAATAGGGGAGAGGGCGGCAATTTTAAAATAAGCCACGCCCCTCCAGGAAGTCAGAGCACCAACCAGATCGAAATCTAAAAAACGATCTGAAATAAACCATTTTTGCTCTGAGCCCCTTCCTTACCTTGGAAGGGGCAAGTAACTAATATATTAAGTATAATAATAGTTAAAACTAGCGCTCATTGCGCCAGAAGGCTCCGATGCCGACCGGAAGTCGTCAGATGACGCACTTCCGGTCCGCAGCTCCGCACACAGCAGAGGACCGGAGCGAGACAGCGGCGCTGCCGGAAAGGTAAGGGCGGAATGCCCGAGTAGCAGAGGGATCGGAAGATCCCTGAACCATAGAGGGCGGCGCTCAGCGCCGCCTGAACAGAGAAAATAAACTGTGTCTACGAACCCGTACCGAGTCCCGGGTCATAGATACAGAGTCTGAAAAAACTCAGCTGGGGCAGCGCCAAACAACGCCGCCCAGGCTGACAGAAAAAAAGGGGCAGAGAAACAAACCCTTCTCCACATAAAGAGGGGGAAGGGAAAAACTCCATGCAGGCTCTGCTAAAATCAGAGCCTGCACCGTCCTGCTGTCCTGCACAGGACAGAAAAAAAGCAATGTGGCCTAAGGGAGGAGGCCTTATATGGGGGGTCTAATTAAGTCTTTAATTACTTGGGCGGAATTAAAAATTCCACCGTCCTGCCAGCTTCACAGGGGCAGAACACCCCACTTGTGCTGCTGGTTAGGACGTAAGGGAACGGATCTTATCGGATGAATATGCCGTTTTTTTGACAGATGTTATTCAGCTGTTAGCACCCATTATTTAATCTGTTATTGTATATCCATTTTTTTTTACTATACAATACAGAGAACTGATGTTTAACAACCAATAAATAATTTATAGTGTGAAAGAAGCCTAATAAAAATGTAGTGTGTGTGTTTTTCACTTTTTTTTTTTTTTTTTTTTTTTTTTAGGTAGTACTACTACTCCCAGCTTCAACAGACTGTTCCATGATGGGAGTATTATTACCTGTACTAATTGACAGATCGCTCGTGTCACTTCTGACACCTGCTGTGATCCTCCTGTATAATGTATGGATGCGGCCGGCCACTCATCTATGGTCCCCTGCACTGCCGTATATATACACCTATTCATATTTCCCGCATAGAGCTGTTATTGGCCAGATGTTTCCAGCCAATCACAGCTCTCTGTGGGAAATATGAATAGGTGTATATATAGGTGAGTGCAGGGGACCATAGAAGAGCAGTCGGCTACATCTATACATTATACAGGAGGATCACAGCGGGTGTCAGGAGTGACACTCGCTGCGATCTGTCTATTAATGCAGGTACTACAGCTCCCAGCATGGAGCAGAGTGTGCTCCATGTTGGAAGCAGTAGTACCTACAGTTAAGGACAGATCACAGCGTGTGTCACTACTGTGATCATCCTTCATCCCTGAGATGCGGAACACTCACATCTCTGCTCTGTACTCCGGCCGGCCACTCAGCATTCATATTTCCCGCTGAGAGCGGGGATTGGCTGCCACCATTGCACTGGTCAATTTCCACTCTGGGCGGAAAATTTCTACTACTCTCCACTCTGAGTGATGTCAATTTCTATTCCCATTACTGGCCGGCCGGAGTATAGAGCAGAGATGCGAGCGCTGTATTCCGCATCTCTGCTATATTATGGATAATCGCATCGGGTGTCAGGAGTGACATCCGGGGCGATCTGTCTATTAGTACAGGTACTACTACTCCCATCATGGAACAGTGTGTTCCATGCTGGGAGTTTTAGTACTACCTAAAAAATATTGGCGGCTACATTTTTAGGTCCCTGCCCGCCCACATAAATTGATCCCTGTTTAAAAATTTACATTAAAATGATTTCTTTTTTTTTTGTCTTTCAATTTTTGGGAGCGGGTAGGGAGTGCATTTAAAAAAAAAATTCTAGTTTTTGTTCTAAATCATAATTTTTTTGATTTTCACTTTACTTTTTTAGCCCCATTTTTAATATTGAGCAGTGAATTTTCTGGTCCCCGCCCGCTGATGAAAATTTAAAGACATAATTTTTATTTTTTTTTTAAACAGGGATCAATTTATGTGGGCAGGCAGGGACCTAATAATGTAGCCGACAATAATAAAAATGTAGAAAGGGGCCATTTAAATGTAAAAATAATACAATTTAATATTGTGTTTAATAAACTGTGTATGTGTTTCACTTTTTTTCCCCTCAAGTTTTAAATTTTTTTTTAGGTAGTACTACTACTCCCAGCATGGAACAAACTGTTTCATGATGGGAGCTGTAGTGCATGTACTAATAGATATCACTCCTGACACCCGATGCGATCATCCTATCTATTGCAGAGATGGAGCGGCGTTCTCCTGCACTCGCATCCCTGCACTATACTCCGGCCGGCCAGTGATGTGAATAGAATTCACATCACTTATTCATATTTCCCGCAGAGAGCTGTGATTGGCCAGATGGTTCGAGCCACTCACAGCTCTCTGCGGGAAATATGAATAATAGGTACAGTGCATAGTGAAAGTATTTGGCCCCCTTGAACTTTTCGAACTTTTGCCACATTTCAGGCTTCAAACATAAAGATATAAAACTGTAATTTTTTGTGAAGAATCAACAACAAGTGAGACACAATCATGAAGTGGAACGAAATTTATTGGCTATTTCAAACTTTTTTAACAAATAAAAAACTGAAAAATTGGTCGTGCAAAATTATTCAGCCCCCTTAAGTTAATACTTTGTAGCGCCACCTTTTGCTGCGATTACAGCTGTAAGTCGCTTGGGGTATGTCTCTATCAGTTTTGCACATCGAGAGACTGAAATTTTTGCCCATTCCTCCTTGCAAAACCGCTCGAGCTCAGTGAGGTTGGATGGAGTGCGTTTGTGAACAGCAGTTTTAAGTTCTTTCCACAGATTCTCGATTGGATTCAGGTCTGGACTTTGACTTGGCCATTCTAACACCTGGATATGTTTATTTGTAAACCATTCCATTGAAGATTTTGCTTTATCTTTTGGATCATTGTCTTGTTGAAAGACAAATCTCCGTCCCAGTCTCAGGTCTTTTGCAGACTCCATCAGGTTTTCTTCCAGAATGGTCCTGTATTTGGCTCCATCCATCTTCCCATCAATTTTAACCATCTTCCCTGTCCCTGCTGAAGAAAAGCAGGCCCAAACCATGATGCTGCCACCAACATGTTTGATAGTGGGGATGGTGTGTTCAGGGTGATGAGCTGTGTTGCTTTTACCCCAAACTTAACGTTTTGCAGTGTTGCCAAAAAGTTTGATTTTGGTTTCATCTGACCAGAGCACCTTCTTCCACATGTTTGGTGTGTCTCCCAGGTGGCTTGTGGCAAACTTTAAACAACACTTTTTATGGATATCTTTAAGAAATGGCTTTCTTCTTGCCACTCTTACCATAAAGGCCAGATTTGTGCAGTATATGACTGATTGTTGTCCTATGGACAGAGTCTCCCACCTCAGCTGTAGATCTCTGCAGTTCATCCAGAGTGATCAGTCTTCTCCTTGTATGAGCTGAAAGTTTAGAGGGACGGCCAGGTCTTCGTAGATTTCCCGTGGTCTGATACTCCTTCCATTTCAATTTTATCGCTTGCACAGTGCTCCTTGGGATGTTTAAAGCTTGGGAAATCTTTTTGTATCCAAACTGGGCTTTAAACTTCTCCACCACAGTATCTCGGACCTGCCTGGTGTGTTCCTTGTTCTTCATGATGCTCTCAGCGCTTTAAACGGACCTCTAAGACTATCACAGTGCAGGTGCATTGATACAGAGATTTGATTACACACAGGTGGATTCTATTTATCATCATTAGTCATTTAGGTCAACATTGGATCATTCAGAGATCCTCACTGAACTTCTGGAGAGAGTTTGCTGCACTGAAAGTAAAGGGGCTGAATAATTTTGCATGAACAATTTTTCAGTTTTTTATTTG
The DNA here is from genome assembly GCF_029499605.1 of Hyla sarda. Classification (NCBI taxonomy): domain Eukaryota; kingdom Metazoa; phylum Chordata; class Amphibia; order Anura; family Hylidae; genus Hyla; species Hyla sarda. The sequence continues at coordinate 85,569,493 of NC_079193.1, read as the reverse complement.
TTAAAAAAGTTTGAAATATCCCAAAAATTTTGTTCCACTTCATGATTGTGTCCCACTTGTTTTTGATTCTTCACAAAGAATTACAGTTTTATATCTTTATGTTTGAAGCCTGAAATGTGGCAAAAGGTCGAAAAGTTCAAGGGGGCTGAATACTTTCACTATGCACTGTATATATATATATATATATATATATACGGCATATACTCATACTACAGTGGGACCAGAGAAGTGGGGCCAGCTGCCCGCATCTATACATTATACAGGACGATCACATCGGGTGTCAGAAGTGAAATTCACTGCGATCTGCCTATTAATGCAGGTGCTACAGCTCCCAGCATGGAGCAGAGTGTGGACAGATCACAGCATGTATCACTCCTACCACTCGAAGCGATCGTCCTATGTAGATGCGAGAAAGCCGCCCACATCTATACATTATACAAGACGATTGCAGTGGGTGTCAGGAGTGACACCTGGGGCGATCTGTCTATTAGCACAGGTACTACTACTCCCATCATGGAACAGTCTGTTCCATGCTGGGAGTAGTGGTACTAACTAAAAAAATGTAAAACAATAGAGAAAAAAAAAGTGAAACATACACACACTTTATTTAACACATTATTAAAATACATTACTAATAAAAATTTGCAGAGAATTTATTCGGATTGAATCGATATTTTTAAAAAATTCGGTGAATCGTCCAAATCGAATTTTTTAAAAATTCGCTCATTTCTTATACCAATGACCAACAGACATTATTTCTCTTGGAAGACAGGCTCCTTTCATTCAGTGCCATGCAGCTGTCTGGACGCTAGATAAACTTCTCTGTTGCTTTTTGAAGGAATCCCTCTGCTCTACTACAGCAAACTTACACAGGCAGAGAAAGACGTGTATATCTAGGCTGCATACAGCCCCACCACTGACGATTAGAAAATCCGAACAACATGTCATCATATACATTGCAGACATGAGCTTAGGCCTTACATGGAAGCAAAGATGTGACCAGTGAAATTAGTCTCAAGAGCCAAGAAGTGGCTTAACTAAACCTTTTTTCTATCTTATGCTTGGGTGCAATTGGCTCCCCAAAACTTCCAGACCACATAGAGAGACCCTATTATGATATTTTTTTAATATGGATCCCAACTTTTACCGTCCTCCTAAAAGTCTTGTTACATTAACCATTAATCACCCCTGAGGAACACCAGACAACCTGTTTTTAACCTGCACTTCCAGACCATTCCTGTGTGTACCCTCTCCTGTAGTTCTGCCTAAGTGCGGTGCACACACCCTCCCCTAAAGGAGATCTACTTGTGCAGCTCCATTACTGTGTGATCCATGGAGATACATTGGTGCTGCTCTGCAGGACTGTGATCCATGGCAGTCAGTAATTATTCTAATTTCAATCCCTTTTGTTCAAACCTATTATACTACTGATGAGTTATCCTATCTATTCCCTATGGCAGAACAAAAAAAATGTATAACAAGGGGATGTGCCCACAACCCCATAATCTAAGGCTGCCTCTGTTGAAACTGATCATCTAAACCTTATAGGGGTTATCCAGGAAAAAAAAAATTATATATCAACTGGCTCCAGAAAGTTAAACAGATTTGTAAATTACTTCTATTAAAAAATCTTAATCCTTTCAGTACTTATGAGCTGCTGAAGTTGAGTTGTTCTTTTCTGTTTATGTGCTCTCTGGTGATACCTGTCTCGGGAACTGTAGCAAACCTCTTCTACTCTGTGCAGTTCCCGAGACAAGCAGAGATGTCAGTAGAGAGCACTATTGCTAGACAGAAAAGAAAAACTCAACTTCAGGAGCTGACAATTATTGGAAGGATTAAGATTTTTTAATAGAAGCTATTTACAAATCTGTTAACTTTCTGGAGCCAGTTGATATAAAAAAAAAATAAAAAAAAAAGGATTTTTTTCCTGGAATACCCCTTTAACCCCTCGGGGACGGAGCCCATTACAACCCTAAGGACGGGAGCATTTTTTGCAGATTTGACCTCTATCACATTATGTATTAATAACTCTGGGATGCTTTTACTTATAAATTTGATTCCGAGAATGTTTCTTCATGACATATTTTACTTTATGTTAGTGGTAAATTTATGTCGATACTTGCATCATTTCTTGGTGAAAAATTCAAAAATTTCTGAAAAAATTTGAAAATGTAGCTTTTTTCTAACTTTGAAGCTCTCTGCTTGTAAGGAAAATAGACATTCCAAATAAATTATATTTTGATTCACATATACAATATGTCTACTTTAAATTTGCATCATAAAGTTGACATGTTTTTACTTTTTGAAGACATCAGAGGGCTTCAAAGTATAGCAGCAATTTTCCAATTTTTCCCGAAAATGTCAAAATCTGAATTTTTCAGTGACCAGTTAAGTTTAGAAGTGAATTGAAGGGTCTTTATGTTGAAAATCCCCTATAATGGACCCCATTATGAAAAATGCACCCCTCAAAGTATTCAAAATGACATTCAAAAAGTTTGTTAACCCTTTAGGTGTTTCACAGGAATAGCAGCAAAATGGAGGAGAAAAATCTAAATCTCCATTTTTTACACTAAAATGTTATTGTTTCCCCATTTTTTTCATTTTTACAAGGGGTAAAAGGAAAAAGGCCCCTCAAAACTTGTAATTCATTTTCTCTCGAGTAAGGAAATACCTCTGTGGGTGCACTAGAGGGCTCAGAAGGGAAGGAGCGACATTGGGCTTTTGGAGAGTGAATTTTGCATTTAGGAAGCCCCCATGATGCCAGAACAGTAAACCTTTCCCCCCACATGGCATACAATTTTGGAAACTACACCCCCCAAGGAACGTAACAAGTGGTATAGTGGGCCTTAACACCCCACAGGTGATTGACGAACTTTCGTTAAAGTGGGACGTGAAAATGAAAAATTTGATTTTTAACACTAAACTGCTGGTGTTACCCCAAACTTTTAATTTTCACAAGGAGTAATAGGAGAAAATGCCCCCCAAAATTTGTAAACCCATTTCTCTCAAGTAAGGAAATACCTCATATGTGGATGTAAAGCGCTCTGTTGGCGCACTAGAGGGCTCAGAAGGGAAGGAGCGACATTGGGCTTTTGGAGAGCGAATTTTGCTGAAATGGTTTTTGAGGGGATGTCGCATTTAGGAAGCCCCCATGATGCCAGAGTAAAAAAAAAAAAAAAAAAAACTATTTTGGAAACTACACCCCTCAAGGAACTTAACAAGGGGTAAAGTGAGCCTTAACACCCCAGAGGTGATTGACGAACTTTCGTTAAAGTGGGAAGTGAAAATGAAAAATTTGATTTTTAACACTAAAATTCTGGTGTTACCCCAAATTTTTCATTTTCCCAAGGGGTAATAGGAAAAAAGCCCCCAAAAATTTGTAACCCCATTTCTTCTGAGTATGGAAATACCCCATATGTGGATGTAAAGTGCTCTGCGGGTGAACTACAATGCAAAGAAGAGAAGGAGTGCCATTGGGCTTTTGGAGAGAGAATTTGGTTGCAGATCTACAAATCCCAGCATGCCTCGACAGTCTGGGCATGCTAGGAGTTGTAGTTATGCAACAACTGGGGAAGAACAGTTCTGACAACGCTAATTAATGGTCGTCAAACTGTGCCACTTCAGATGTTGCAAAACTACAACTCCCAGCATGCCCTGACAGCCAGTGCATGCTGAAAGTTGTAGTTTTGCAACATCTGGTTGACCACAGTTTAGAGACCACTACACAGTGGTCTCCAAACTGTGGCTCTCCAGATGTTGCAAAACTACAACTTCCAGCATGCTCAGACAGCCTTTGACTGTCTGGGCATGCTGAGAGTTGTAATTTGGCAACTCCTAGAAGGCAGCAGTAAAGATCACTTTACGGCAATCTTTACTGCTACCTTCACCGCTGATCCGCCGCTGCCTGCTTACCGCTGCCGATTCCGCTGCTGGTCTCACCGAGGGTCACTGATCCCCGGTCCCTCAGGTACCTGCTGCCATCCCCCCCCCTCCCCGCTCTGCCCTGACATCCAGGGGCAGGCAGAGCGGGGATTTCATCTTTAACCCCCTGCCCCAACTGCCATTGGTCAGTTAGTACTAACTGACTAATGGTAGGGGATAGGAGGAGGTGGCACCACAGCCACCTTGCTCCTATCCTTCAGGATGATCGGAGCGGTCTCTGACAGCTCCAATCATCCCTATTTTCAGGGCTATCAGTTGGTCAGAGACCCGATCAGCCCAGGATCACTGCATATCGACGATCTCAGGACCTCCCTAGGCATTGCCAGGGGATGCCTGCTGATAGATATTAGCAGTCATCCTGGTCCTGTCCCTGCCCGGCGTGCGGTGGGGACCGAAATTCCCACAGGCATACAGGTACTCCCTCCGTCCTTAAGTACCAGGACACGAGGGCGTACCTGTACACCCACCATCCCAACAGGTTAAAGGATTACTCCGGTGGAAAACTTTTTTTTTAAATCAACTGGTGCCAGAAAGTTAAACACATTTGTAAATTACTTCTATTAAAAAAATCTTAATCCTTCCAGTACTTATTAGCTGCTGAATACTACAGAGGAAATTCTTTCCTTTTTGGAACACAGTGCTCTATGCTGAATCACGAGCACACATCTCTCTGCTGACATCTCTGTCCATTTTAGGTAATGTCCAGAGCAGCATATGTTTGCAATGGGGATTTCCTCCTACTTTGGAGAGTTCCTAAAATAGACAGAGATGTCAGCAGAGAGCACTGTGCTTGTGATGTCAGCAGAGCGCTCTGTGTTTCAAAAATAAAATAATTTCCTCTGTAGTATTCAGCAGCTAATAAGTGCTGGAAGGATTAAGATTTTTAATAGTGTTGAGCGAGAATATTCGAAATGCGAATCTTTACCGCGAATATCGGCACTTTGCGATTTCGCAAATATTTAGAATATAGCGATATATATTCGTAATGATGAATATTCATTTTTCATTTTTTCTTGACAGTACACATCACGACAATGATGTGTACTGTGTGAAAAAAAAATTATCCCTCCCTGCTTCCAGCTTGTGGTCCAAAGAAGGCTCCAATATTATTTACTGTGTGAGTCAGTGTAGCAAATATTTGCGAATATCGACACTTCCAGAGGACACTGATCCCTCCCCTCTTTTATGTTAAAGATTCTGTATAATCGTGCATGAGCACTATGCAAATTTCATTAGGAATTTTCGCATGGAAAAAAAGAGGGAACGAACATAGAGAATATGCAAATGTTGCGAACATAGGACGAATATTCATCTATATATTCGAATATGGCCCCTGCCGCTCATCACTAGAAGTGACAAAGGATTCCATAATGATGGGGCTTTCCTGGGAATTTAAATGTCTCAAGCAATGGGAACCAATATGTCTAACTTCAGGTACCTCAGATTTTCTACAATCCAGGGACATGATTCCTCAGGAAGATGCAAGTCTGAGATTGTTACCTGTCTATGTTCACACATATAACCCCAAGGTTAAAATAAAACTAAAATGAATAAACAATATAATTTTATTGAGTCAATTCATCAAAACATCAATATAGTACACATAAGGTCAGAATAAAAATATGAATACAGTATAGTTAAAAACTAGTATAAAAAATATATACATATATATATATATATATATATATATATATATGTGTGTGTGTGTGTGTGTGTTTGAATGAATAAAATCTATAGGAGACAGGAGGGGAGTCCAAAAGTAAAACCAATAAGGTCTATATACTTGATGAAGACTTTGCTGTAAAATACAGGGATAGGGATGATATAAGGTGAAATTGAAAAAAGGGGGGTGACAAAATAACTCAGGCCAAAAAAAATCTCTGTTAGCCAAAAAACTAACTAGATAATAGTACCATAGGCCACTATAACATACTCTTACCAAAAACAATGAGGCCAAATATGGAAAAAATTCATATACTTTATTGAAAATACAGTAAAAATATATATTAAAAAATTACATAACAATAATAAATCGGTGGTCATACAACACACACTGCAAGAGAATGATGAGAATGTCCCGTATGAATAAACAGAATGCACAAAATACAAAAAGTCTCATCCAAAATGGTGGCATACCACATGGGATATATCAATATGTAAACACATAATATGTATAAGAATGAGACTATGAGGAACAGGAATCGAATACAAAGAAAGAAAGGGCAGGGTAAACAAAGAATGGAAAAAGCAAACAAATTCTGGTCATGCACCCTATCCTGGGACAGCTCACCTACCCCGAATGCGTTTTCGCTTGTCGCTTCGCCCCCTGACGAAGCGACAAGCGAAAACGCGTTTGGGGGTAGGTGAGCTGTCCCAGGATAGGGTGCATGACCAGAATTTGTTTGCCTTTCCCATTCTTTGTTTACCCTGCCCTTTCTTTCTTTGTATTTGATTCTTGTTTCTCATAGTCTCATTCTTATACATATTATGTGTTTACATATTGATATATCCCATGTGGTACGCCACCATTTTGGATGAGACTTTTTGAATTTTGTGCATTCTGTTTATTCATACGGGACATTCTCATCATTCTCTTGCAGTTTGTGTTGTATGACCACCGATTTATTATTGTTATGTAATTTTTTAATATATGTTTTTACTGTATTTTCAGTAAAGTATATGAATTTTTTTCCATATTTGGCCTCATTGTTTTTGGTGAGACAAAAAAAATCTCTGCAACATGTACAAACTCACACTAAAGGATCTAACCAATAAAGTGCATGTGTGCAAAAAGCTACGGTATTGTAAGTTGGTATTGCTTCAATATTGTGTCCAAACATAGAATAGATCGTTTTTATTCCACCTCCCAATCTTCCCCTGACTTGTCCATGTTAACAGAGGAGAATGTAAATTATGTATGAAGCTATTTTGCCCTACACAAACTATGAAGTGACCAAAAATCTACAATTCTGGACTTTTTAACATTTACGGCACTGTTTCATTGAAGTTATATTTTAACAGTTCAGAGATTTACACACAACATATGTTTCTGTTTATTTTGTTTACATTATTTTTTTTTTTAAAGGGAAAGGAAGGGGGGGGGGTGATTTTACCCATTACGGATGCAGGGTGTACAGGTATGCCCTCGCCCCCTGGTACTTAAGGTGACAGGGCTTAGCTGTACGTCTGATGCCTTTAAGTGGCTTCAAAGGGAGCGCAGGAGCTGCCATCAGCAGCAACACACTCACTGCTTATGCCGGGCAGCAGGGATTCCAGCTCTGTCTGGCATTTAACACTTTAGATGCCATGATGAATGCTGATCACGGCATCTAAAGTGAAAATGAAGCTGGACATGATTGCAGGGGTTCCGTGAGCTAAAATGGCAGAGGAGGGTCCCCTTGTTGATCGCTGATTCATTGATGTAGCCTGGCTTACACCCGAACAGTAAGCAGCGTTAATGTAAAAAAATTCCAAACACCAAAAAATGATGATTTTTAATCACATCATATATCAGAATTTTTTTTTTTTATAAAAAGCGATCAGAAAGTCCCTGTCTGACAGTGCTATCTGCTGACACCTCTGCCCATGTCAGGAACTGTCCAGAGCAGGAGCAAATCCCCATAGCAAACCTTCCAGCTCTGGACCATTCCTGACATGGACAGAGGTGTCAGCAGAGAGCACTGTGGTCAGACAGAAAAGAAATTCAAAAAGAAAAAACTTCCTCTGCAGCATACAGCAGCTGATAAGTACTGGAAGAATTAAGATTTAAATAGAAGTAATTTACAAATCTGTTTAACTTTCTGGCACCAGTTCATTTAAAAAATAAATATTTTCCCCCCTTTACCCCTTTATGGCCAAAATGGGCTGAGTCCTTTGTATTACCATTTTTTTTCACATTTTATTCACTATTTCTATAGTCACCATAAAAGACTATTACCTGCAGTCTTTCGATTGCATACACTGAACAACTATAGCACAGCATTGATCAGTGTTATCAGCGCTCCATTACTACAGGCTGCTGAGGCTGCTTGCAGTGTTACAGGGCTGATCGGATGGGACAGAGCTAGGTAAGGGACCTCCGCCCATCCTCTCAGCTGATCATGTTGCTGGCCATACACTTTAGAACCAACTGATCCCGGCTGAGCATGTCTATGGTGCAGTCAGGAGAAATATTTCTTAGGTTCAAAAGACCCCAAAAATTTACAGCTATCTTTGATTATTGAGTCTAATGGAACTCAATGGAAGAATAGTTGACAATGGATACATAGGCCCAGATTTATTTAAAAAATGTGCCTGATTTATTGTCTCAGCCATTAAAGGGGTTCTCCGGTGCTTACACATCTTTTCCCCTATCGAAAGGATAGGGGATGAGATGCCTGATCGCGGGAGTCCCGCTGCTGGGGACCCCCGGGATCTTGCACATGGCACCCCGTTTGTAATCAGTCCCCGAAGCGTGTTCGCTCCGGGTCTGATTACAGGCGACCACCGGGCCAGCGGTGTGTGACGTCACGCCTCCACCCCCGTGTGACGTCACGCTCCGCCCCTCAATGCTAGCCTACGGGAAGGGGCATGACAGCTATCACGCCCCCTCCCGTAGGCTTGCATTGAGGGGCAGAGCGTGACGCCACACGGGGCGGAGGCGTGACGTCACACGCTGCCGGCCCGGTGGTCTCCTCTAATCAGACCTGGAGCGAACATGCTCTGGGGACTGATTACAAACGGGGTGCCGCGTGCAAGATCCCGGGGGTACCCAGCGGCGGGACTCCCGCGATCAGGCATCTTATGCCCTATCCTGTGGATAGGGGATAAGATGTATAAGCACCGGAGAACCCCTTTAAGCCACAAAAAACGACTGCAGAAATAAAATATTGTTACAGGTAAAAATACAGGTTCAAAAACTGTGTGTGAACAAAGCCTAAATAGTGCTGGATTAAATTATCTCCAAGGTGCAAAGTTAGGCCATTTATACACATACAAACCTAAATGTAGACTTGTCCTTAGCTCTAGTCACTAGCCAGCAACACCCTGAGAAAATAAATGACATCATGTTTCTGGATTTTTTATTACAGAGCCTTATTAAATTTTCCTGCAAGTGCATGTAACAAATAGTCACGGTAGTAAATAATCTGAAAATGACAATACAGTAATTTACTCTATACAACAATAAAAGGTCTCAGGGATTGACACAGCTTTCTCCCGAAATTTGCTTGCTGCAAGTGTTTACTTGGCGGCACATAACAATACTGATTCTAGATAATGGCACAAATAGAGCCATTATAATGAAAAGGATCGGTCCTTATGGAAATTCTCTGCTTCTTACCTACTCTAATTTAATGACTTCCATGAACTAGTGAATTTGTCATCTTTTGCTAGGACTACAGCCTTCCTGGAAATATCATACATTAAAGGGCAACACTTGTCCCACTATTTCAGTACACCAGCTAGAAGTAAACTCAGCCATCATGGTCTAGTACACTCATGTATTGCATTGTGCTTTTCTCTAGAGAAACTCAACCAGAATAGAAAGAAAGGTTACAGCAGGGCATGGACTTTAATTCTTAATACCAATGCACAGAAATAAAGCTTTTTAAAGATTCAGGATTTTTTACATTGAATTTACTAAACACAGAATGAGTGGACTCTGCCATTTAGTCAAAGTTATGTTATAAATACATATTTATAGAGAAATGCCACCTAAAAGTCAGCTGAAATTTTTAGCTGGTTCATGCAGATTATAACTAAATGGTAGTGTTTCCCAACTAGGATGCCTCCAGCTGTTGCAAAACTGCAGCCAAAGGCTGAGCATGCTTGGAGTTTTACAGCAGCTGGAGGCACACAGGTTGGAAAAAACTGAATTAGGGTCAGATACTGCTTCTATTTTCTGATTTAATTATTTTTTATTTCCTTAGAATTTTTATATTTTTTCATTTTTTCCTGGGAGTTGTATTTTTGAAACAGCTGGAGGCACACAGGTTGGGAAACACTGCAGTAGTCTAAGGTTTGGCTATAAAAGTCATAGAGAAAAGGCTTCCCACTCCAGCCCCTCTCCCTCCCTTAAGATTCCGAAAAGAAAGGAAGATATTAAATGGGTTATCCAATCAGGACAACCCAACTAAGGCATGTAGAAGTCATAGGGGGAGAGTCAGTGTAGGTGCACTGATTTTATACACAAGTTTTGATCGTGTAGTTGCAGTGCAGCAAATTTATTAAATGGTGCAGGGTCTGTGATAATATGAGGCTAGTACACATTTTTGTGAAATTTCGTTTCAGAACACCACTTTGTACGACCCCCTTCTCTGCGACTTTTGTGCTACTTTTTGAAAGCCAGTTTTGTAAGGCTGCGTTCACATATATCAGGTGTCCAGCATAGTTTCCCTCTGGCGTGCACTGGAGGGAAACTCATGCTAGAACTGATCCTATTCATTTAATGGGACAGTTCACAATCAACCAGCGTCTTAATTTTGATGCCGGATGGTTGGACACAGCAGACAGGGGAACACAGCCGCCATCCAGAATCATTGGACACCGGATGCCATACAACTGATGACTGTGGCATCAGTTGTGTCCAGATCTAAGCTGAGTTCACCTATGCTGGATGCCGGACACATGTGAACCCAGCCTAAGCCCGGTCTGTTCTGGTGTAGGTTTTTGTGTAATTGAAGGCTGTGCGACAAATCTGCGATTTTTTTTTTAGAAGTCACCCGTCATAAATCACTCACCACTGCAAAGTAAAAAGCAGATCTGGTGTAAAAAATTGTGCAGGCCGGCGTACCACTAAAAGTCGCACATGTGAAATTTTTGTGATAAATATACACAAAAACCTGTGTAAATCCCTTGATAAATTCCTCCCATATAGATTAGGATGCAGATGCTCTGGACTAGGGATTTCCATTTTAAAGGGAAACTGACAGCCGGACCACTCCTATTAAACCCAATACACAGGGTCATAGGGGGTTATTTATCATTGTGCTCGTGTGCTTCTTTTGTTCTACATTTTTCACATCGCAAGTTTTTTTGCGCTATTTGCGGGGTTTTTTTGCGTATTTTTCGCTTAGTTCTAAAATCCGTCTTTTTAACTTTTGGTGTTGCTAGACTTTTTTTTTTTAATTGTCGGATGCAGTGGTCACAAATTTATGTACTGCGTGTTTTAAAATTTTACGCAAATTTTGCCGCATCTGACGCAAAAATACAAAAACAAAACGCAAATATAGACCACCACCCGGCCAGGTCTAAAAAAGATGACTACTCCCATCTGTTTGACAAAAAAAAAAAAAAAAAGAAAATCATGAGCCAGAGCAAAAGAGTAAGAGAGAGAATAAGAAGTTTAACCCCTTAACGACCCAGCCCATTTTGACCTTAAAGGGGTAATCCGCACTAGACTTTTTATCCCCTATCCAAAGCATAGGGAATAAGATGTCTGATCATGGGAGTTCCGCTCCTGGGGACCCCCATAATTTCTACTGCAGCCCACCGAGTTATCACTGAACAGATAGGGCGGGCCGTGATGTCACGAGGGGGTATAGCTGTAACATCATGATACTCCGGCCCCGGTATCGTGAGTAATCACGCACAGAGCAAACTTAGCTCCATGCAGTGATGACTCGGAGGGGGGTCTCCAGGAGAGATTGGAGGGGTCCCAAGCAGGGGGGGCACCTGTGATCAGACATCCTATCCCCTATCCTTCGGATAGGGGATAAGATGTCTAGGGTGGAGTACCCCTTTAAGGACGAGGCCAATTTTCATTTTTGCACTTTTGTCTTTTCCTCCTCTCCTTCTAAAAGTCATACCACTTTCATATACCCATATAAGGGCTTGCGTTTTGCGCCACCAATTGTACTGTGTAATGACATAAATCATTTAATAACAAAATCTACCACAAATTAAAGTAATCTATTGCACTCTCCTATGATTATGGTGCTCAACTAGGATCCCACTCCTTAATTCATAGTAGAAATAGACTTGGCACTCATATGCAATTCATAGTAGAAATAGACTTGGCACTCATATGCAATTAAGTATGTGTAGGTTTACTCTGCATATTCAGCAATCCAACCAATTAATATATGATGTTTCGATCCATAAGTGGATCTTCATCAGGTATCTGTAAATCAGTCAATACACAAATAGTGAAAAAATGACCATAAATGGAAAACACAAACAACAAGAAAACTAATGTACTTGCGTCATGGTGGGACTAGGATATGGGGTATTAAAGAAAAAAGCACATAGTAGAATGAAATTGTGGTGGCCCATTACAGGAGTTTCACCCCTGTACCCTAGCTGCCCTGTCAGGCAGCCTCCATACAGTGCCCCCTGGGCCCCCTTACACCTGTCCCCTTGTGTATTTATCTCTATGCTGAAGTTATACAGAATAATGTACATATAATGTGTTATAAGTTTAAGATCTGTTATCATGTGATTGACCTGTTGTCATGTGATTGTAACCAAGTGAGGTATCAGTGACCATGTGACCTAAGGGTGACCTATGGGACCCCTCCTAGTCTCATCCATATAAGCCCTGGGTGGAGCTAGCTCTCTCTCTTAGTCTTTGCCGAGGAACAGTAAGGTCAAGTCCTAGGTGTGTGTCTGGAGTCCAGAGGAGGCCTAAAGTCAGTCAAGCAGCCATGGATTCTCAAGTCCATTGTTCCACAGGTCAAGTCAAAGCCTGGTAAGCTATAGAAGGGGTAAAGTCAGTCATATAGTCAAGTCAGTCTAAGTCATCCTGTCTCAAGTCAGCGTGGCCTGCATCCAAATTGTCCAAGTCCACTATAAGTCCCAGCTAGCCCTAAGGTCTCTGAAGCCACTGGTCACCTCCTGTAACTGAGCTGTCAAGACTATTACACCTGTCTACCTCAGTAAAGCTGTCATTGTTCTGTAACTTGGCTTCAGAGTCATTATTTGCCCCCGTGCCAAGCCCAGGATCCAGCGGTATTCCTTCGGGTGGTGTAGAGGATAAACCACGCCCTGGCATCACAAACACAAGGGGTTAATGCCATCTGCCCCTAGGGTAATTCCAATGTGCATATAAAATATTTTGGTAAATAGCAATATAGCAAAATTCAATCCTGTCTCTCCAAACAGCCCTATAGGCAGCATAGTACAGAAGAAAAGCAAATGTGCAGTGCATTATATACAGTGCATAATATATTTACATATAGACAATGCAGTATATATAACAGCAAAATATTCGGTGTCCACTGTCAGATAGTATAAGAGGGTAGCTGCGTATACAATAATTCATAGTATAGGAAAATTATAGCATGAAAGGTATCTCGACCTCATATAGGAATGGTACATAGTACAAGAGTATTACTCATAATACAGAAAAGCAGTGCAAAATACAAGATGAAACCAGGTAACGTGATTTCCCAGGGAGAAGCAGCCACAGACAAATGCAGTATTTTGATAAGACAAGGTATCTGAAGCAATGCAATTGAAACGTCATATATTAATCTGTTGGATTGCCAAGTCTATTTCTACTAAAAATCTACCACAAAACAAAAAAAATCTATATACAGTAGTCCCTCAAGTTACAATATTAATTGGTTCCAGGACGACCATTGTATGTTGAAACCATTGTATGTTGAGACCAGAACTCTATGGAAACCAGGTAATTGGTTCTGAAGCCACCAAAATGTCATCCAAAAATATAAAAAAGTGAAAATTAAGTAGATAACTAATACAGATAAAGCAAATCCTTACATATAAAAGTAATAAAGATCTGCTGGGAGCTGTAAATCACTGTCTATGTCAGTGTTTTCCAACCAGGGTGCCTCCAGCTGTTGCAAAACTACAACTCCCAGCATGCCGGGACAGCCGAAGGCTGTCCCGGCATGCTGGGAGTTGTAGTTTTGCAACAGCTGGAGGCACCCTCTTTGGGAAACACTGGTCTATGTAGAGGACAGAAGCTTCTCCAGGGTCCTGTACAGTACACACAATGTCCTAAAAAAAGGAAAATGGAGCCACCCTCACCTGATGTCCAAAGGAGCAGGTAACCCTGGTACAGGTAAAGAGCACAGAACATGTAATACCTCACTGTACTGTAGGGGGCGCTACCAGACACCAGTCAGTGCATGCACTTCAGTAATACAGGGGTTTTACCAGTGAAATATCCATTCTGATTGGTCGGTTCTTCCGGCCATTGACACGTTTCGCAGATTCCATATGTATGTTTAGTCTGGTTTCAAGTTACAATGGTCCAGAAAAGACAATTGTATGTTGAAACTATTGTATGTTGAGGCCATTGTAAGTTGAGGGATCACTGTATATAAAACTCAACGTGTGTGTGCGTATGTATGTTCCACAAAAACTTCCAAACGGCTAAAGATATGAACATGAAACTTGGCACACATGTTACTTATATGTCACCAACAAACATAGGATAAGTGATTTAACCCTTACTCACCCCCATTTGCCAGGGGCGGGGCTTATGTTTAAAGTCCCATACAAGTCAATGGAAATATTTGTTACTGCATAACTTCCAAACGGCTGGAGATATTTTGATAATACTTGGTCACATGTTACTTATATGTCCACTTAAAATATAGGACAGTTAATTTAACCCTTAACTACCCCATTTATGAGTGTCAGGGTTTTTGTTTAAAGTCGCATGCAAATCAATGGGAAATGTATGTTCCCACATAACTTCCGTACGGCTGGAGAGATTTCAATACCTGGTACACATATTACGGGTCGGGATATGAGGACGGGATGGGAGGTCGGGATAGGAGGTCGAGATAGGAGGTCGGGATAGGAGGACGGGATATGAGGACAGGATATGAGGACGAGATATGAGGTCGGGATAGGAGGATTGTCACGATGCCGGCTGGCAGGTAGTGGATCCTCTGTGCCAGAGAGGGATTGGCGTGGACCGTGCTAGTGGATCGGTTCTAAGTCACTACTGGTTTTCACCAGAGCCCGCCGCAAAGCGGGATGGTCTTGCTGCGGCGGTAGTGACCAGGTCGTATCCACTAGCAACGGCTCACCTCTCTGGCTGCTGAAGATAGGCGCGGTACAAGGGAGTAGACAGAAGCAAGGTCGGACGTAGCAGAAGGTCGGGGCAGGCAGCAAGGATCGTAGTCAGGGGCAACGGCAGGAGGTCTGGAACACAGGCTAGGAACACACAAGGAAACGCTTTCACTGGCACAATGGCAACAAGATCCGGCAAGGAAGTGCAGGGGAAGTGAGGTGATATAGGGAAGTGCACAGGTGAAGACACTAATTGGAATCACTGCGCCAATCAGCGGCGCAGTGGCCCTTTAAATCGCAAAGACCCGGCGCGCGCGCGCCCTAGGGAGCGGGGCCGCGCGCGCCGGGACAGGACCGAGGGAGAGCGAGTCAGGTACGGGAGCCGGGGTGCGCATCGCGAGCGGGCGCTACCCGCATCGCGAATCGCATCCCGGCTGGCAGCGGAATCGCAGCGCCCCGGGTCAGTGGATCTGACCGGAGCGCTGCAGCGGGGAGAGTGAAGCGAGCGCTCCGGGGAGGAGCGGGGACCCGGAGCGCTCGGCGTAACAGTACCCCCCCCCTTGGGTCTCCCCCTCTTCTTAGAGCCTGAGAACCTGAGGAGCAGACTTTTGTCTAGGATGTTGTCCTCAGGTTCCCAGGATCTCTCTTCAGGACCACAACCCTCCCAGTCCACTAAAAAAAAAGTTTTCCCTCTGACCTTTTTGGAAGCTAAGATCTCTTTGACAGAGAAGATGTCCGAGGAGCCGGAAACAGGAGTGGGAGGAACAGATTTGGGAGAAAAACGGTTGAGGATGAGTGGTTTGAGAAGAGAGACGTGAAAGGCATTAGGGATACGAAGAGAAGGAGGAAGAAGAAGTTTATAAGAGACAGGATTAATTTGACACAAAATTTTGAAAGGACCAAGATAGCGTGGTCCCAACTTGTAGCTAGGGACACGGAAGCGGACATATTTAGCGGAGAGCCATACCTTGTCTCCAGGGGAAAAAACGGGAGGAGCTCTTCTTTTCTTATCCGCGAACTTCTTCATGCGTGATGAAGCCTGTAAGAGAGAATTTTGGGTCTCTCTCCATATGATGGAAAGGTCACGAGAAATTTCATCCACAGCGGGCAGACCAGAGGGCAAGGGGGTAGGGAGGGGGGGAAGAGGGTGACGGCCGTACACCACGAAAAATGGGGATTTGGAGGAAGATTCAGAGACCCTGAAGTTATACGAGAATTCGGCCCATGGAAGGAGATCTGCCCAGTCATCCTGGCGGGAGGAAACAAAATGTCGCAAATAATCACCCAAGATCTGGTTAATTCTTTCTACTTGTCCATTGGACTGGGGATGATATGCAGAAGAAAAATTTAATTTAATCTTGAGTTGTTTACAGAGAGCCCTCCAGAATTTAGACACGAATTGGACGCCTCTATCCGAGACAATCTGCGTAGGCAACCCGTGAAGACGAAAAATGTGTACAAAAAATTGTTTAGCCAACTGAGGCGCAGAAGGAAGACCAGGAAGAGGGATGAAATGTGCCATTTTGGAGAATCGATCAACGACCACCCAAATAACAGTGTTGCCACGGGAAGGGGGTAAATCAGTAATAAAATCCATACCAATCAGAGACCAAGGCTGTTCGGGGACAGGCAGGGGATGAAGAAAACCAGCGGGCTTCTGGCGAGGAGTCTTATCCCGGGCACAGATAGTGCAGGCTCGCACAAAGTCCACAACATCCGTCTCCAGAGTCGGCCACCAATAGAAGCGGGAGATGAGTTGCACAGATTTCTTGATGCCCGCATGACCTGCGAGATGGGAGGAGTGACCCCATTTGAGGATTCCGAGGCGTTGGCGTGGAGAAACAAAGGTCTTTCCTGGAGGAGTTTGCCTGATGGAGGCAGGAGAAGTGGAGATCAGGCAGTCAGGTGGAATGATGTGTTGCGGAGAGAGTTCAACTTCTGAGGCATCCGAGGAACGAGAGAGAGCATCGGCCCTAATGTTCTTATCGGCAGGACGAAAGTGAATCTCAAAATTAAATCGGGCAAAGAACAGAGACCACCGGGCCTGGCGAGGATTCAGCCGTTGGGCAGACTGGAGGTAGGAGAGGTTCTTGTGGTCGGTGTAGATAATAACAGGAAAACTTGATCCCTCCAGCAGATGCCTCCATTCCTCAAGTGCTAATTTAATGGCTAGAAGCTCTCGATCCCCGATGGAGTAGTTCCTCTCCGCTGGAGAGAAGGTCCTAGAGAAAAAACCACAAGTGACAGCATGCCCGGAAGAATTTTTTTGTAGAAGAACAGCTCCAGCTCCCACTGAGGAGGCATCAACCTCCAATAGGAAGGGTTTGGAAGGGTCAGGTCTGGAGAGCACGGGAGCCGAAGAAAAGGCAGACTTGAGTCGTTTAAAGGCGTCTTCTGCTTGAGGAGGCCAAGACTTGGGATCAGCATTTTTTTTGGTTAAAGCCACGATAGGAGCCACAACGGTAGAAAAATGTGGAATAAATTGCCTGTAATAATTGGCGAACCCCAAAAAGCGTTGGATAGCACGGAGTCCGGAGGGGCGTGGCCAATCTAAGACGGCAGAGAGTTTGTCTGGATCCATCTGTAGTCCCTGGCCAGAGACCAAATATCCTAGAAAAGGAAGAGATTGGCATTCAAACAGACATTTCTCAATTTTGGCATAGAGTTGATTGTCACGAAGTCTCTGAAGAACCATACGGACATGCTGGCGGTGTTCTTCTAGATTGGCAGAAAAAATTAGGATATCGTCCAGATATACAACAACACAGGAGTATAACAGATCACGAAAAATTTCATTAACAAAGTCTTGGAAGACGGCAGGGGCGTTGCACAGGCCAAAGGGCATGACCAGATACTCAAAGTGTCCATCTCTGGTGTTAAATGCCGTTTTCCACTCATCCCCCTCTCTGATGCGGATGAGGTTATAGGCGCCTCTTAAGTCCAATTTAGTAAAGATGTGGGCACCTTGGAGGCGATCAAAGAGTTCAGAGATGAGGGGTAAGGGGTAGCGGTTCTTAACCGTGATTTTATTAAGACCGCGGTAGTCAATGCAAGGACGTAGGGAGCCATCTTTTTTGGACACAAAGAAAAATCCGGCTCCGGCAGGAGAGGAGGATTTACGGATAAAGCCCTTTTTTAGATTCTCCTGGACGTATTCAGACATGGCAAGAGTCTCTGGGGCAGAGAGAGGATAAATTCTGCCCCGGGGTGGAGTAGTGCCCGGGAGGAGGTCGATAGGACAATCATAAGGCCTGTGAGGAGGTAGAGTCTCAGCTTGTTTTTTGCAGAAAACATCCGCGAAGTCCATATAGGCCTTAGGGAGACCGGTTACTGGAGGAACCACAGAGTTACGGCAAGGGTTACTGGGAACCGGTTTTAGACAGTTCTTGGAACAAGAGGGCCCCCAACTCTTGATCTCCCCAGTGGACCAATCCAGGGTTGGGGAATGAAGTTGAAGCCAGGGAAGTCCAAGGAGAATTTCCGAGGTGCAATTGGGGAGGACCAAAAGTTCAATCCTCTCGTGATGAGATCCGATGCTCATAAGAAGGGGCTCCGTGCGGAAACGTATGGTACAGTCCAATCTTTCATTGTTTACACAATTGATGTAAAGGGGTCTGGCGAGACTGGTCACTGGGATGTTGAACTTGTTGACGAGAGAGGCCAAAATAAAATTTCCTGCAGATCCAGAGTCCAAGAAGGCCACAGTAGAGAAGGAGAAGGCAGAGGCAGACATCCGCACAGGCACAGTAAGACGTGGAGAAGCAGAGTAGACATCAAGGACTGTCTCACCTTTGTGCGGAGTCAGCGTACGTCTTTCCAGGCGGGGAGGACGGATAGGACAATCCCTCAGGAAGTGTTCGGTACTAGCACAGTACAGGCAGAGGTTCTCCATACGGCGTCGTGTCCTCTCTTGAGGTGTCAGGCGAGACCGGTCGACCTGCATAGCCTCCACGGCGGGAGGCACAGGAACAGATTGCAGGGGACCAGAGGAGAGAGGAGCCGAGGAGAAGAAACGCCTCGTGGGAACAGAGTCCATATCTTGGCGGAGTTCCTGACGCCTTTCGGAAAAACGCATGTCAATGCGAGTGGCTAGGTGAATAAGTTCATGTAGATTAGCAGGAATTTCTCGTGCGGCCAGAACATCTTTAATGTTGCTGGATAGGCCTTTTTTAAAGGTCGCGCAGAGGGCCTCATTATTCCAGGATAATTCTGAAGCAAGAGTACGGAATTGTACGGCATACTCGCCAACGGAAGAATTACCCTGGACCAGGTTCAACAGGGCAGTCTCAGCAGAAGAGGCTCGGGCAGGTTCCTCAAAAACACTTCGGATTTCCGAGAAGAAGGAGTGTACAGAGGCAGTGACGGGGTCATTGCGGTCCCAGAGCGGTGTGGCCCAAGACAGGGCTTTTCCAGACAGAAGGCTGACTACGAAAGCCACCTTAGACCTTTCAGTGGGAAACAGGTCCGACATCATCTCCAGATGCAGGGAACATTGGGAAAGAAAGCCACGGCAAAACTTAGAGTCCCCATCAAATTTATCCGGCAAGGATAGGCGTAGACCAGGAGCGGCCACTCGCTGCGGAGGAGGTGCAGGAGCCGGTGGAGGAGATGACTGCTGAAGCTGTGGTAGTAACTGCTGTAGCATAACGGTCAGTTGAGACAGCTGTTGGCCTTGTTGCGCTATCTGTTGTGACTGCTGGGCGACCACCGTGGTAAGGTCAGCGACAACTGGCAGAGGAACTTCAGCGGGATCCATGGCCGGATCTACTGTCACGATGCCGGCTGGCAGGTAGTGGATCCTCTGTGCCAGAGAGGGATTGGCGTGGACCGTGCTAGTGGATCGGTTCTAAGTCACTACTGGTTTTCACCAGAGCCCGCCGCAAAGCGGGATGGTCTTGCTGCGGCGGTAGTGACCAGGTCGTATCCACTAGCAACGGCTCACCTCTCTGGCTGCTGAAGATAGGCGCGGTACAAGGGAGTAGACAGAAGCAAGGTCGGACGTAGCAGAAGGTCGGGGCAGGCAGCAAGGATCGTAGTCAGGGGCAACGGCAGGAGGTCTGGAACACAGGCTAGGAACACACAAGGAAACGCTTTCACTGGCACAATGGCAACAAGATCCGGCAAGGAAGTGCAGGGGAAGTGAGGTGATATAGGGAAGTGCACAGGTGAAGACACTAATTGGAATCACTGCGCCAATCAGCGGCGCAGTGGCCCTTTAAATCGCAAAGACCCGGCGCGCGCGCGCCCTAGGGAGCGGGGCCGCGCGCGCCGGGACAGGACCGAGGGAGAGCGAGTCAGGTACGGGAGCCGGGGTGCGCATCGCGAGCGGGCGCTACCCGCATCGCGAATCGCATCCCGGCTGGCAGCGGAATCGCAGCGCCCCGGGTCAGTGGATCTGACCGGAGCGCTGCAGCGGGGAGAGTGAAGCGAGCGCTCCGGGGAGGAGCGGGGACCCGGAGCGCTCGGCGTAACAAGGATGAGATAGGAGGACGGGATATGAGGATGGGATAGGAGGTCTGGATAGGAGGTCGGGATAGGAGGTCAGGATAGGAGGTCGAGATAGGTGGTCGAGATAGGAGGTCGAGATATGAGGACGGGAAAGGAGGTTGGGATGGGAGGACGGGATAGGAGCATGGGATAGATGGTCTGGATAGGAGGTCGGGATAGGTGGTCGAGATATGAGGACTGGAAAGGAGGACATTAAAGGAGGTCGGGATAGGAGGTCGGGATAGGAGGTCGGGATAGGAGGACGCGATAGGAGGACGGGATAGGAGGACGGGATAGGAGGTCGAGATATGAGGACGGGAAAGGAGGATGGGAAAGGAGGTCGGGATAGGATGTCGGAATAGGAGGTCAGGATAGGAGCTCGAGATTGGAGTACGGGATAGGAGGTCGGGATTGGAGGTCGAGATATGAGGAATGGATAGGGGGACTGGATAGGAGGACGGGATAGGAGGACGGGATAGGAGGTCGGGATAGGAGATCAGGATAGGAGGTTGAGATAGGAGGTTGAGATAGGTGGACAGGATAGGAGGACAGAATAGGAGGACGGGATAGGAAGACTGGATAGGGGGTCGAGATACGAGATCGGGATAGGAGATCGGGATAGGAGGGCGGGATAGGAGGTCGGGATAGGAGGTCGGGATAGGAGGACGGGATAGGAGGATGGGATAAGAGGATGGGATAGGAGGACGGTATAGGAGGTCAGGACAGGAGGTCGGGATAGGAGGTCGAGATAGGAGGACGGGATAGGAGGTCAGGATAGGAGGTTTGGATATGGGGTTGGGATATGACAAGAATATATGAGGACTGGCTATGAAGTCAAAAGCTTCCTCCTTTGTTTATTTTCCTGCCCAACAGGGATTAGGAAGGAAAAAACGGGCAACGCCGGGTACTCAGTTAGTATATATATATTTGTGAGGTGAAATTGAAAGAAAACACCATTTTGTAACTTTTGGGGGCTTTCATTTCTAAACAGTACAATTTTCGGTAAAAATGATACCTGATCTTTATTCTGTAGATCCATATGGTTACAAGAATACCACATTTATTTAGGTTTTATTTTATTTTACTACTTTAAAAAAATCCTAACTACATGCACCAAAACTAGTATGTTTAAATTAGTATGTGTTTTTCCGCATACGGGGCTATAGTTTTTATTGGTACCAATTTTGTTTTGATGGGACTTTTTAATAGCTTTTTATTAGTTTTTTATGGTATATGAAGTGACAAAAAATGTACAATTTCTGACTTTGGTATTTCTCTACATGTACACCATTGACTGTGCGGTATAGCTAACCTTATATTTTAATAATTCGGACATTTACAAACACAGTGATACCACATATCATTATTTTTATTTTTTATTACATTATTTTATTAAAAAAATGGGAAAAGTGGGGTAATTTAAACTTTTAATAACGAAGGGGTTAATTCACTTTTATTAATATATATATATATATATATATATATATATATATATATATATATATATTTTTTTTTAGCCTCCACAGGGGGGCTATAGCATGCAGTATTTTGATGCCATAGCATAGCATTGATCAGTGTTCTCGGTGCTCTGCTGCTCTCCTCTAGTCGTCCAGTAAGCTTATCGGGATATCGCGATTGTGTCGCGATAGTCCCGATCAGCCCTGCTTAGCTGCCGGGATAGTTTCATTTTCATTTTAGATCCTGAGATCAACTTTGATCACAGCGTCTTAAAGGTAAATGCCGGGCATCGGCCTGATCGATGGTGCCCAGCATTAGCCGTGGGTCCTGGCTGCCTGTAGCAATCGGGACCAACCGTGTTTAACCCGTTCTCTGTTTGTGAGAACAGTTTAAACCACCTAAACGTACCAGGGCTCGAAGGCGTACCCGTATGCCCTTGGTCCTGGACTGGTTAAAGACATAAAAAGTTAAAAATACAAAAAAGTGCAAAGGTAAAGTAAAGGAGTTATCCATATGAAACAATCAGATATATTTTTTAAGGTACAAAAAAGGAATGGTAAAGATTTAAAAAACAATAAGATTGTTAACAATGGCCAGCATCTCACAATTTCATATGCTCAAAAATAAAATATCATACAAAGTGATGATAAAATGAAAAAAAAAGGTGAAAGGTAAAAAAATAAGTAAATAAATAAAAAAGACCCGTTCAACTAAAACCTCCATCTCTCTATCACTAAAGTTTTTTTTTTTTCCTGGCCTGCGACAAGGAAAACCACTACTCAAATGGGAGGGAGACTCTGCAGAAGGTGTTTCACATTCAACATCCAATGATTGCTGTTCCTCCTCCATTAAATCGCCTTCATCCACACTTTCCTACCTTAAAGCAGTGCTTTAGGTGGAAGGCACCTCCATTAAATCGCCTTCCTCTACACTTTCCTCCCTTAAAACAGCACTTGAGGTGGAAGGCACCTCTTCCCCTCTCTTTGCAGATATTCTTTTATAATTTAATTTGCCTTAAAATTAAAAATTAAACAAATAAAGGTAAACACACAGACAAACAAGCTCCTCAGATGCAGGGTAGACGTGATCTGAAAGTGGTGGAAGAAAATTATCAGGTGTGGTTGTGAGGATCTGCGTGAAATTTATCACAGCCACTGCGACAATTTGATACATTTTGTGGAAGCACCAACAAAAAAACTCATCCAGACAAATAGCAAAAATGATCTAGCCAAGACCATGATTGATAACCCCCATAGTGCAGGTGAAAAGGATTACAACAAAGTATCACTTACCCAGATCCGCAGCCCCAAATCAAGAGGTACTCATTGTGTAACCCTCCATTGCTAATATATGGCTTTGCGCTATTATGGCGGGACCTGGCATACCCAGCATACTCAGCAGGACCTACAAAAAGAATAAATATGTTAATTCTTTTGGCCCAGACTGCATTGCTATCTATGAAGATGTGCATGTCCGCATGGTCCTAACGCTGGTGGATTTCAACCATGCCCACTTCAGACAGAATTACCGTCAGAATTTCTCTGAGCGGAAATTCAGCAGTGTTGATGAAATCTGTTGTAGATAGGGTTGCCACCCAGCTGGTATTTTAGAGGCACAGATGGTATTTTAATGCCTCTGCCATTAATTTTGTAGAAAAAATATGCAAAATTTTTAAGGAAAGAACCCCCAGCCACTGCAGACAGAATCAAATGATGTGCCATTAGCCCCGCTGCCTTGGTCCTGCAAAAGAGTATGGAAAATTGTGTGTGTGTGTTGGGGGGGTTGGGGATCAATTGAAATGGTTAAATGTTTATGGGACAGGGGGATTGATGGCGGGGATAAATCAATTGGAATGGTTGTGGCACAAGGGGATCAGTGGAAAGGGGGGGGTGAATCAATTGGAATGGTAATGATACGGGGTTCAGGGGGGGGGGGATTAATTGAAATGAGTAAAAGAGTATGGTACCGGGGGAATTAACTGGAATTATTATGGCACAGGGGGATCAGAGGGGGGGGGGGGGGGGGAGGGGATTGATGTGATGTGATGTCACACATATATAATAAATGATGCAAATTATAATGGCAGGTAATTTTGGGCAAAAAAGGTGGCAACCCTAGCAGCCCCCATGATCCATTCTTACCCGGTATCCCCATGAGTTGTCAATCCACCCCTGCCCCCTGCTGTGGACCTCACTGCCAGACTCTGGAGGCTGATGGTTAATTTGCAGATGCTGGGCTGGTACGTGACACGACATAGGCAGAGCTTCCTGTGATGTCACGCATATATAATTAATTATGCAAATTCACATGGCTGGTATTTTTTTCCAAGAGAGGTGGTAACCCTTGCTGAAGCCTTTGCCCATGGGTCCTGCTGTAAACCATATCTCTAAATGCTGTTAAACATTCTCAGGAAAGATGAATGCTCCCAAAATATTGTTTGAAAAAAATAAAATGAAAAAATAAATAAATAAATAAATCAGAAAGTAGAAGCAGATAAGTGAAAAAAAGAACATGTTTTAGTGTCTGACCCCAATCACTAAAAGCCAAAATCAAGGCCATATATTCCCTATAATAGAGCTGGGTCTTATTTAAAGCATAGATCACTGTCATGTCACTTCCAATAAACAAGGGGGTTAATCCTAATGTAAGGATTCCTATTGTGGGTTAGAATTCGGAGAAAGAAATGGCAAATGATGATAGCATTGCTTGTTGTAACTTATCGCATTAATAAAGCCCTTGACCCCTGTGCTCCACAGCTTAGAATTCAGCTGCTGTGGACAGAGCGAAGCGAGGAGTTTGTTAGTTTTATGCTTTTGGTCACTTTTCATTCTTCAAGTCGGGTCAGCCCATGCAGTAAGTGCAAAAAATGTCTTTTCTAAACAATTTGTAAGCGATTGTGGGATAGAAAGAGAAGCATCTGGGAGCCAGACTTTTCCTGTATAAGCTGCCAAATGCTGGATTTCCTATTTGTAAAGTGTAGTACAGTACGAGGACTGTCCCTTAGCCATGTCCTATAAATTACTTTCTCAGGCATTGGGCTCATCTGGGCCAAGTTTATATCAGTCTACAGTAACCGCAGTTACCTAAATTTCCTTGTCTCTGTGTACAGAAGAGGCCGCACTTTGAAATGGAGCACAGCTTGTAAATACTTCACATTTTTAGCTATTTCTAGGATGAAGCAAGCGGCTCTGTTCTATCTCAGTCTGTCGTTTGGAGAAAATGTACAAAAATAAGTTTAACTCGCATTATTTATACTGCGGTCATTTCTAATACTCACAAGCTGTATGGCTGATGATACATTTTACTAGAGGCGCATCATGATTCATCAGGGATAAAGCACACAGCTTTTAAAGTCCCATAGAAGCCTAAATCACTTCCAGCATGCATATAAAAACTAGGAAGTGGAAGATTCATGTATTTTTAGTGGTTTGGAGGGAAAAAAACCACTATGTCTTGGATCCCATCATGGATATTATAGTTTATCTTTATGTGATATCTGTCAAATACAGTAAGCTTAGATAGTTATAGTTATAGGACCTACATAATGTGCATTTCCGAAGTAGAGATAAAAGACGCGGCCACACATTCACAAATACATTGATCTATTACTTCTCATGAAGTTTGTAGCACACATTCTGATCTGTCTGTATGAGGGTACTGTATGTTCACACGGCGGAAATTGTGCGGAATGTCCCCACAGAATATTCTGCATGGACATTCCACTACAGCAGAGTCCCATTGACTTCAATGGGATTCAGCTGCACTGTGCACATGCGAATTTCCCAGCCAAATGTTTCTGCCAAGGAAATTCTGATTCCGACGTCCCCAGAAAGAATAGATATGTCTACAAGAAAATGCATTGTCATCTATTCTATAAGACAGCACATTTCTGAGCGGGGGAAGTTTTTACCCCCACCGGTTACAATGGACCATACGTTGTTCCCTTCCACCTTTATGAGGTCTTTGCATCACATCAATACTTGGTGGTGTACGTGGCACATTGTGTTTTCTGCACACCTTTCCTTTTCTTTGATTTACAAAAAATATTTGGGTCCATATCTTTTATCCTGAGCATATTATTAAAAGTTAAATTCTACGTAATGCATATCCTCAATACTTACTTGTGCACACTAACACTTACAAAAGAGATTGTTTTCTTCTGCCTACCTGCCTAAGCTACTATTCTGATCCTGCCATCCGCCTGATGGCACACATCTGATGCAAATTTCTCCTTTTTTCACGCCCCTTCGTCACCGGGTACTGGTATTGTCAGCCACCGCACCACTCTGTCACCGGGTCACTTTCAGGACTCCTGATGCTGCTGCTGCCAACTCCAGGCTGTCTCCTTCTGCCACCATATGTTCTCTTCATGATGATGCCACCACCAGGCTGTCTCATTCTGACATTATATGTTCTACTCATGCTGATGCCAGCTTCAGGCTGTGTTACTGAGCCACTATATGGTCTCCTCATGCTGCCGCCAACTCCAGGCTTTGTTATTAAGCCACTATATGTTCTCCTCATGCTGATGCCAGCTCCAGGCTGTATCATACTGCCACCATATGTTCTCCTCCTGCTGATGCCAGCTCCAAGCTGTCTCATACTGCCACCATATGTTCTCCTCATGCTGCTGCCACCTCCACGCTGTATCATTGAGCATCTATATGGTCTCCTCATGCTTCCGCCACCTCCAGGCTGTGTCATTCAGCCACTATTTGCTGCCGCCAACTCCAGGCTGTGTCATTCAGCCACTATATGTTCTGCTCATGCTGCCGCCACCTCCACGCTGTGTCATTTAGCCACTATAGGTTCTCCTCATGCTGCCGCAACCTCCAGGCTGTATCCTTCAGCCACTATATGCTGCCGCCAGCTCCAGGCTGTGCCATTCAACCACTATGTGTCTCCTCTTGTTGCCGCCAACTCCAGGCTGTGTCATTCAGAAACTATATGTTCTCCTCATGCTGCTGCTACCTCCATGCTGTGTCATTTAGCCACTATATGGTCTGCTCATGCTGCCGCCACCTCCCTGCTGTGTCATTCAGGCACTTTATGGTCTTCTCAAGCTGCCACCACCTCCACGCTGTGTCATTTAGCCACTATATCATCTCCTCATGCTGCCACCAACTCCAGTCTGTGTCATTCAACCACTATATGGTCTCCTCATGCTGCCGCCACCTCCAGGCTGTGTCATTGAGCCACTATATGTTCTCCTCATGATGCCGCCACCTCCACGCTGTGTCATTCAGCCACTATAGGTTCTCCTCATGCTGCCGCAAACCCCAGGCTGTATCATTCAGCCACTATATGCTGCCGCCAGCTCCAGGCTGTATCATTCGGCCACTATGTGTCTCCTCTTGTTGCCGCCAACTCCAGGCTGTGTGATTCAGACACTATAAGTTCTCCTCATGCTGCCGCCACCTCGATGCTGTGTCATTTAACCACTATATGGTCTCCTCATGCTGCCGCCACCTCCCTGCTGTGTCGTTCAGGCACTATATGGTCTGCTCATGTGGCCACCACCTCCACGCTGTGTCATTCAACCACTATATCATCCCCTCATGCTGCCACCAACTCCAGTCTGCGTCATTCAGCCACTATTTGGTCTCCTCATGCTGCCGCCACCTCCACGCTGTGTCCTTCAGCCACTATATGTTCTGCTCATGTTGCCGCCACCTCCACGCTGTGACATTCAGCCACTATAGGTTCTCCTCATGCTGCCGCAAACTCCAGGCTGTATCATTCAGCCACTATATGCTGCCGCCAGCTCCAGGCTGTGTCATTCAGCCACTATGTGTCTCCTCTTGTTGCCGCCAACTCCAGGCTGTGTCATTCAGACACTATAATGTTCTCCTCATGCTGCCGCTACCTCCATGCTGTGTCATTTAGCCACTATATGGTCTCCTCATGCTGCCGCCACCTCCCTGCTGTGTCGTTCAGGCGCTATATGGTCTGCTCAAGCTGCCACCACCTCCACGCTGTGTTATTCAGCCACTATATCATCTCCTCATGCTGCCACCAACTCCAGTCTGTGTCATACAGCCACTATATGGTCTACTCATGCTGCCGCCACCTCCAGGCTGTGTCATTCAGCCACTATATGTTCTCCTCATGCTGCCGCCACCTCCACGCTGTATCATTCAGCCACTATATGCTGCCGCCAGCTCCAGGCTGTATCATTCAGCCACTATGTGTCTCCTCTTGTTGCGGCCAACTCCAGGCTGTGTCATTCAGACACTATATGTTCTCCTCATGCTGCCGCCACCTCCATGCTGTGTCATTTAGAGACTATATGGTCTCCTCATGCTGCCGCCACCTCCCTGCTGTGTCGTTCAGGCACTATATGGTCTGCTCATGCTGCCACCACCTCCACGCTGTGTCATTCAGCCACTATATCATCCCCTTATGCTGCCACCAACTCCAGTCTGCGTCATTCAGCCACTATATGGTCTCCTCATGCTGCCGCCACCTCCACGCTGTGTCCTTCAGCCACTATATGGTCTCCTCATGCTGCCGCCACCTCCACGCTGTGTCCTTCAGGCACTGTATGGTCTCCTCGTGCTTCTGCCACCTTCAGGCTGTGTCATTCAACCACTATATGTTCTCCTCATGCTGCCACAAACTCCAGACTGTGTCATTCAGCCACTATATAGAAAGATATGAATCTCTGGTTGTCTTAATACCACAAAGTGAATATTATAATGGTTAAGAAAGTGTCACCCCTTAATACATTTTATTTTTAATAATCAATAGAAGAATAAGTGTTAACCCTTTCCTTAGCATCATTTAGCGCTGACAGTCTATGAAACAAACACAGGAGCTGCACTCACTTCATAGGCAGTGAGAAAGTGAGCCAGGAATTATGGCTTATGTCAGACATTGGAACATACCGATGCCCCGCATTAACCCTTTTTTTTTCATCATTTTCATTTAAACTCAGCCCCACCCCTTTGTCTCAAAATTTTTTATTTCAATATCACCACATAAGCCAAGATGTAGCATGCACTTTTTAGTTGCTGTTAGTTATTGTCAGAAGCACAGCTCATTGACATATGGCTGCTAGTCTTTTAATGGCGGTCCCCTTTGGATATGCTTTGCAGGGAGCACTTTTGTACTTTTGCACGTTTTGTATGCAGCAGCAAATCACAAGCTTGAGATGTCACCCAGATTTTAAAACAAACTGGAGTTGTTAGTGTTGCTGTGGATGGAGATCACTGCGAGCTAGGAGTGAAGTGTATGACTGCATGCTTCTCCCAACTTGTTCTAATGATTTTGGGGGTCTCAGCACCCTGACCTATCAAAACTATTGGCAGGTTGTGACATCTAAAAAAAAAATTTTGATGACAGGGACACTTTAAAGCCTATAAAATAAAATGCCTGTGCATTGAGAGAGATAAAATACCTATTTAACTGTAGGGGGTCCACATACTAAAAATAGTAGCCATGTCCAAACCTATGGGTATACAAGTGTGTGCATTTACATGTGGATCCATTTCATGTAATGAAAGTCAATAAACTACAAATACCATTGTCATCTTCAAGTAGTAATATCCATTTAATGGTGTATGTTTTTTTTTTTTTTTTTGCTTTTTGTGGGTATCAATATGGAAATGGGTACTATTATATTATGAACCTAGCCTAAGATTGCCTTGGCAGGATGATAAATTATTAGTATCTTGTATAATTTCTACCAAGCTCTATTGAATTTGATATTTAACAGGAATACAACAGTATTTAGATTTAAATGTCTTTAACTATTTAATCACATTTTTGTCTGAAAGCTTACAATCTTTCCATATGTCAGTATGATCCCTAAAGTCCTTTTAAAGTTATTCTCCAAATCGCCTAAAATTGGTTAGCTGAAAGTCAGTACTCTGTACCCTGGCTGCACCCAAAAAATGCCAGACGAATAATGATGCTTAAAATGCACAGAAAAAATAAAGACTGTGCAACACCCCACTGGAATGAATTGTTTAGTGAGTGAATGTGACAGGATGTAATAATTGGTATTTAATATGGTCCTCTTATTATTGCTCTAAACAGGTGCGTAGAAGAAATACTTAAACAAGGCTATCTATATAGAAATCCTAATCCCGGCCATTTACATTTAAATCTTGATATAGATCCAATGTTTATTATATAAGAGGAATATTAATCTTTATAATAAATATTTGCTTTAGATTAGTACATTTTGTGTTTTCACATATTAGGAATTCTTACACTATTCACAAAAGACTGAAATAAGGTCTAATATTTTTATTTTGTCGGTGGATTTTCGGGCAGGAGAAGTCCCAGCTGAGGTCAATGAAAAAAATCTTAGCCACAACTATGAGGCACTTGGCAAGATGTGTTGCTACAAAGCTGTACATATTTTTAAAGGGGTACTCCCCTGGAAAACATTTTTTATTTTTATCAACTGGTAACATACAGGGATTAGGTACACTACTGTGGTAGATGTATACAGTGACATTGGCTAACCCTCAACACTGATGTTAAAATTGAGACATTAGCCAGTATATCCTTTTATGAAGGACATACCTGAGCCCGCACACCAACGCCAAGGTTTCTCAAGTGGCACGGGACCTAACACTAACCTACCTGTGTGTGATAAGCAAAACCAGGGGCCAGTGGGTAATTACGGCAGCATTAGGTCCGACTCACAGCTTGCTCCCAGTTACCTCCAGTGTGGACTGGGCACACATACAATGGGAGGAGGGAAGCAGACTATAAGCCCCACCAAAGTTTGCTGAGGATGTTTGCCAGCCACACAGGTGAACCTGTATGCAGCCTAGAGTGGTAATAAGTGCATAAAATGCATAAAATGTGGAGTTTTTACATCTCCAAGTATAAGACTTAAATAACGAAAAAGAAAGATGGTCTCAACTGGCAGGCAGGAGGTGCTCAACCCCACATGCGGTTGTGCATTTATACTGGGGGAGTAGATCCTACCCTTGTAGTCTTTTGCTAAGGGTGATCCCCAGCATAAAAATGCATACGGTGGGGGATGCCTGCATCAGATTACAAGTGCCACATTAACATCCTACACCAGATAAGTGGTGTGGATGTGTAACAATTAGAATAATACAATACAGGAATATGGGTGCACTACTGTGGTAGATGTAAAAATTACATTGGCTAACCCTCAACACTGATGTTAAAATTGAGACATTAGCCAGTATATCCTTATATGAAAGACATACCTGAGCCCGCACACACCAACACCAAGGTTTCTCAAGTGGCACGGGACCTAGCACTAACCTACCTGTGCCTGATAAGCAAAACCAGGGGCCAGTGGGCAATTACGGCAGCATTAGGTCCGACTCACAGCTTGCTCCCAGTTACCTCTGGTTATCTGGTGTAGGATGTTAATGTGGCACTTGTAGTCTGTTGCAGGCATCCCCCACCGTATGCATTTTTATGCTGGGGATCACCCTTAGCAACAGACTACAAGGGTAGGATCTGCTCCCCCAGTATATGTGGACAACCGCATGTGGGGTTGAGCACCTCCTGCCTGCCAGTTGAGACCATCTCTCTTTTTATCAACTGGTGCCAGAAAGTTAAACAGATTTGTAAATGATAAAAAAAAAAAATATTAAAAAATCGTAATCCTTCTAGTACTTATCAGCTGCTGTATGTTCTAGAGGTAGTTCTTTTCTTTTTGAATTTCCTTTATGTCTGACCACAGTGCTCTCTGCTGACACCTCTGTTCATTTTATGAACTGTACCGAGCAGGATAGGTTTCCTATGGGGATTTGCTCCTACTCTGGACAGTTCCTAAAATAGACAGAAGTGTCAGCAGAAAGCATTGTGGTGAGACCGAAAGGAAATTCAAAAAGAAAAGAACTGTGGGGTATGTCTGTTTATGGCTGCGTGAGGACTTGTCCTGGGGAGCTCCCACTTGCCACCATCATTAACAGCTTGCTACTGCGGTTCTGATGGGGAGAACCCACCGCAAACATAAGGGAAGACTGTTACCTTGCCTCTGTCCTCCTTGAAGAGCCTGGACAGCTATTTCACCTTCGCTTCAGGACCACGCTCCTGCCTAAACAGCCCGGCACCATCTTGCCGTAGCCTACTCCTCTTTTCCGTTCTCCCGACCTCTGCTGCTGCAAGCACTGTGGAGGCAGCACGACCCTTGGCTCACGCAAGATCTGGGTCCGGCCCCCTGGCTCAGTTGGGCTCACTGCCGGCAGATCCCTTACCTCAAACCCAGACCCCAGCTGTCACTCAATGCGTCCACTGTCCTCCTGCCAGCAGCACTCAGTCGGATCCTGCTACTGCTGCCCCAGATGCCTTGGTGAGTCTGCCTGGGACCCTTGCATGCCCTAAGTCCTCTGCCCTGGGTTCTGAGGGATCTCCTGCACCCATCCCTGCACTAGCTGAGGCGCAGCCAAGGACCCCCTTGTTGGATCTCCTCACAGAGACTGCCTGTTAACCCCTTCACCACTGCTGCTGCAGCATCCTCTGGGACCGTTTCCTCCATCCATGCAGAGTTCCAGCCTGGACTCCCCTGCTCTGGGACTGCCACCAGACTCAGCCACTGTGCTACCTGAGGGCTCTCCTGGGGTGCTAGTTGACCTGGGGCCCCCTCCGGTCCTCTCCCTGTCCACTGCAGTTCCCCTACCCCAGTGGTCCTCGGGGTCCCCGTGGTTAGCAGCCCCTCCCACATCCCCAACTGGGAGTGCGTGCCCTTCCCCCTCCAGGGGTTCTTTATCTCAAGGGGAGCTACTGCATGGCTCACCCCATCTACAATTGGGCTCTATGCAATGTGTGCCTCCTCCCTGCAGTCTGGACTTAACACCTCCAATCTTCCAGCCTTGCCTACAGCCTCCAGGGGTGGCCTCATCCCCCTCTGGGCCTCTGCCACACTTCTCTGGCATGGCGGGTGTACCAGGCATCCCAGTTGCGTCCACGCCTATTACCATGGCTGATCTTCAATCACTGGTCCATGCTCTTCCTACTAAAGCTGATATCTCCAACCTCGCCAAGCAAATAGTGGATGAGTGTAAACAGGAATTTGCGCAATTCTGGTCAGAATTGTCTACTCTTACAACCAGGGCCTCTACGGTGGAGGCGGCACAGGATTCTACATCCACCTCTGTTCAGGCCTTGCAAGCGGTGGTCAGCAGTCACTCGGATCAGTTATTCTCCTTGCAATAACATCTGGATGACATCGAGAACTGCAGCCGCAGGAATAACATCCAAAACCGAGGCCTCCCAGAACGGTGTCTCCTTGTGATTTGTGGGATGCTCTCACTTCCATCTTCAATGACCTCCTAGATCGTCCACCTGATGCTTATATTGAGATGGACAGAGTGCATAGGCCCCCTAGTGCCAAAGACCAACATCGTCGTGACGTAATTTGTAGTGTTCATTTTTATGCTCTGAAGGAGGACATTCTGCGCAATGGCAGGCGTCGACAGTGGATCCTGTTCAAGGACGTTCCTATCCAACTTTATCCGGATCTTTCCCGCCACACTCTGGCGCAGCGTGCTGCTTCGAAACCCCTCTTGACTGTCCTGTGGGAGAGGGGTGTCCAGTATCTTTGGGGGTGCCCCTTCTCCTTAATGTGCGCCAAAATCGCGGGACTTACCCCTTGCGTTCCGCTTATGATCTGCCCGGTTTCCTGCAGGATTTGACACTCCCAGAGGTACCCCTTCCGGACTGGCCGATACTGTTTCTACCAAACATACACTGCAGGGCTCAGCCTCCCCTCCTGCTAAGACTTCTAGATCTGGCCTCTCTCCTAGTGGTCCTCTTCGATGGGGCCCTCGCCCTGCCTTGCACCTGAGGTCTGATGTGCTTGCTTCCATGCTGGGAACTGCTGTTGTTAAGGCCGGAGCCTCTACTCACTGAATGTTTTCTGTGTATTAATCCACTGTTGTTAATTGCCTCATGTTACTGTGCCTGAGATGACTCGCTATTTGCCCCTTTGCTGTCCTTCCTGGCTAGTCTCCCCTTTTGCCATTCTTTTCTTGCTTTCTCATTGTCCCCTCGCAGTGGCATTCATTTTGCTTTGTCTTTAATAGGTGGCGGCGGGAGTTTCCCTATTCTGCCTTTGTTGTCTGACCTACTTTTCCCCCACGTAGGTAATAAGTCCAGGTGGGCTGTTGTTCCCTGGGATCATATATAGTGTATTTTTGTACCTCCCTAGTTTCAGCCGGAGTAGTTTTCTACTATTCACTACTGCTTTTTGTGTTCTCTTTTCTAGTTCTTCTTACGTAAAATTTTCTCATTCCTGGTTTCAGCTGCAGTAGTGCCCCTCCATCTCCTACTGCTCTTTGTGTTTTCCTCTCTGCTTTGCCTTCCTCCTTTTCTTTTTCTGTTCTTTTTGGTGTCTTTGGTGTCTGTGTTCATTCTTTTTGTTTTTCCTTTTTGTGCTTTCCTTCCCCCCGACCTGCTTCATAATTCTACTTCAAAAAGTTGGGTGCGAATTGCACATGCAGGCTCCCTTACTGCACTAGCTGGGCTCCCATGGACTTGGCCTCCACCCTCCTCCTCCTTGACTTTCTTATCATTTACGGACGTTTTCTGCCCTGTGTAGATGTGGATCACGGGACTCCTTAGTAGACCCTACGGGTCCCATGCTCCCTGTTACTGGTAAATCCTGCCTTCCCCCTGGGTTGTCCCCAGGGAGCTTTCTGGGTCGCCTTGGGCATTTGACGTTTGAGGTTTACTCATGTTCTCTCTCCCACTGACTTGCTACCCCTTGCTATGATTTATCAGGACACGACTCCTTGGGGCCGTGGTTCCTTTATTTATGCACAGCTCCAGCATTATTACGCTTCCATAAAGCGCTCTTTGAAAATGCATAGGGAGCTGATCGCCTTCGAGAAGTTGTGTCTTATGCCCTCTGCCCCCTCTCACACTATAGGTTTCCTCTACAGCATGTTCCGCTACACCTCTTCCCTGCCACCCTTTTGCACTGCTAGGAAACTAAACTTGGCAAAATGTTTACCCTTACTCAATGGTTTCATTGTTTCCACCTCACTCACAAGTCGGTCATCGCCACTAAGGCACAGGAGACTAACTACAAGGTTCTGTCCCACTGGTATCGTAACCCGGTTTAACTTCATCGCTGGTTCCGGATGTATGTTGGTGCTGTGGGGTCTCTATAGGGACCATGTCACACATATGGTGGGGATGCTCCCTATTGGCCCCCTTCTGGTCCACGGTCCTCCGGGATGCCTGTGAAGTCACGGGGATATTTGTACCTAGCTCTCCGGAAGCAGTCTTACTGTTTCAGTTTCCTATGTCCTCCACTTCCTACTGAAAGTCCCGTCTTAGTCATATGCTGCAGGTGGCTCGAACGGTCATTTCCCGCAGGTTGCGCTCCTTGGCATCCCCCTCTATTGGTGATTGGCTGGAGGAAATTGCACTTTCCCAGTGTATGGAAGAACTGATAGTATGGAATAAATTGATAGTGGATTCAGCATGTCACCCAGTCAGAGGCTATATGCCCAGCAGAGGTGAGCGGAATAAGTGTTAGGGTCCCATCCAAAATGAAGCCACCTCTGATCAAAAAGTGCGCTAAGAGCCTCCATTTTTTGACCAAGAGTGCTGCTGCAATCTTCTTTTTTGTATACTCTGTATCTGCCATAGCAGTGTGCACCCGTGTATTAGGTAGTTGTGCTGGCTATTTTTGTTTTTGCTGTGCAATTTAGGGGGAGTGGCACCCTCTGTAGCCATGCACCCCTCACTGTTTCACAGGAGGTTTGTTAAATTGATAATGTATCCAGTATGTCACCCAATCAGAGGCCATATGCCCAGCAGAGGTGAGTGAAATTAGTGTTAGGGTCCCATCCAAAATGAGGCCTCCTCCGTGTGGTGGATGGGGGACACGTTTTGATCAAGAATGCTGCTGCTACCTTCTTTTTTTGTATACTCTTTTTTTTTTATGCGTTAATTCGATTGCTTCCTTATACATTTTATATTATACCTGTACAGTGTGTTTTGGCACTGGTGCTTGAAATGTTTTTTATGTGTTCCTTTTGTTTGTTTCCTACTCTCTGAAAATAAAATGTTCTAATTCAAAAAGAAAATAACTTCTGTAGTATACAATAGCTGATAAGTACTGGAAGGATTTTTAAATAGATGTCATTTACAAATCTGCTTAACTTTCTGGCACCAGTTGATTAAAAAAAAAAAAGTTTTCCAGTGGAGTATCCCTTTAAGGTTTTTTTTTTTTTTTTTTTAGAATGCATCACCTGCATTTTGGTTTTTTTACTGAAACGCTTTTTTTTTAACTGGTTTTTATTTTCTATATTTTTTATTACATTTTTATTGTATACTTTATTATTATGAGGGCAGAATTGGGTATTATTTCCTGGAATGCTTTTAGTAGCATTTAAAGATATGCGTCATACCAGGTCCCATGGACATAGGCAACAATAGACCAGAGTTTTCCCATTGATATAAATGGGAAAGGTTTATGAGCATGCTCTGTGAACTGTGAGGTTATTGCACCTGGGTGGAGGAGCTCTGAGCTTTATCTATCGTCCTCTCCATGTACGAGTGTCACCTTACACTGTAATCTTGTCAATGATGATAAAGAGTACACTGCTGGAAAGTGATCTGTATAGAACAGGAAGTCTCAGCTTTTAATTAGGCATAGTGGCCAGAATAAGTACTGCACGATTTTAGGATTCTAATAAAATATAGTTAATTAAACGGAACATTAAAAAAATTACCAAATTCTTAAATTTTTTTAACAATTCAAACATTAGATGACACATTCCCTATATTCATATTTATGTCACATTGGAATAATATCCCTGCCACTTGAAATTTTTGATGACTCATTCCCTATATTCATATTTATGTTGCATTGGAATAATATCCCTGCCACCTGAAATTGGATGATGCAGTCACATGAAGTTACATCGCTGTGGATGCAGTGGTAGACCCAGAGACCAAGATTGTACACATGCTTGAAAAAAAAAACAGCTTTGTATCACATAACCTTTTGTTTCTATTTCTCAAAAGTTTATGATATTTGAGTAAAATGTCAAAATCACAGACATCATTTTAAATGCCAAAAATGTCGGCATCCTTAAAGTTATAAGAGAAGAATGTGATTCTCCGAATACACAGCCATTCTTGTCAGGCATTGCTGCTTAAAGGGGTTGTTCAGCTGAAGAAACAACCTGTGTATGGTGTCAAAAGTATAATAAAGCAACTTAATCATATAATGTTATTAGTCATGCTTTCATTATCAGATGAACTGCCTGGCTTGTACTGTGATATCCTATCACACTCTCTGAAAACAGTTCCTGTCCCACTTTCTCCCTCCTGTCTGCTCAGGATAAGACCATTGATGTGAAGAGGGGATCTTAAATCACTGCTTTTAAGACTTCAAGGCAATGTGAAGCCTTTCTCGGTTAAGACAGCAGTGAGCCTTCTAGTGACTAAAACTACTGTGACTGAGAAAAGTTTTCTGCTGCCTTAAAAAGACAGAGCTTTGAGTGTGACATGATGTTACAGCTACAAAGGAGACAGCTCAGCAAGTTGCTTTATTATACTTTTTGATGCCATACATTGGTTGTTTCTTTTGCTGAACAATATATTTCACCTCATTATTATGTAAAAAATAATTTTAATGTATACGGTGCATTCTCAGTGTATTCAGTGTATACAGCGTGACGTCACAATACTCCGGCCCCATAGTTGTGACTCTTCAGACATGAAGCAAACATCGCTCTGCGCAGCTGCCACAGGTGGGTCTCTGCAAGAGAGATTGCGGGGGTCCCCAGCGGCGGGACCCCCACGATCCCACATCCTTTAGATAGGGGATAAGATGTCTTAGGGCTGGAGTACCCCTTTAAGGAGACTCCCTAACCCTAGTCCCCCTAAGCTAGAATTTGGGGGTTTGTCTGACTTGTGCCCCAAATAAATGGCTTAAATCATTGAGTCCGGATGGCTTTAATTGTATGTAATCCAGTTTGATTGTGCATATGTGGTGGTAAAAGAGGACAGGGTAGTGCCCCATGTTACTCACCTGCCATCCAGCTTTTTTCCCTGGCCCATTGTTTCTAATGGCATTCGCTATGTCTGTCCAGTTGGTTTTATGGGACCGTGTGTGTTTGGCATAATAAGTTAATTTGTCTACGCGTACCACATTGCAGCTGAGAGGCATGTAAATACAAGCTGCTTATTTGTAAGAATCTTCCAGATTTTCAGTATGATTTCCATGGTAACTATCTAATGAAAACCCCACAGCCATCTGTGCAGTTTGATGGATCGCTTTACATGGCAGAACTGGTTTTTGTTTAATGTTAAAAAAGAGCACAGAGACCCACATACTCATAGATACATATGTACACACATAAATCCATAAGACCCGCAAACTATCATTTATTATTATAAAACCACTTAATGTCTGTGCGTCTATGTGAGGCTTTGTAATTCAATGTAAATGAACTATTGATCACAATCTCCCACAATGCATCTCAGCCTAAATCTAATGTATTAGTTATTCTTTCATTACGAACATTAGAAACCCCACAGTCGGCTTTTATACGGATTGCATGTAGCATGTCACATGTTACATTTCTTTCAGTCACATTATATGAAGGGTAAATGAATGGTTGTCACATTTTGGAGACTTTTCATATGGTTTTAAGAAAATGGTGAAAAATGACATAAATATGTAAAAAATACATAGCAAAAGCTTTGTCATATTTCTCAGCAAAGTTGCAGCAAATCAATCATCAGCATTTATCAGTTATGTATCACAAAAGAATGTAGGCCTGGACTAGTATCCCCTGCCTTGCACCCATAGACTGCCGTAAACATTAGTGTTGCTCGCGAATATTCGCAATTCGAATTTTATTCGCGAATATCGCATATTCGCGAATATTCACGAATATAGCACTATATATTCGAAATTACGAATATTCATTTTTTTTTCACTGTACACATAACAGTGATCATCCCTCTCTGCTTTCAGCTTGTGTGGTCTAAAGAAGGCTCTAATACTACTGTGTGAGACCGCCGGGCGAATATTCTCAAATGCGAATATTCACATATGCGAATATTCGCGAATATTGATCCCTCCCTTCTGCTGCTTCTATCAAGTTACACTGGTATACTTGCTATAAAGTTCATAAATTTTCGCATATGCGAATTTACCCATATGCGAAAAAAGCGAATATTACAAATATGCGAATTTAGCGAATATATGACGAATATTCGTCCATATATTTGCGAAATATCGCAAATTCGAATATGGCCTATGCCGCTCAACACTAGTAAACATAAGAAGATTTATCGTTGGTTTTACACAGTGGCCTCTCCACCTTTGACATTTTTTTTTTTTTTGGGGGGGGGGGGGGTGCCACACTAGGGGCTAGGACAAAAGAAGGGTGGGCATTATCAATAATGCTAATTTTTTACACTGTTTGCACAAAATATATCCGAGCAGCATGGGGGGACCCTGAATCTCCCATTGACTAACCCCCCCCCCCCCCCCCCCCCCCGTCGGTAGGTCCCATTGTAGATAGTAGCCCCCTTTATATAGTTGCAGCCCCCATATATAGTAGAAGCAGCCCCTTTAGATATTAGTAGCAGCAGCCCCCCTAGATAGTAGTAGTAGAAGCCCCTTTAAGTAGTAGTAGCAGCAGTCTCCTTTAGTCAGTAGTAGTAGCATTCTCCTATAGGTAGTAATAGATTCAGCCCCCTTTAATTACTAATAGTGACAGCCCCCTTTAAGTAGTAAATAGTGGCAGCCCTCCTTAGGTAGCAATAGCAGCAGCACCCTTTAGGTATTAGCGGCAGCACCCTTTGGACAGTAGAAACTGCAGTAGTTGCAGTATCTATCATACATACATACAAACACACACACACACAAATCTATCAAACAAAAACACATCATACATACATACATCTTTCATACATACATACACACATTATACATGCATTCATCTATCAAACATACATCATACATACAAACTTCATACATGCATACATCATACATATACACACATGTCAGACATACACCCACACATCATGCACACACATCATACATACATCATATACACACATCATACATACATCATATATACTCACATCATACACACAAATCATACATACATACATCATATACACACACAGAATGCATACATCATATATATATATATATATATATATATATATATATATATAAAGTCCCAAAATAATGCAGCACTACTTATCCAATCCAGCAAACAATGGTGGTGCCAGCGTCCAAAAAAAGACTTGATCAAGGTCCTCCATAGACAAAAACCAAAAACAGGCGCAGCACTCTCAAAAAAAATGGGTGATTTAATATCTCATGTCAGCATTACAACGTTTCAACTCCTCCTGGAGCCATTTTCAAGCTATGCTTGAAAATGGCTCCAGGAGGAGTTGAAACGTTGTAATGCTGACATGAGATATTAAATCACCCATTTTTTTTGAGAGTGCTGCGCCTGTTTTTGGTTTTTATATATATATATATATATACACACACAAATCATACATACATACATGCATCTTATATGGACACATCATACATACATACATACATCATACAGACACATATCCATCTCACGGCACACTGACTCCTATTTATTCCACAGCAGTGTGGGAAATTTCACCACAGCGGCACGGCAGTTGGCAGGGACACCTCAGTGGCTGGGAGCAGACGTGCATGCAGACGTGCAGTAAAGCGGCAGTGTCCCCACTCAACTGAATCAGGATGTGCTGCAGCCATAGAAGAGGGCAGAGCAGCCAGAGTCGCAAATGTGAAAAAAAAACAGGCAGGTAGGCAGTCGGACAGTCCTACACTGGGGGCAAATAAAGTGGGGGGGC
This sequence comes from Hyla sarda, assembly GCF_029499605.1. NCBI lineage: Eukaryota > Metazoa > Chordata > Amphibia > Anura > Hylidae > Hyla > Hyla sarda. The sequence goes on along the minus strand of NC_079193.1, from coordinate 85,528,813 downwards.
ACAGTAAAATATAGGATGGAGAGCGTGGCCCCCTCTGCCCCCCCCCCCTTAGCAACGCCACTGGTTTTATGCCAGCTTTTGGTGTTAAAAAAGCCACTAATTTCTGTAAAAAGCTTATTTGCACAAAAAGTGTGCGACTTTACTACCCATTTATGCTGCGCCAGTCACTTTTTAAAAATGAGTGGGGTTGGCTGCAGGGAGGTGATGACATTGTGGCCTGCCGAATGTACCACACAAACGCACAGGCAGATTTATTATGGAGATGGAGCCAGAGCCTCTTTATAAATCTACCTAGACGGCAGCAGCATTTTACTTATAGCTGTGCAGGAAAATTAAGGAAGCATTCCGTTTTTTCTCTTTATTCGTTTTGCCCATATACTCTCACCATGACTAGTTGTACCAAGCCATTAATTTTTCTAGCACTGCTGCATCTATGCATTTAATTACTCTGATTTTGTCATGTGGTCACAGAAAGTTCCATAGCTTAAAGGAGTAGTCCAGTTAGGAAAATGTAAACCCTATCCTTTGGATAGCGGACACATTTTCCCAAACTGGACTACTCCTTTAAAAGAAAATTCTCATGCTCAATGTTACTAAAAAATGTATCCCCTATCCGCAGGGTCCAACAGCTGGGGTCCCCTGCAATCGCCTGTAAGGAGCCCCGTTCTCCCCCAGAGCGGTGTGTCATGACCCCTGCCCAAAGCAGGGGCCGTCACACCCCCTCCATATACCTCTACGGAAGAGCCTTTTGGCAATCTTCGGCTCTCCCATAGAGATATGTGGAGGGGGCATGGTGGCCTGTGCTTCGGGTGGGGGTCGTTATGTGCTGCTTTGGGGGAAAGCCGGGGCTCCGTACAGACGATCACGGGAATAGGGGATATTTATGTCATTGAGCATGAAACTTCTCCTTTAACCCCTTAAAGGGGTACTCCGATGCTTAGACATCTTATCCCCTATCCAAAGGATAGGGGATAAGATGCCTGAACACGGGAGTCCCGCCGCTGGGGACCCCTGTGATCTTGCACGCGGCACCCCATTTGTATTCAGTCCCCGGAGCGTGTCCGCTCCGGGTCTGATTACCGGCCACTACAGGGCAGGAGGCGTGTGACGTCACGCCTCTGCCCCCGTGTGATGTCACGCTCTGCCCCTTAATGCAAGTCTATGGGAGGGGGCGTGACAGCTATCACGCCCCCTCCCGTAGGCTTGCATTGATGGGCGGAGCGTGATGTCACACGGGGGTGGAGGCGTGACGTCACACGCCGCCCGCCCTGTAGTCGCCGATAATCAGACCCGGAGCGAACACGCTCCGGGGACTAATTGCAAACGGAGTGCCGCGTGCAAGATCACAGGGGTCCCCAGCGGCGGGACTGCCGCGATCAGGCATCTTATCCCCTATCCTTTAGATAGGGGATAAGATGTCTAAGCACCGGAGTACCCCTTTAAGGATGCAGGATTTTTCTGTTTTTGCATTTTCATTTTTTCCTCAATGTGATTTTATGGATTTTTTTTTCTCATTAAGTCTCTCATAGTTGAAGTATACCTATGATGAAAACTGTAATCGCTCCCTGAGATAAATACTCATCCCCTTTAGCTGCTCTCAGGCCTCTTACCCCAGCCAAGCCAGATCACCCAGCTCTGTACTGACGAGTGGCAAAAACCACAAAACAGCTGTCTGCAGATGGGTAGAAACTTTCCTTTTGGGAAGTAGTCTTTCTTGGCATAAATCCTTAGCTTTTCATATTCCTTAACAGGAGCTAAGCTGATACCAGAGAACACTACCTGAATAAGGTGGTGTAATGAGCTGCTTTGCATATTCCGCTACCCAGAATGCCCGCGGAGTGCAAAATGGCCTTATGAAGCTCTGTCATACTAGGAGTGGTAATCTCTCCATGAGATAAATACTCATCCCCTATAGATATATATATATATATATATATATATATATATATATATATAAAAATATATATTGATACATATATATTATTTTTTTCCATTATATATTATTTAGAACTGTATAATATAACTGTATAGTATAAAGCACTGTGTTATACAATGCCTCGATAATTATATGTAACAAATGACAAAGATCCTTATAAATAACTCCTCATAAATTTCATCCATGGCTGTGTTGAATGCCTACCTGTGGCTGACGTGCCGTAGGGCTATCACGATCATCTACAAGCCTATTGATTCTAAGTGACCAGAGACATTGCCTCCTTGAGGCCACGTGAAAGGACTCTGTGGTTTCTATTTTTTGAAAGTTGTCAGTCTCGCTGACAATTTCACGAGCAAAGCCAAAGATTGATGGGACAGGGGAGGCCAAGCGATCTGTCATTGTGAGGGTAACAGATTAAGTCATATTGGCAGGCTGTTGTGAAAATGTTTGCATTGCAGCTGTTGGTACTTTTTACCTGTTGTCTCGCTCGCTTCCCCTCCTTTGTATAGATCGCTGCAGATGAAGCAATGATTCCAACTCCACCAACAATAACCCAACGACGTGCAGCCATTGTTTTCATGATGGGCCATTATGACTTTGTGTTTATCTTGTACATTTTCGACATTTTACTGACTTGCATTGTAGGTGTCCGACAATGAGATTATCACACGGTTACAATGATTTACACAATTTGTGTTTGTGTTTCAGGGGAAAGTAGTAATCCCGTGAGTGTCCCGGAGATACCGAAGCCTCTGAAGGCCCCCATAAGCCAAGCATCTCCAAGCAGTTCTCCAGCAGGTGACAACAACGTAGCCTTAATTTGTCTATTTTTTATGTATTCACGTCTGTAAAAGTTGCTCGACTCTTCTGGATGTTGCGTGGCAGCTCAGCTACTTAGATCCATTTAGGATTCATCAAACACACTCGAGGAGGATTTCTAAAGTAAGCCGGTTTATACAAGGCATTCCTTCCTGAATTACTTTGTAATGACTCAATTAGCTTTCATTTCTGCACAAAGGAGATTTACTTGCATAAATTAGCTTATCATCATTGAGGAAGTGTCACCGCTAAAGGACAGTTTCTAGATACAACATGCAGTCGCTGTCACACCTATGAGAATGTAATATAGACATCTGTGTATACTTTGTGCTCGAACAGAACAGACTTCTGCCATTCAGAGGCTGACAGGGGACAACAAGTAACCCAGGGGACTGGCAATGTAGACGTTTGTGAAAAGGTCAACTTGACACAGCCTCTGACAATCGACCCGCGGTTCTGTCTTCTTTGATAAAAATCAGATAAACCTAAGACCACTAATTGATCCGCAGCCTGTTTAAATGTTGGCCATGCATATCTTCATTGCATATGATTATAGCCAAAAGAAAAAAAAACATTCAAATCGGAGAAAAGAAAGGCCCAACAACTACAATGGATGCATGGAAATGAGAGGGGGACAGAAGTCTGGAAGCATAGAGATTTGGTTTCAGCATTTTACTGTAATATGATACCATAGCATTGATCGCCATATTCCTAACACTGGAAATTTTGACGAATTTGGACAATGACTAATGTCTTGGATGTACTTCTTGGCATCGTACTGCATATGTGGAATTTATATTTTAAAGTCCTCAGGTATGTCACTAGACCAGTGTTTCCCAACCAACGCCCCTCCGGCTGTTGCAAAACTGCAACTTCCAGCATGCACGGACAGCCAAAGGCTGTCCGGGCATGCTGGGAGTTGTAGTTTTGTAACAGCCAGAGGTGCGCTGGTTGGGAAATACTACAGTAGACTAAAGTTAGGTTCACATCAGCTTTTATTTTTGTAACAGTGGAGTCAAAGATTGCACAAATAAATAGGTCTACACACAATAGCTAACTAAATAAATAAAGTTCTCTTAAAGGGGGAAAACATTTTTTCTTAAATTAACTAGATTAAAAGTTAAACAGATTTGATTACTTGTATTTAACAAATCTTAATCCTTCCAGTACTTATCAGCTACTGTATACTACAGAGGAAGTTGAGTTATTCTCTTTAGTCTGACCACAATGCTCTCTGCTGCCACCTCTGTCCGTGTCAGGAACTGTCAAGAGTAGGAGCGAATGCCCATAGCAAACCTATACTGATCCGGACAGTTTCTAAAATGGACAGAGGTGTCAGCAGAGAACAAGCTTCACTATCCAATGAATTGGGGGGAGAAGATGTCTGATCACGGGGGGGGGATGCGGTCACCACTGGGAATCCCAACGATCTCCCGCGAGCAAGCTCCTCTCCGACCCTCCTATGGAGCGTCAGCTGACATGCCCCTTCCATGTATCCCATAGAGATACATGGAGGGGGCGTGTCAGCCACGTCTTCCTCCAGGCACAGAACGGCTGCTTTCGGCAGACTTCCAGGGCCCTGTTCAGGAGATTGTGGGGAGTCTTAGTGGTTGGACCAATCACACCTAACGACAGCCCCCCGCCCCCCCGCGCGACCCCGCGATCTATAACTTGTCCCCTATCCATAGGGATAAATTATGTTTCACTGCCCTACACCTTTGAGACTCCTCTTCTACTAAACATTTTAGGACCCTGCATAGAGGAGACTTTGCTGACAATCTAGTATTAGGATTAGCAAACTTTTTGGAGGCGGTTTCAGTTTACTTCCCTCTTCACCCATTGTCCTGACATCCATGAGGCTGGCTTCACACTACAAAATTGCTGCGTAGAATTCTACTTTGCTGTCAATGGGATTCTACTGCACAGTGCACATGACGGAATAACAGTGGCAAAGAACTTTTGGTGGAAAACCACATTGAATACATTGCCATCTATGGAAACGGCAATGTTTGCTCTGTCCTCTAAATATTCCAGCTGGAGGTTCTGTAATGTGAACCCACCCTTGCAGGTTTTTTCTTCATAAAAATAATGTCAGGGCTGAACATAGCTGCTATAGTCTGTTTTTGTGCACAAGTGATGCTTTTCCGCTATTTTCCCTGACCTTCACCAGCTTGCAAATTATTTGATTCTAATAAAACTGAAGGAGATAGTAAAATTACACTGTAAACTCCATTAGGGCCCAGTGCAATAGTATTAGATTAAACAGCCTTATAAGTAAATTATATCAAATGAAGAATAGTCCAAATATATGGTAATACAATTACTATATGTCATTCAAGGCATTTGAAGCTTTCCTAAAAACAATATGTACTCCTGAACTAAAGGGCATTGTACTCCAAATAATACAGACAGATTACACAACACCGGACAGCCGAAGATGTGTTTCTTATCTGGACTTAGCACCTCTGCAAAAGCAAAAGCATGGTGGCCCTATCTTAACAGTGTCCTGTAAGGAAATGTAGTCTGGGTCGCCCTCTCAGCTGTACATGCCATATACATCACTCTTCTCCCGCTGTCAGGAGAAGGGTGGACATGGAGACCATGATCAGGAAGTTCCTTTTCATTCTTTTCCTTGTGTGACATGTGGACAGGAAACAAAAGACTGATTTCAGGGCCCACACAGGAAAGCAGAAACAGGTTACCATGAGTGTTTAGGCTCGCCTTGTGTTCTGCAGAAAGGAAGCAGCACAGGCTACTGCATGTAACCACTGCGAGGCACTAAAAATGTCTATGAAAATGTAAAAAAAAAATAATAATAACATTTTCAAGTTCTGCTTTCTGTTTGGTGCCCATCATCAAAGTTACTCTCCTAACCCTTTTCATTTATGCCATAGATTGCACCCTTTAACCTTTGTTATTCTTTATTATATTACTAAATATAAATATTGTATGTCTGACATCTAAACCAGGGCTTCAAAACCTTTTACTACAAAGAGCCTCATCAACCACAACATGGCAATGCCTAGGCCTCACCATTAGTTAAAGTTTATGCCAAAATTATATATTTTTCGTTATTTATCTTGAGCAGTAACCTATAATCAGTATAGCATTAAAAGAAGAAAAAGGGAGTCCTTGATAAACTAGAGATTTGTACAAATCTCTATAAAATGTACGTCTATGTTGTTAGGTCTCATATATACCTGGATAATGTTACTGTCACGATTCGGCTTCCAGGTAGTGGATCCTCTGTGTCAGCGAGGGATTGGCGTGGACCGTGCTAGTGGACCGGTTCTAAGAGGCTACTGGTTTTCACCAGAGCCCGCCGCAAAGCGGGATGGTCTTGCTGCGGCAGTAGCAACCAGGTCGTATCCACTAGCAACGGCTCTACCTCGCTGACTGCTGAGAAGGCGTGGAACAGAAGGACTAGGCAGAGGCAAGGTCAGACGTAGCAGAAGGTCGGGGGCAGGCGGCAAGGTTCGTAGTCAGGATGGGTAGCAGAAGTTCAGGTACACAGGCTTTGGACACACTAAACGCTTTCACTGGCACAAGGCAACAAGATCCGGCAAGGGAGTGCATGGGAGGAGGTCAGATAAAGGCAGGGAGCAGGTGGAAGCCAATTAAGCTAATTGGGCCAGGCACCAATCATTGGTGCACTGGCCCTTTAAGTCTCAGAGAGCTGGCGCGCGCGCGCCCTAGAGAGCGGAGCCGCGCGCGCCAGCACATGACAGCAGGGGACCGGGACGGGTAAGTGACCTGGGATGCGATTCGCGAGCGGGCGCGTCCCGCTGTGCGAATCGCATCCCCAACGGCCATGACAGTGCAGCGCTCCCGGTCAGCGGGACTGACCGGGGCGCTGCAGGGAGAAAGACGCCGTGAGCGCTCCGGGGAGGAGCGGGGACCCGGAGCGCTAGGCGTAACAGTACCCCCCCCCTTAGGTCTCCCCTTCTCTTTGTCCGGTAACTGCCTCCCCTGGGATGAGGACACCGGGAAGGAATGGAGGGTTTCCTCAACGGCAGGCAGTACAGCAGGAGTGGGAATGGGGAGGGAGGGCAGAGGGCGAGGCCTGGCACGGGGCAGTGTGACACCAGGACGGGGGCCATGGGGAGGCACAGAGGCTTGCCTGACGGGACTGGGAGGGGGGGAGAGGCACTTCCTGTGGCAGGCAGAGTCCCAGTTCCTGATCTCCCCGGTGGTCCAATCAATGGTGGGGGAATGAAGCCGGAGCCAAGGCAGACCGAGGAGGACCTCAGAGGTACAGTTGGGGAGAATGAAGAACTCAATCCTCTCAAGGTGGGGTCCAATAGACATGAGGAGGGGCTCTGTGCGGTAACGCACGGTGCAGTCCAATCTGGCTCCGTTGACCGCGGAAATGTAGAGCGGCTTGACGAGACGGGTCACCGGGATGCTGAATTTATTAACAAACGACTCCAAAATAAAATTTCCAGAGGCACCGGAGTCCAAGCAGGCCACGGCTGAGAGGGAGGAGTTGGCTGAAGAAGAAATCCGCACGGGTACCGTGAGACGTGGAGGAGCAGACTTGGAACCAAGAGACGCCACACCCACGTGAGCTGGGTGCGTGCGTGCGTTTCCCAGGCGTGGAGGACGGATAGGGCAATCCACCAAGAAATGCTCGGTACTGGCACAGTAAAGACAGAGATTTTCTTCTCTACGGCGATTCCTCTCTTCCTGGGTCAGGCGAGACCGATCCACTTGCATGGCCTCCTCGGCGGGAGGCCCAGGCGAAGACTGCAAAGGATGCTGTGGGAGAGGTGCCCAGAGATCTAAGTCTTTTTCCTGGCGGAGCTCTTGGTGTCGCTCAGAAAAACGCATGTCAATGCGGGTAGCCAAATGGATGAGTTCTTGGAGGTTGGCAGGAATCTCTCGTGCGGCCAGCACATCCTTGATGCGACTGGATAGGCCTTTTTTAAAGATCGCGCAGAGAGCTTCATTATTCCAGGATAGTTCAGAAGCAAAAGTACGGAATTGTATGGCGTACTCGCCAACGGAAGAATTACCCTGGACCAGGTTCAACAGGGCAGTCTGGGCAGAAGAAGCTCGGGCTGGCTCCTCGAAGACACTCCGGAGTTCAGCGAAGAAGGCCTGGACTGTGGCTGTGGCAGGATCATTGCGGTCCCAGAGCGGTGTGGCCCAAGACAAGGCCTTTCCTGAAAGAAGGCTTACTACGAACGCCACCTTAGACCGTTCTGAAGGAAACAAGTCCGACAACATCTCCATATGCAGGGAACACTGAGACAAAAATCCACGGCAGAGTTTAGAGTCCCCATCAAATTTGTCCGGCAGGGACAAGCGGAGGTTAGGAGCGGCCACTCGCTGCGGAGGAGGTGCAGGAGCTGGCGGAGGAGATGGTTGCTGCTGTAGCAGAGGCAGAAGTTGCTGTAACATGGCGGTCAACTGCGACAGCTGCTGTCCTTGTTGGGCAATCTGCTGCGATTGCTGAGCGACCACCGTGGGAAGATCAGCGAGACTTGGCAGCGGCACCTCAGCGGGATCCATGGCCGGATCTACTGTCACGATTCGGCTTCCAGGTAGTGGATCCTCTGTGTCAGCGAGGGATTGGCGTGGACCGTGCTAGGGGACCGGTTCTAAGAGGCTACTGGTTTTCACCAGAGCCCGCCACAAAGCGGGATGGTCTTGCTGCGGCAGTAGCAACCAGGTCGTATCCACTAGCAACGGCTCTACCTCGCTGACTGCTGAGAAGGCGTGGGACAGAAGGACTAGGCAGAGGCAAGGTCAGACGTAGCAGAAGGTCGGGGGCAGGCGGCAAGGTTCGTAGTCAGGATGGGTAGCAGAAGTTCAGGTACACAGGCTTTGGACACACTAAACGCTTTCACTGGCACAAGGCAACAAGATCCGGCAAGGGAGTGCATGGGAGGAGGTCAGATAAAGGCAGGGAGCAGGTGGAAGCCAATTAAGCTAATTGGGCCAGGCACCAATCATTGGTGCACTGGCCCTTTAAGTCTCAGAGAGCTGGCGCGCGCGCGCCCTAGAGAGCGGAGCCGCGCGCGCCAGCACATGACAGCAGGGGACCGGGACGGGTAAGTGACCTGGGATGCGATTCGCGAGCGGGCGCGTCCCGCTGTGCGAATCGCATCCCCAACGGCCATGACAGTGCAGCGCTCCCGGTCAGCGGGACTGACCGGGGCGCTGCAGGGAGAAAGACGCCGTGAGCGCTCCGGGGAGGAGCGGGGACCCGGAGCGCTAGGCGTAACAGTTACTTTTCCGATTAGTGTATAGAAAAAAGATGTCCCTACAGACAAAGGTGCCCTAAAACGTAACTTTTACTTGTCAGTTCTTAATAAAATCCACCAAATAAACATAGTGATTCTACCTGTGCCACACAGAGATTTGTGCAGACAAAAAATGGCTTGTGTAGCGTTACTCTGGTCAAAACTGCCTTCCCAGCTACACCTCACCAACAACTGAAGGGCACCAAAACCTGATGGTCCAATCCAGCACAGTAAACAAGTACCAATCTTGTAAATTGGCATTTATTTAAAGAGCCTATTCATGGCTCGAGCACCAGCAGGTGGGCTGATCGCTGGCCCTATTACACAGGGTAGCATTGGCCTATTCAGCCGATAATCATCATGTCTAATAGAGCTTTTAGATTAATGTTGGCCTAACATGTTAATTTCAGCAGGATTGGCAAACCATTTAATGTCTATAGTTGCCTGCTGACATTTTCCTTATGACAGATATCAGGGGAGAGAGGGATAATTTTCTTCTCAGAAGAGATAACCTGTTACCTAAGATGTCTGGCACAGCTTTACCTCCCTCTCTCCATCTAAAACACATGCAACAGGCAAGTATTTGGGGAGTTTGGTAGAGAGCTGTCATTTGGCCAATTGCTATTTGAAATGTATGGCCAGCATTATAGTTTGAGAAGTGCTGTTCTAAAGCTGGCCATAGATATGAGATATGTATCTACCAATCACTGGTATTATATTGCTTATTTTAGTACCACCTCCTGTTATCTTACTTGTATGACCACCATAAATCAGATTGTCTGCAGCTCATGTATCATGTATCTCATGAGTCTGGTTGGCTGTAACCATAAGCGTTGTCCTTCTTCCATATTGCACGACTGTTGTTTGTTGTGGATGGTTCCAATGATTTTCTCATTGCATTTTTGGGGGACACACAGTTGGATATTTAAAAGAAAAAAGTGAAAAGGTTAAATATGTAGGTCCAGCAAGAAAAATATATGTAACACTGCTGGATTTGGATGCACTGACCTGTATGGCTGATGACATGGGCCGTATCGGGGAGCGGAATCTAAGGTGCCGCTGGTCTTCACCAGAGCAGGATGGGCTTGTTGCGGCAGGCAACACCCAGGTCGCTACCCCCGATACGACTCGACCACACAGGTAGCTGGGCGAGGCAAAGTACAGTAGGATGAGGCAGAGACGAAGTCAGACTAGCAGAAGGTCAAGGCAGGCAGTTTATAACTGGGTACTTTGAAGCGGATATATTTGGCTGACAACCATACTGTGTCACCAGGAGAGAACTTGGGAGAAGAACTTTTCTTGGCCACTTGAGATTTCATACGAGACATAGCATGCAAAAGAGAGGAATGTGTCTTCTGCCAGATGGTGGAGAAGTTTTGCACTTGCTCATCTACCGCAGGAACTCTGGAAGAAGAGGATAAAGGAAGGATAAACTATGAAGAAAGGCAAAGTTCCAGTGGATTCAGAATCCTTATGGTTGTATGAGAACTCTACCCAAGGAAGTAAATTGACCCAGTCGTCTTGACGAGCAGAAATGAAATTACGAAGATAGTCTCCTAAGACCTGATTCACCCTCTCAACCTGTCCATCGGATTGAGGGTGGTAGGCTGAGGAAAAATCCAGTTTGACTTGGAGATGTCTTAAGTCTTTTCTGGAGGCAGGTGCTGAAGATTTGCTGGTGCTGCAGAGATGAGACGCTCAGGAGGAATAATACGCTGAGGAGGAGATTCTTGGTCATGCACATCAGAAGACCTGGAAAGAGCGTCAGCTCGTAAATTCTTCTCTGCAGCATGGAAGTGGATGTAGAAGTCAAATCTGGAGAAGAACAGAGACCATCAGGCCTGCCGTGGGTTGAGTCGTTGGACTGTCTGAAGATAGAGCAAGTTCTAGTAAAAGGATGTACAGAACCCTCCAAGAGAAGACACCATTCTTCCAAGGCCAATAGTTCACGGTCTCCTATAGTATAGTTTTTCTCCACGGGAGAGAAGGTTTTAGAGAAAAAAAACACAGGTTACAATTCTTCCCTTAGAGGACTTTTGTGTTAGGACAGCACCTGCTCCAACTGAAGAAGCATCCACCTCCAGAAGAAAAGGCTTGCCAGAGTCGGGTCTAGACAGGATCGGAGCCAAATTGCTGATAGTAATTGGCAAAACCCAGAAAGAGTTGAATAGCTTTTAAGCCGGTAGGTCGGGGCCAGTGCAGTACAGCAGACAACTTGTTTGGATCCATCTGTAGACCTTGACTAGTAACAATGTAACCCAGAAAAGGAAGACTGGATTTTTCAAAGACACACATCTCCTGTTTAGCGTAAACATGGTTGTCTCGGAGAAGTTGTAAGACCTGGCGGATGTGGGAATGATGACTCTGAACATTGGGCAAGTAGATGAGAATTTCGTCCAAATAGACCACGACACAGATGTATAAGAGGTCACAAAAAATATCATTAACGAACTCCTAGAAGACTGCTGGAGCATTGCAGAGTCCAAACGGCATCACAAGGTTACTCAAAATGTCCATCCTGAGTATTTAATGTAGTCTTCCATTTGTTACCTTGTCTTATGCGAATCAAGTTATAGGCACCTCGAAGGTCAAGTTTGGAGAAGATTCTCACCCCATGCAGACGATCAAATAACTCAGAGATCAAGGAAAGTGGGTAGCAGTTCCTGATGGTGATTTTATTCAGTCCGCGATAGTCAATGCAGGGTCGCAAAGAACCGTCTTTTTTCTCTACAAAGAAGAATCTGGCTCCGGGGAAGATGACTTCCTGATAAAGCCATTTTGAAGATTTTCTTGAATATGTTTACACATGGCCTGAGTTTCGAGAATAGACAGAGGATAAATTCGTCCCCAAGGAGGAGTGGTCCCGGGCAATAAGTCAACAGGACAATCGTAGGGACTAGAGATAAGCGAATCGAAGCTGACGAACCAGAATTCGTTGCAAATTTCATGAAATATTCGATTCACAATGAATGCGAATATTGCCGCGATTCGATCGTGCGAATCGCTTCATTAAACTTCATTTTACAGCGTTCCAGGCTATTGGAGACCTAAAATGGGGATCCACGTGTGAGTACATGGGGCAGGGGATTATGGGAGGGCGGGAAACAGCGGCAGGAATGAAGGTAGGCGGGATGACCCTGAATCACATGTGAGATGCAGCCTATCAGCATTCATTGACCCCTGTGATGTCAAAGCCCTGTATAATCAGCAGCCATCTTTCCTCTCTTCATTTCGTCTATGATAGATAGAACCGGACTGCATGTCTGACTAGCTTATATCACAGCGTTACACTGCAACTGCTAGTCACATCAGCATTGGGGAAAGACAGGAGTGCAGAGTGCTTTGCTGTTCAGACTGAGAAGGATCATTGATAGCTAAACCTCCTATTCACATTATTGAGCATTGCAGCAGAGAGTGGCAGATAGCTGTCAGCTGCCTCATACAGATCAACAAGCTGCCTGAACTTTACCAACCATCTTACCACCTCATTTTTCAGCGCAATTCAGTATTTTTTGGCTCCACAAATCATCTGCTGCTCAGAATTGTGTGACAGAGTGCAATTTAGGGTTTAATCCCTGTATTTTTTTTTATTGTGGTGCTGCACTGTTGGGTCCTGCTGCTGTTCACAAATACGTTATTTTTCAGTGGACTGTAGTGCATTTGTCTGCCCTCATACGTGCATAACACATGCCTACATCAAAGCAGTCTACTATTCTGTATCTGTAACAAGTCTAGATACAGGGAAAGTCCTGACTCCTGGCAAAAGTAATCACCTGCTGGTGGTTTTTTTCTGCATATAGTTGCGCATATTACTGCCCTCATCAGTGCATACCGCATAGGTACATCCAAGTATTGTGCCATTTAGTACCTGTTAATCTGTCAAGGGGCTCCATACTGTCAAAGTCCAAACAATAGTATTCACCGGCTGGTGTTTTAAAAAAATACAGAGTTTTTTCTGCGTATAGTTGCGCATATTACTGCCCTCATCAGTGCATACCGCATAGGTACATCCAAGTATTGTACCTTTTTTTACCTGTTAATCTGTCAAGGGGCTCCATACTGTCAAAGTCCAAACAATTGTATTTTTGTAAAACACCAGCCGGTGAATACTATTGTTTGGACTTTGACAGTATGGAGCATCTTGACAGATTAACAGGTACTAAATGGTACAATACTTGGATGTACGTATGCGGTATGCACTGATGAGGGCAGTAATATGCGCAACTATACGCAGAAAAAACTCTGTATTTTTGTAAAACACCAGCCGCTGAATACTGAGTTTTTTCTGCGTAGTATAGTTGCGCATATTACTGCCCTCAACAGTGCATACCGCACACGTACATCCAAGTATTGTACCATTTAGTACCTGTTAATCTGTCAAGGTGCTCCATAATGTCAAAGTCCAAACAATAGTATTCACCGGCTGGTGTTTTTCAAAAATACAGAGTTTTTTCTGCGTATAGTTGCGCATATTACTGCCCTCATCAGTGCATACCGCATACGTACATCCAAGTATTGTACCATTTACTACCTGTTAATCTGTCAAGGTGCTCCATACTGTCAAAGTCCAAACAATAGTATTCACCGGCTGGTGTTTTTAAAAAATACAGAGTTTTTTCTGCGTATAGTTGCGCATATTACTGCCCTCATCAGTGCATACCGCATAGGTACATCCAAGTATTGTAACATTTTTTACCTGTTAATCTGTCCTGGGGCTCCATACTGTCAAAGTCCAAACAATAGTATTCACCGGCTGGTGTTTTTCAAAAATACAGAGTTTTTTCTGTGTATAGTTATGCATATTACTGCCCTCATCAGTGCATACCGCATAGGTACATCCACCGCACTGGTCCAAACAATAGTATTCACTGGCTATATATGGTTTACTGATGCCGCTGTGGGGTCTGGGAATTTCAAATTTTCTCATAGGTAGCATCTGCTATCCAAAATCTTTTTCAAAAATTTCAAAAATTGTGTTGTTTTTTTTTGGGGGGGGGGGGGGGGGATTGTGAAGCCCTGCTGTGTACTTGTGCATCAGCCAACTCCAGGCTGTGTCATTCAGGCAACATATGGTTTACTGATGCCGCTGCTGGGCCTGGGTCTGGGAATTTCAAATTTTCTCATAGGTATTACCCGCTATCCAAAATGTTCTTCAAAAATTTCTAAAATTGTTGTGTTTTTTCTTAGGGATTGTGAAGCCCTGGTGTGTACTCATGCATCAGCCAACTCCAGACTGTGTCATTCAGGCAGTCTATGGTTTACTGATGCTGGGCCTGGGTCTGGGAAATTAAAATGTTCTCATAGGTAGCACCCGCTATCCAAAATCTTTGGTTTAAATTTCTTAATTCATTTTTTAATCTTAGGGATTGTGAAGGCCTACTGTCTACTCATGCTGCTGGCAACTCCGGGCTGTGCCATTCATCCACTATATGGTCTCCTCGTGCTGCCAACACCTCCACGCTGTGTCATTCAGCCACTATATGGTCTCCTCATGCTGCCAACATGTCCACACTGTGTCATTCAGCCACTATTTGGTGTCCTCATGCTGCCAACACCTCCACGCTGTGCCAGTCAGCAACTATATGGTCTCCTCATGCTGCCAACACCTCCACGCTGTGTCATTCAGCCACTATATGGTCTCCTCATGCTGCCAACATGTCCACACTGTGTCATTCAGCCACTATATGGTGTCCTCATGCTGCCAACACCTCCACGCTGTGCCATTCATCCACTAAATGGTCTCCTCATACTGCCAACATCTCCACGCTGTGTCATTCAGCCACTATATGGTCTTCTCATGCTGCCAACATGTCCACACTGTGTCATTCAGCCACTATATGGTGTCCTCATGCTGCCAACACCTCCACGCTGTGCCAGTCAGCAACTATATGGTCTCCTCATGCTGCCAACACCTCCACACTGTGTCATTCAGCCACTATATGGTCTTCTCATGCTGCCAACATGTCCACACTGAGTCATTCAGCCACTTTATGGTGTCCTCATGCTGCCAACACCTCCACGCTGTGTCATTCAGCCACTATATGGTCTCCTAATGCTGCCAACATGTCCACACAGTGTCATTCAGCCACTAAATGGTGTCCTCATGCTGCCAACACCTCCACGCTGTGCCATTCAACCACTATATGGTCTCCTCATGCTGCCAACACCTCCAAGCTGTGTCATTCAGTCACTATATGGTCTCCTGACACTGATGCCACCACCAGGCTCTGTCATTGTGCTGCTGTGAGGCAGTGATTCTAAAAGCGATGCCGGTAATCTGCATATTATTCTGAATAACAGTATTATTTCACTACTCCAGCACACTCCATATGCGTTTTAGAACACAGCAAAGTGTTCTATACCCCTATAGAGGCTGTATGTAGGCTAGAAATAGCCTTTTTTAATATAGATTCACCACGAAAAAATTCAGATCGAAACCAACTTTTTCTGAAAATTCAGCGAATCGGCCAAATCGAATTTTTGAAAAGTTCGCTCATCTCTAGTAGGGACGATGAGGTGGCAATATTTCAGCTTGCTTCTCACTGAAGACATCAGCATAGTCCAGCAGATACGAAGGCAATTTGGGCAGAGGAGTAGAAGGAGACATTAGACTTAGATGGACGAGTATTGACTGTGGCAATAAGGTCCCCAACAGAGAACTTCTCCAGTTTTCCAATCCAGCTTCGGGGCATGGAGTTGGTACAGTGAGGAAGCACATAGAACAATTTCTCCTTATGCAAGACTCCAACCTGCATAGATAACGGTTCTGTGCGATATAGCACAGTACAGTCCAGATTTTCTCCATTAACCGTAAAGATGTACAAGGGCTTCAACAGGCGAGAGACCAGCAAATGATACCTATGAACTAAGGAGGCATCAATAAAATTTCCTGCGGAAGCAGAATCCAGGAAGGCAAGAACAGAAATAATCTCTTTGGAGGGTAGGGAAAGCTGGACCGACAAATTCAAGTGTGGAGAGGTGGTGTTCACACCTAGGGAAGCTTCTCCCACAAACCCTAGGTGCGAGCATTTCCCTGTGATTGTGGACGTATAGGACAATCTTTGAGGAAATGATCTGCACTGGTGCCGTAGAAACATAGATTCTCTGCTCTTCGGCGAGTTCTTTCCTGCAGAGTCAGGTGAGACCGACCCACCTGCATAGCCTCCACTGCGGGAGGCAACGTAGAAGGTTGCAGTGGATGCTGGAAGACTGGTGCCAGGCGAGGAAAGCGCAGAGGTCGTGCAGACTCCCTTTCTTGACGTTGTTCCTCACGTCGCTCAGAGAAAAGGATATCAATCCGGGAGGCCAGCTGAATAAGATCATTTAAGGTAGATGGCAATTCCTGGGCAGCAAGGACATCCTTAATATGGCTAGAGATTCGTCTTGAAAGTGGCGCAAAGAGATTTATTATTCCAGGATAACTCTGAAGCTAGAGTACGAAATCAGATAGCGTACTTGCCCACAGAGAAGTTACCATGAGAAAGGCTCAGCAAAGCCGTTTCAGCGGAAGAAGCTTGTGCAGGTTCTTCGAAAACACTTCGGAATTATGTCAGGAAAGCCTGAAGACTGGCTGTGAGAGGGTCACTGCGATCCCATAATGGAGTTGTCCAGGACAGAGCCCTTCCAGTTAACAAACTGATGACAAAGGCCACCTTCGCTCATTCCGTAGGGAACTGTTCCACCATAAGCTCTATGTACATGGAGAACTGTGTCACAAATCCACGGCAGGACTTGGGATCCCCTTCATACTTCTCGGGAAGAGACAAATGGAGCTTGGATCCCGTGGTGACTGCAGGAGAGGGAGGCATTAGCAGAGCAGAAGGAGGCTGAGGCTGCTGCGGTTGTTGCTGGGCAGTAGGCAACTGCTGCATCATGGCGGACAGCTGGTTTAACTATTGCACCTCTTGGGCCAACTGCTGTGACTGGAGAGCCACTATAGCGGCGAGATCTTTATCACCGGGCAGAGGTACCCCAGCGGAATCCATGGCTGGATCTTGCTGTAACGCTGCTGGATGTGGATCCACTGACCTGTGTGGCTGATGACACAGGCCGTATCGGGGAGCGGAGTCTAAGGTGTCCCTGGTCTTCACCACAGCCCGCCATAAGACAGGATTGGTTTGCTGCAGGAGGCGACACCCAGGTCGCTACCCCCGATACGACTCAACCCCACAGGTAGCTGGGCGAGGCAAAGTACAGTTGGATGAGGAAGAGATGAAGTCAGACTAGCAGAAGGTCAAGGCAGACGGCAAAGGTGCGTAGTCAATAATGTAGCGGAAGGGTCAGAACAATTGTGTCAGGTGTTGCACATAATTATGGGCGTACTGGCCCTTTAAATTTCAGAGCTCCAGCGTGTGCGCCCTAGGAGACGGGGACACGCGTGCCAGAGCTGAGAGGCAGAGGAAGAGGCAGCAGAGGACCGTGGTAAGTGACGGGTCTGGATTTGCATGCGGGCGTGTCCTGCAATGCGAATCCCTGCCCCGCCGGCAGCAGGGGAGAGCGGAACAATGCGCTCACAGCCAGCGTAAGTGGCCAGAGCGCAGTGTGTAACAATATAGGCCCAGATTTATCAAACTGTGTGAGAGAAAAACTGGAGCGATTTTCCCACAGCAACCAATCACAGCTCAGCTAACGAGCTCTGGTAAAGTGAAAGCTGAGCTGTGATTGGTTGCTCTTTGTGCCTCTATCTGGGCGTAGCAAAGAAAGTTTTTAACGATGTCCCGATCAGCTAGGACGCAGCAGGAGGGTGCCTTACCTGCCTCCTGCGCATCCGAACGGCGATTGATTGCTGCAAACCTGAAATCCAGGCTTGAGCAATTAACCGCCGATAACACTGATCAATGCAAAGCTATGGCTTTGCAGTGATCTGTTTAAAAGAGCAGTGTGTGCAGTGTTATAGCCCCCTATGGGAGCTATAACACTGTAAAAAAAAAAAAAAAGGGAACAAAAAAAGTTAATAAAGATCATTTAACCCCTTCCCTAATAAAAGTTTGAATCACCCCCTTTTTCCCATAAAAAACTGTGTAAATAAACATGTGTGGTATCACCGTGTGCGTAAATGTCCAAACTATAAAAACATATCGTTAATTAAACTGCACTGTCAATGGTGTACGCACATAAAAATTCTGAAGTCCAAAATAGAATAGCGTATATTTGGTCACTTTTTATAACATAAAAAAATGAATAAAAAGCGTTCAAAACAAATATTGTACCGATAAAAACTTCAGATCACGGCGCAATAAATGAGCCCTTATACCACCCCATACGTGGAACAATAAAAAAGTTTTTGGGGGTCAGAGGACAATTTTAAACGAATACATTTTCCTGCATGCAGTTATGATTTTTTTCCGAAGTAATAAAAAATCAAACCTATATAAGTAGGGCATCATTTTAATCGTACAGACCTACAGAATAAAGATAAGATGTCAAATGTACTGCGTAGAAACAGAAGCCCCAAAATTTACAAAATGGCGTTTTTTCTTCCATTTTGTCGAACAATGATTTTTTTTCCGTTTTGTCGTAGATTTTTTTGGTAAAATGACTGATGTCATTACAAAGTAGAATTGGTGGTGCAAAAAATAAGCCATCATATGGATTTTTAGGTTCAAAATTGAAAGTGTTATGATTTTTAAAAGGTAAGGACGAAAAAACGAACGCTATGTACTTAAGGGGTTAAAAAGCATTTGGGGACTCTGTGAAGGGAGGGGGCATTCCCCTGTGGACGTACATTATGATGTGATGGCGGGTAGACCAGATGTGGCACTGCCAGCTCTTGTGCAGGTTGCGCAAAGTGGAGCAGCAAAGAAAAAAAATATATATATACATATATATATATACATATTTTAAGGAGCACTTTTCTCTCTGCAGATGCCCATGCCTCAATAAAAGCTTTAAAAAAACACACACACGCGCTCATCCGCAATGAGATGCTCCCTATCCTGAAGCTATTACTTGCCTTCCTTTGCAGTTGGAAATATAACAGAAATGAATGCCCCACAAGGTGCAACACATTTTTGCACGATCCTGAGATTCCACCTCTTCTATTAAGGATTCGTCCATGTTGTCAGTGACTAAGCATTAGGAGTAGTTCTCGAATGGGTTGCATGTTTACCTTAACGTTTTGCAATTAGCAATTTATTGGTACAATTTTCTCACGTGGAGAATTTATCGCTAAGTGTTCCACTTTCTACGAGAGTCAAGTTATCAATACCGTTCATTCCATAAACCTGCCTATAAAGTGTATTCAGCATACTAAGTTACTTCAGCTTAATTTATTCCTGATCTATGCATTATGCACACAACTTGCTAATGATATGTAAATGTGGGTTATAAAGTGCTACAGAATCCACCGGGCCTGCTGTTTAAAGATCTTATAACAACCTTAGATTGGCGGTAAAGTCTCAACTGTGTTTATGCTTCCATCAAAATCAAATGATGCAATTTACATGCAGATTGCCACTGTCAAACACATGGTATCTTGTCAAAATATTTGGTGGGAGGATTTGTTTCTTTTTTCCTAATTAATGTCATTCTTCTACTTTTAAGTTAACTCCTTAGCTTTCATTTTAAAACAAATTACTTTTAACCATGTATAGAAGACAGTCTTTTACCATGTTCCTTTTTATTGCGGACCATATTGGAAAGCTTGAGGAGATTCAGTCATTATTTTACCTGTTTTAACACTACATCCATTGTCACTATGCAATTTTAAGGAGAGGTAATGGTGAGTAAATGTTTGTCTTCTGTGTGTTGTCTTTTTACGCAATGTGCTCAAAAATCATAAAAAATATTAATTTTCAATGATTTTACTAAAAGTAAAGTGTAGTTGCTATTTTGCATGGATTTACTGAACAAACTAGGGTAAGGCTAAATTCACACTACGATTATGTAATACGGCTGCTGGATTCGGTGGGGAAATGTACAAACTGTAATATCTGTCTTGGGTTATGTTCAGACTGCCGTTGGATTTTGGTTGTCTGAACAGTGTTATATTCCCAGGCCAGGGAAGAGTTAAAGCCTTTGGCTTTTTTTCCAACGATTCTTTGGGTGTGTCTAGATAAATCCAGCTCAGTCTAGCTTCTGGGCTGGTGATTGACATCCTGTCTTTCTGCTTACATGCCTGACATGCTGCTATGGAGTTGTTGGTGAAACACTCTTTGCTTGTGCTTTAAATCTACTATTTTTGCTTTAGCATGCACTTTGTATGTTCTGGGTTTTAGCCATGATGGGTTTTATGTAGCATGATCAAAGTAAATTTTAATCTGTGTTTGATTAGTCGTTTTTTAGGATTTGTATGTCCTTTCTGCTAAGTAGCTGTTCACACTATGTTTCTGTGTTTCTGTACTAATATATCCCTGTTACCTGTCCATGGGGACTGTGGGGAATTGAGAATTAGTACAAGAGATCTCCGTGTTCCATGGTGGACTCTGGGAGATTGCGTTCAAGTATCAAGACATTCCTGTGTCTTCTGGTGGTTCTGGGGTATTGTTTTTATTCCTGTTTAGCAATAAATCTCTTTTACCTTTGTGTAGGGGACTCTGGGGTATTGATTATTCCTTTGTCTACCGAAGGTTATTCCTTTGTCTACCGGAGGTTATCTGCGGGATTGAGCTCATGTCCGTTTAGTTCTTGGAGTCTATTTTGACTCTTTCCTAGTCTTGTGTCCAGTGTGAACAGTGTCCTATATTAATATCCTGTTTGGTTAATCTGATCTTTGTCCTTTGTACTTGTATCTGTTTGTGAACAGTGTCCTATGTACCTGATCAGTTTGCCTGTCTATATTCTTCCCTGTTAGTATTTATATCTTGTCTGGTATATCTGGTTGTCTAGTAGTGTTCCGTTTCTGTTTCTGGCCTGTGACCGACTATGTATATTATGTGTTTTTATGCCACTGCATTTTAGCGCAGGGAGGGTCAGTTTAGGGCTCACTCTCCCTGCCCCCCAGTTGGTCTTGACACAAAATGGCTGCTATCGTATCCCCACCAGATCCTATGTATCCCATTCATTTGAATGAACCAGTCGGAGTCAGTTAGTTACTCTGGTCGGCTAATTTTTAACCATATCAGTTTTCATTGCCGAACTGAAAACTGTGTCAGAAATTAAAAATAACAAACTTGCAAAACTGTTTAAGGGTAAGGTCACACATAGCAGATATCGTTATTGCCCTTGCCTTTGATGACTTACCCTAGTGCTATAAGCCAACAGTGCTAAGAGGGAGATTTATCAAGCTGTTTCCGTCATAATTTTTGGCTGTAAAAATGCCCCTTTTTGAAATAGACGTTTTTGGAAAAACTGCTGTGGGTTGCAGGGCTGTGCAGTTGCCCATGCAGTAGACAGTATTTATTAACTGCGCCTTTGTTAAAAAGGCACAAAAAAAAAATGCAAATGTAGACCATGACCAACTTGGCTTAAAAAATAAGACAGATCACAGTAAAAAGACCTTCAAGCATTGGGAACTACTTATTTAGAAAGGAGTCCAAATTAGCTAACAACTACCGTATTTTTCGCCCTATAGGACGCACCGGCATATAAGACGCACCCAATTTTAAAGGTGCAAAATCTAGAAAAAAAAGAATCTGAACCCAACAGGGATCTTCAACCTGCAGACCTCCAGATGTTGGCTGTCCAGGCATGCTGGGAGTTGTAGTTTTACAACATCTGGAGGTCCGCAGGTTGAAAACCACTGGATAGGAGGTAATACTCACGTGTCCCCGCTGCTCCGGACCCGTCACCGCTGCCCTGAATGTCGCTCCATCGCTGTCGCCGCGACCCCGTAGTGTCCCCAATGCTCCGGACATCTTCTTCCCCGGGATCCATGCTCTCCGTCCCCGTCATCACGTTGCCGTCATCACGTCGCTACGCACGCTGCTCTTTTTGGATGACGGGACGGTGTGCGCGATGACGTGATGACGTCGAAGGAGAGCGCCGGCCATGAAGGGGATCCCAGCAAGGAGCAGACACCGAGGAGGCAGGTAAGGTTCTGTAAGCTGTTCGGGACACCGCGATTTTACCGCAGCAGTCCCGAACAGCCCGACTGAGCAGCCGGGTTAGTGTCACTTTCCCTTCAGACGCGGCAGCTTTGATCGCCGCATCTGAAGGGTTAATACAGGGCATCACCGCGATCGGTGATGTCCTGTATTAGCCGCGGGTCCCGGCCGTTGATGGCCCCAGGGACCACCGCGATAGGTGTGTGTATTCGCTGTATAAGACGCACCAACTTTTCCCCCCCAGTTTTGGGGATGAAAAAATGCGTCTTATATGGCGAAAAATACGGCAAGCACCAAGCAGGGTTGTGTGACAGAATTGTTTTTTGAAAATGACATTATTATGAAGAGCAATATATATGGACAGATTAATACATACAATTTGGACATGCCAGACAAGCTAGTATTGTCATGCTGAATTTGAATTCTCATTTGGCAACAGCTGGAGACACCACTGCTGTTGTCGTATTTTCTAACAACCAGCTGGAGAGAGTATTCCTGCATTTGGGTTGCTCCATGAGCCAAATGGCCTTAATTGTCGCTCACCTAATAAACTGGAGAGCGCAAAGTGAGAGCCCCAAGCTTTGAGACCAGGAAGCGGCGACAATCCTAGTCACAATGGCCAAGGTGGTAAAAACGCTGCAGGGGGAGACAGCTTGGTAACAGGTAAGCTATGTTTAGTCTGAAAGTTGGTGCATGTGTCTTAACAGACAGACGCGACAGCTCTCTATTATCCCAACTTGGGGCACGCAAATTCTGTTGCGCTCACCAGGTTGTTATGTTATTGATCAATTTGGGCGATCAAGCACCAGAAGCAACCAAAATGCCTAAGTAATCTCTACAGCTTTGTGGGATAAAAGCCAACACCAGCAGTGGTGTCTCCAGCTGTTGCCAGACTATTTAGAACTTTCTTTATGACAATTTTGTCATTAAAAAAAGGGCCATTGGTATCCTGGTAATGTCTGGCATTCTTTGTAGCTTTTATTTTAGATTTGTTAAAAAAAAAAACAGAAAGACAGCAAAAGACAGCACAAAAAACAAACACACAAAAGGACTTTGCACAGCAAAACATTGATAAATCTCTCCATAAGCTCCCAACAATACTGTCTACAAATAGACTCATCATGGCAAAATGGTCCAGATTTACTAAAGCTATCATTCTTAGACAGTCTAAACCTAGACTAGACAGTCTAAGAATGTGCAAGATTTATCAAAGTGACTCGTGATTCTGTTTGATAAATCTGTCATATTCTTCTACTTTCTGCTCTAAATTTAGACCAACTATAAGTTAGCCCAAACTGCGTCAGAATCTTGTGCTAAAATTCCAGCACATTTTTGGCTCACGGGGAGAGATTTATGAAAACCTGTCCAGAGGAAAAGCTGCTGAGTTGCCCATAGCAACCAATCAGATCACTTCTTTCATTTTTACAAAGGCCTCTGAAAAATGAAAGAAGCGATCTGATTGGTTGCTATGGAACTCAGCAAATTTTTCTCATGACAGGTTTTGATAAATCTCCCCCAATGTGTTGCATATTAAGCCATGCCTTTTTTGCCAAGGTCCCAAGGGTGAGATTTATCAAATCCTGTCCAGAGGAAAAGTTGCTGAGTTGCCCATAGCAACCAATCAGATTGCTTCTTTCATTTTTCAGAGGCCTTTGTAAAAATGAAAGAAGCGATCTGATTGGTTGCTATGGGCAACTCAGCAACTTTTCCTCTGGACAGGTTTTGATAAATCTCTCCCCAAGTCTTTCTGTCAGACACAGTAGAAAAGTGTCTAAAACGTGATACAAGTCATGTAAGACTGTTTTTCTTTTCCAAATTCTCGCACATTCCCTATAGTAAATCAGCTCCATTGTGTTAAAAAATACAACGTCATTTCTTTAGCACTTTATTGTCTGCATAATACCAAACTTTGCAATGTCATAAAAATGTTTGCATATGTAGGACCCTCATTTTCCCCTGTAGCCATGCACTTTTTCTAGTAATATTTTGCTAGAAAAAGAATTATACTCAATTTAATTTAAAAGATACCATGACATTCTGGTACTTTTAACAGCATCAATACTAAATGCACATTGAATCAAAGTTTTGAGTCTGTTTATGCCAAATGGTACAAGCCATGAATTTGCAAAATCACCCAAATATTCAGTAAACATTGCATCATATTCAACACAAAATATTTTAAGCAGCACACAATGGTAATAGCAACAGAGCTAAGACAGAATTTTCTGTTTAAAGGGTGACTATCATTTTAGATTATTGGGGGTTCTTGGGGCTCAGACCCTAAATCAGAAACACTAAGCTGAGTCCTTATGCCCATTTGATCTATGTAACCTGAATCCCAACTAGTCAAAACTTCTGACATGTGACTAGAATATTTCAATAGGTTGATAAAATTATGTTTTCAATATACTTTTTATAAAAATGACTGACTATTCTCAAGATCTTTATTCACAGAGTTAATAAGAACTTTCTTGTTTGCAGTAGGGCCCCATTCACACTACAGACTTTGCTGGCAAAATTCTGCTGAAAAATTCCACTGCTGCATGAATTTAAAGGGGTACTCCACCCCTAGATATCTTATCCCCTATCCACAAAGGATAGGAGATAAGATGTCTGATTGCGGAGTTCCTCCTCTGGGACCTGCCGCGATCTCTGTGCAGCACCTGGCATGTCCTTTGGATAGGGGATAAGATGTCTAGGGGCGGAGTAGCCCTTTAACATTGATGTCAATGGGTTTTCTGTTGATCTGTTCACACTGCAGAATTTCTGAGGCGGTCATAGTAACAGTAAAATCTGAAGTGGTGGCTTCATAATAGCTATCAAATATTCCGTAATGTGACCGGGGACTGTATTGTCAGGTACAAGTGTGTAAAAAAAAAAAAAGCTTAAAATGTATAAATATTTGTCTTACATGTAATAATATTGGGAGTTATCATTGATCAGAGGGAAGTTTATAGTTGTTATTAATAATAATAATAATTATTATAGTTGTTATAATAATAATAATATAACAAAGTTAATCACTGTAGTTTTGTAGAGTACATTCAACTTTCTGCACAATGTGATAATACAGGTGAGCGAATTGATCCGGTGAGGTCTACCAACCTGCAAACCGGCTGGTGATCCACCCTCCTTTATGGGAATACATTTCATTTGCTTCTAAATTTGTTGGTAAAATCAACATTTTGATTCATTGTTGTTTATTTCCATAGGAAAAGAGACCGACTATAAAAACTTCTACAGAGGCTTATGGGACTGCACAGGAGAGAACCCTGATGAATTATCCTTTAAACACGGTGACGTCATATATATTCTCAGTAAGGTAGGTTACACCACTCCTATGCTGAGAACTGGGTTGGGACCTCAATTGTTTGTCACATTCCAAGAGAGTATACTTGGCATTGACCGTAGTACTGTATGTGCTACCCAAAATTCTATCTCTCACACAAATTGTTCTTAGAAAATAATAAATGACATTGTCATTCTAATACAATCATATTTAAAACATAACCTAATAACAGGAATTAACTTAAAAGTATGTTTATGCATGCTGAAGGGGTTGGCGGGGACCCAGTGAAGGGGCAGTATAATGGACAATACTGATAGGATGCCCTTCACTGCTTGCTGACAATACATATATTATTTTCATCTTTCCCTTTCAAAGTAGATGATTCTGATTAGGAATTATTAGGAATTATTTTCACAAGGGAGGTCAACTAAGACCACAGCACTACCCATAGTTCCACAGGGTGCTTCTGTTAGCTGTAATTTAGTGCTTTAGCCTTCTTAGTATTGTACATATGTCTTGATTACATTTACGGTATATTTTATCCTGACATTTGCTATGGTAATTGATGTTATATGTTGTATATTCATTTTATTTGTGTGCAGCTTTTATTTAAGGTTCAGGGGGGAAAGGAGGATGGATATGGTGTACCAACAGGGATACCATCCTGAATTTTTCTGGAAAGGTGATACCAGGATTACGGGTTGCCAACATTTTTACTACAGACACATAAAAAAATGTACAAATTATTATAAAAAAAATATATATCATAGAAGGAGATTTATCAAGTAGATTTTTTTTTGTGTAAAAAAGTCGTGACTTTTCTATACATGCTGCACCTTTTTGATTTTTTGCTTATTCCAAAGCACATTTCTGAAATCTGCTCACGTAGTAATTATTATTTTTTTTTTTTTTACTTTGCAGTGGTCATATATTTGTCAAATGCGATAGTCACTATTTATGAAGAAAAAAAGTTGCATCTCCATTTAAAAGTCGCATATGTATTCCAGGTCCAACCTGGCTTACAGAAAGTGCATACCACTGCAGAACAGGACATTAAAGGGGTTATCCAGGAAAACACTTTTTATATATATATATATATATATATATATATATATGTATCTCAACTGGCTCCAGAAAGTTAAACAGATTTGTAAATTACTTCTATTAAAAAAATCTTAATCCTTTCAGTACTTATGAGCTGCTGAAGTTGAGTTGTTATTTTCTGTCTAAGTGCTCTCTGATGACACGTGTCTCGGGAGCTTTCCAGAGTAGAAGCAAATTCCCATAGCAAACCTATTCTGCTCTGTGCAGTTCCTTGGACAAGCAGAGATGTCAGTAGAGAGCACTGTTTTCAGACAGATAAGAACAACTCAACTTCAGTAGGTGATATTTATTGAAAGGATTAATATTTTTTAATAGAAGTAATTTACAAATCTGTTTAACTTTCTGGAGCCAGTTGATCTATAAAAAAAAAAAAAAGAATGTTTTTCCTGGAATACCCCTTTAACACCCACTTTAACAACTGTTCTTGTTCTGCATCATGAAACAAAGCTACTACATTAATGTTAATGTTCATTATAGAAAAAATGAATTATATAACTAATAACTCTGTTAATTTTAAGGTTGAAAATACACACTGCACACCTTGTTAATTTTAGGAGACCTACATGCTGGTGTACCCATGTGGCATAATATGTTTTTAATATCTTTTCATTTTCTGAGGAGGGTGGATGGGTTGTTGTGGGATAGTTGGAGTGCAGCTATTTAGTGCCAAGCAGGCCAGTCAGGGTGTCACCCGATGTGGTAAACCCCCCCCCCCCCCATCACTCTCTAGCAACACTATTGGTAATAAACTGTAGATAAAGAACTCCTGCTTTAACCCCTTAAGGACCACGGGTTTTTCCGTTTTTGCACTTTCGTTTTTTCCTCCTCACCTATTAGAAATCATAACCCTTTCAATTTTGCACCTAAAAATCCATATGATGGCTTATTTTTTGCGCCACCAATTCTACTTTGCAGTGACCAGTCATTTTACCCAAAAATCTACGGTGAAACGGAAGAAAAATCATTGTGCGACGAAATTGAAGAAAAAAAGCCATTTTGTAATTTTTGGGGGCTTACGTTTCTACGCAGTACATTTTTCGGTAAAAATGACACCTGATCTTTATTCTGTAGGTCCATACGATTAAAATGATACCTTACTTATATAGGTTTGATTTTGTCGTACTTCTGTAAAAAATCATAACTACATGCAGGAAAATGTATACGTTTAAAATTGTCATCTTCTGACCCCTATAACTTTTTTATTTTTCCACATATGGGGCGGTACTAGGGCTCATTTTTTGCGCTGTGATCTGAAGTTTTTATCGGTACCATTTTTGTATTGATCGGACTTTTTGCTCACTTTTCATTAATTTTTTCATGATATAAAAAGCGACCAAAAATACGTTATTTTGGACTTTGGAATTTTTTTGCGCGTACGCCATTGACCGTGTGGTTTAATTAATGATATATTTTTATAGTTTGGACATTTACGCACGCAGCGATACCACATATGTTTAGATTTATTTTTATTTACATGGTGTTTTTTTATGGGAAAAGGGGGGTGATTTGAACTTTTATTAAGAAAAGGGTTAAATCACATTTATTACCTTTTTTTTTTTTACACTTTTTTTTGCAGTGTTATAGCTCCCATAGGGACCTATTACACTGCACACACTGATCTTATACCCTGTTCACTGCAAAGCCATAGCTTTGCAGTGATCAGGGTTATTAGCAGTCGATTGCTCAAGCCTGAATCTCAGGCTTGGAGCAATCAATCGCCGAGGGGACACGCCGGAGGCAGGTAAGAGGACCTTCGCTCGTGTCCCAGCTGATCGGAACACCGCATTTTCACTGCGGTAGTCCCGATCAGCCCCGCTGAGCAGCCGGGCAGCTTTCACTTTTGGTTTAGTTGAACGCCACATCTAAAGGGTTAATAGCGCTCAGCACCGCGATCGCTGCTGCACGCAATTAGCCCCGGGTCCCGGCATCAGATACATGCTGGGACCGACTCGATATGACGCGGGGTCACCGCGTGACCCCGCGTTATATCGCGGGAGCCGGCCAAGGACGTAAATATACGTCCTTGGTCGTTAAGGGGTTAAAAATGCTTTTGTAAGTGGGTTTCCTGGATTTTGCTTACGTGCGATTTATTTATCAAGGTTGTAGACAGTTCATGACATGGACAGAGGTGTCAGCAGAGAGCACTGTGGTCAGACAGAATAGAAATTCAAAAAAAAAAGAACTCCCTGTGGAGCATACATCAGCTGATACGTACTGGAAGGATTAAGATTTTATAAATAGAACTAATTTACAAATCTGTTTAACTTTCTGGCACCAGTTGATTTAAAAAAATAAATAAAATTAAATTACTGGAGTACTCCTTTATGGATGAATTGGAAGTTGTCTGAATAGCCATAGTGCCATAACAGCCAGACCTACAGACCACAGTACCTAAGGTTTCCCCCAGGTTTACACACCAGAACATAAACAAATATTTTTTGCTAAAACGTTCACGGTAGTCAATGGGGAATAGAAAGGTTAATATCGCTAGGTTTAGTTATTGTGCTGCATATACCTGTACAGCCGACATACATATCTTTGTCTCACTTCCCTCTCACACCTGGTTTGTCAAAGAGGGGAAAAATGAGATCCCTGATCTGTTTCCCTGAACTCAATTACATCAGTTTCTTAAGATGCGAATATGATTGAAAATGTAACTGTACACACCCAGCATAAAGGAAACCCGTCACTAAGGGTTATGATGTGTATTATTATTCATTTTAGGGGGCAAGATATGTATTCTAATTGATTTTGGGAGCACAATGTATGTATATAAAACTCAATGGCCATCATTTACTAAGAGTGCTGTGTAGGTTTCTTTGTGGGTTTTATTTCCCTACAATTTATTTTCCATGGTATTTACTAAGGTTTCCCTACATTTTCCACTTTCCCTACACTTTGCTTTTTTTTACACATGCTCTGATCTGTCTGGTTTTCCTCAGCTGAAATCCACCACATTTTATGTGGAAACCTTAGTAAATATGTTGTTTTTTTTGTGAAAATGTCAGGAACACACCCCTTTTTGGAGACCAAGCCCCACCCCTGCGGTCACGCCCTCTTTTCGGGTTTTCTTAGCAAAATGGAGAGTTAGTCTGGGTTTTTTCAATTCTGGCGCAAATTCTGGCACAGACAGAATTTCTGGCGCAAAATGCGACAGAATCTGGCGCACAACCCGACAAAACATGTCGGGTTTGCAATAGTAAATGAGGGCCAATGTGTGTGTATGTATGTGTGTATGTTCCAGCATCACGTCTAAACGGCTAAAGATATTAACATGAAACTTGGCACACATGTTACTTATATGTCAACAACAAACATAGGATAGATGATGTAACCCTTACTCACCCCCATTTGCCAGGGGCGGGGTTTTTGTTTAAAGTTCCATACAAGTCTATGGGAAATATATGTTACTGCATAACTTCCAAACGTCTGAAGATATTTCAATAATACTTGGTCACATGTTACTTATATGTCCACTTGAAATATAGGATAGTTAATTTAACCCTTAACTACCCCCCATTTGTGAGGGTCGGGGCTTTTGTTCAAAGGCCCATGTAAATCAACGGGAAATGTATGTTCCCACATAACTTCCATACGGCTGGAGATATTTCAATAATACCTGGTACACATATTACTTATATGTCAAATAAAAAGATATGATAGTTAAATTAACCCTTACTACACCCTTATATAAAAGATGGGTTTTTGTTTCAAGTCCCATGTAAGTATATGGGACTTCCAGTACCTTACTCCATAAGCTCCGCTCTGCATCTCTTGGTAAATGTGTCAATCTGGCTTGCAAGCCACACCCCATCTCACAAAGACATGCCCACTGTTTAAGCCCCACCGATTTTATTCTCTACCCTTTTTGTGCATCAGTCTGGCTTGCAAATCACGCCCAGCACCCCATGCCACGTCCCCTTCTATTTTCAGCTTAAAATATCTTCATCACAAATCAGTCCCACCTGAGGACAGGATATGAGGATGGGATATGAGGTCGGGATATGAGGTCGGGATATAAGGACGGGATATGAGGATGGGATATGAGGTCGAGATAGGAGAATGGGATAAGAGGACGGGATAGGAGGATGGGATAGGAGGTCGGGATATGTGGTCGGGATATGAGGACGAGATATGAGGTGGGACATAAGGACGGGATATGAGGTCAAGATATGAGGACGGGATATGAGGTCAGGATATGAGGTCGGGATATGAGGATGGGATATGAGGTCAAGATAGGAGAACGGGATAGGAGGATGGGATAGGAGGTCGGGATATGAGGTCGTGATATGAGGACGGGATATGAGGTCAGGACATAAGGACTGGATATGAGGTCAGGATATGAGGTCGGGATATGAGGACTGGATATGAGGACGGGACATAAGGATGGGACATGAGGTTGGGATATGAGGATGGGATATGAGGAAGGGATATGAGGACGGGATATGAAATCGGAATATTAGGACGGGATATGAGGTCGGGATATCACGACGGGATATGAGGACGGGAGATGAGGACGGGATATGAGAACAGGATATGAGGTCAGGATGTGAGGACGGGATGTGAGGACGGGATATGAGGTCGGGATATGAGGTCAGGATATGAGGTCGGGATATGAGGTTGGGATATGAGGTTGGGATATGAGGACAACATATGAGGTTGAAATATGAGGTCTGGATATGAGGATGGGATATGAGGTTGGGATAGGAGGTCGGAATAGGAGGTCAAGATATGAGGACGGGGTATGGGGTTGGGATATGACAACAATATATGAGGATGGGATATGAAGTCAAAAGCTTCCTCCTTTGTTGATTTTCCTCCCCAACAAGGATTAGGAAGGGAAAATGAGGCAACACTGGGTACTCAGCTTGTAATGAATAACTGACACAGTGTATATTACAATTTATTTCAGAGGGTATCATGAGTTGCACTATTTTCAGGTAATAAAATATGTGGCATCTTGTAGCAGCAAGGGGCACAGTGTGTGGGGCTTTTGTTATTAGAGGCCATAGTGTTTTATATTGTGACTGTGTGCAGCATTATTATATTGGGGGAGGGGGAGTGTGTGGCAGTATTAAATTTAGTGGGCACAGTGTGTGGCAGTATTATATTCAGGGCCACAATGTGTGGCCCTTTAATATTTAGGGGTATAGTGTGTAGCAGTATAACATACAGGGGCATAGTTTGGGACAGTATATTCAGATGACACAGTGTGTGGCAGTATTATATTTAGGGTACTGTGTGAGGCAGTATTATATTAACCCCTTAACGACAATGGACGGAAATGTACGTCATGGTGACGTGGTACTTAATGAATCATGATGTACATTTACACGCTGCCATGATCGTGAACACCGGAGCTGTGTTCGCGTCATGCTATCAGCAGCCAGGGACCCGCCGGTAATGGCGGACATCTGCGATAGCGCAGATGTACGCCATTAACCCCTCAGATGCCGTGATCAATACAGATCACGGCATCTGCGGCAGTGCGGTACTTTGAATGGATGATTGGATCGCCCGCAGCGCGGCCGCGGGGATCCGATCATCCAGTATGGCAGCCGGAGGTCCCCTCACCTGGCTCCGGCTGTCTCCCGGGGTCTTCTGCTCTGGACTGAGATTGAGCAGACCAGAGCAGAAGATCACCGACAAAACTGATCAGTGCTATGTCCTCTACATAGCACTGAACAGTATTATCAATCAAATGATAATCAAATGATAATACTATCCACTATGGGGACAAAAAAGTGTAAAAACAAAATTAAGTAAAATAAAAAAGTAAAAAAATTTGAATAATCCCTTCCTCCAATAAAAAAGCAAAACGTGTCAGTTTTTCTCATTTTACCCCCAAAAAAGCGTTAAAAAAAATGAATACACATATTTGGTATTGCCGCGTGCGTAAAAGTCTGAACTATTAAAATCTATTGTTACTTATCCCGTACAGTGAACGGCGTAAACGTAAAAAAATTTAAAAAGTCCAAAATTGCTGTTTTTTGTCACATTTAATTCAAAAAAAATTTATAAAAAATTTATAAAAAGTAAAACCTAAGCAAAAGTGGTACTGATAAAA
This sequence comes from Hyla sarda, assembly GCF_029499605.1. Lineage (NCBI taxonomy): Eukaryota > Metazoa > Chordata > Amphibia > Anura > Hylidae > Hyla > Hyla sarda. The sequence goes on along the minus strand of NC_079193.1, from coordinate 85,496,367 downwards.
ACTACAGAACATGGTGCAAAAAATTAGCCCTCATATCGCCCCATGTACGGAAAGATGAGAAGTTTATAGGTGGTCAAAATAGGGCAATTTCAAACATACTAATTTTGTTAAAATGGTTTGAGATTTTTTTTAAGCGGTACAATTATAAAAAAGCATATAACATGGGTATCATTTAAATCATATTGACCCACAGAATAAAGAAAACATGTAATTTTTACCAGAAAGTGTACAGCGTGAAAACAAAACCTTCCAAAATTTGCTAAATTGTGGTTTTCTTTTCAATTTTCCCACATAAATAATATTTGTTTGGTTGCGCCGTCCATTTTATGGTAAAATAAGTGATGTCATTACAAAGTACAATTGGTGACTCAAAAAACAAGCCCTCATATGGGTCTGTGGATGGAAATATAAGAGAGTTATAATTTTTAGAAGGCGAGGAGGAAAAAATGAAAATGCAAAAATAAAATTGGTCTGGTCCTTAAGGCCAAAATGGGCCTGGTCCTTAACCTGTTAAGGACCCAGGGCGTAAACTTACGCCCTGAGTCCCGGTCCTGCGATATAATGCGGGGTCACACGGTGACCCCGCATCATATCGCGGCGGGCCCGACGTCATAGTGAAGCCGGGACCCACCGCTAACAGCGCGCGGCACTGAAAACTAAAGTAAAAGTGCCCGGCTAGCTCAGGGAGCTGTTCGTGATCACCGCGGTATAATCGCGGCATCCCGAACAGCTGTAGCACAGGAGGAGGTCTTCTTACCTTCCTTCCTGCAGTCCGATCGCCGAATGAATGCTTCAAGCCTGAGATCCAGGCTTGAGCAATCAATCGCCGAAAACACTGATTGATCCATTCCTATGGGGATGCATCAATCAGTGTTAAAGATCAGTAAATGCATAAGAAAAATGTAAAAAAAATCATTAACCCTTTCAATTATCCCTTCCCCTAATAAAAGTTTGAATCACCAGGCATTTCCAAGAATAAAAAAAAACAGTGTAAATAAAAATAAACATATGTGGTATCGCCGCGTGTGGAAATGTCCGATTTATAAAAATATACCACTTTTTAAACCGCACGTTCAATGGCGTACGTGCAAAAAAATTCCAAAGTCCAAAATAGCGCATTTTTGATCACTTTTTATACCACAAAAAAGTAAATAAAAAGTGATCAAAAAGTCTGATCAGAACAAAAATGGTACCGCTAAAAATTTCAGATCACGTCACAAACAATTAGCCCTCAAAGCGCCCTGAACACAGAAAAATTTAAAAGTTATAGGGCTCAGAAAATGACAATTTTAAACGTATACATTTTCCTGCATGTATTCATGATTTTTTTCTGAAGTGATACAAAATCAAACCTATACAAGTAGGGTAACATTTTAACCGTATGGACCTACAGAATAAAGGTAAGGTGTCATTTTTGCCGAAAATGTACTGCGTAAAAACGGAAGCCCCCAATACTTATAAAATAGTGTTTTTTCATCAATTTTGTCGCACATTGATTTTTTTTCCCGTTTCACCGTAGATTTTTGGGTAAAATGACTAATGTCATTACAAAGTAGAATTAGTGACGCAAAAAATAAGCCATCATATAGAATTTTATGTGAAAATTTTAAAGAGTTATGATTTTTTTAAGTTAAAGAGGAAAAATTGAAAATGAAAAAACGGAAAAAGCCCGGGTCCTTAAAGGGTTTGTCACGATGCCGGCTGGCAGGTAGTGGATCCTCTGTGCCAGAGAGGGATTGGCGTGGACCGTGCTAGTGGATCGGTTCTAAGTCACTACTGGTTTTCACCAGAGCCCGCCGCAAAGCGGGATGGTCTTGCTGCGGCGGTAGTGACCAGGTCGTATCCACTAGCAACGGCTCACCTCTCTGGCTGCTGAAGATAGGCGCGGTACAAGGGAGTAGACAGAAGCAAGGTCGGACGTAGCAGAAGGTCGGGGCAGGCAGCAAGGATCGTAGTCAGGGGCAACGGCAGGAGGTCTGGAACACAGGCTAGGAACACACAAGGAAACGCTTTCACTGGCACAATGGCAACAAGATCCGGCAAGGAAGTGCAGGGGAAGTGAGGTGATATAGGGAAGTGCACAGGTGAAGACACTAATTGGAATCACTGCGCCAATCAGCGGCGCAGTGGCCCTTTAAATCGCAAAGACCCGGCGCGCGCGCGCCCTAGGGAGCGGGGCCGCGCGCGCCGGGACAGGACCGAGGGAGAGCGAGTCAGGTACGGGAGCCGGGGTGCGCATCGCGAGCGGGCGCTACCCGCATCGCGAATCGCATCCCGGCTGGCAGCGGAATTGCAGCGCCCCGGGTCAGTGGATCTGACCGGAGCGCTGCAGCGGGGAGAGTGAAGCGAGCGCTCCGGGGAGGAGCGGGGACCCGGAGCGCTCGGCGTAACAGTACCCCCCCCCCTTGGGTCTCCCCCTCTTCTTAGAGCCTGAGAACCTGAGGAGCAGACTTTTGTCTAGGATGTTGTCCTCAGGTTCCCAGGATCTCTCTTCAGGACCACAACCCTCCCAGTCCACTAAAAAAAAAGTTTTCCCTCTGACCTTTTTGGAAGCTAAGATCTCTTTGACAGAGAAGATGTCCGAGGAGCCGGAAACAGGAGTGGGAGGAACAGATTTGGGAGAAAAACGGTTGAGGATGAGTGGTTTGAGAAGAGAGACGTGACAGGCATTAGGGATACGAAGAGAAGGAGGAAGAAGAAGTTTATAAGAGACAGGATTAATTTGACACAAAATTTTGAAAGGACCAAGATAGCGTGGTCCCAACTTGTAGCTAGGGACACGGAAGCGGACATATTTAGCGGAGAGCCATACCTTGTCTCCAGGGGAAAAAACGGGAGGAGCTCTTCTTTTCTTATCCGCGAACTTCTTCATGCGTGATGAAGCCTGTAAGAGAGAATTTTGGGTCTCTCTCCATATGATGGAAAGGTCACGAGAAATTTCATCCACAGCGGGCAGACCAGAGGGCAAGGGGGTAGGGAGGGGGGGAAGAGGGTGACGGCCGTACACCACGAAAAATGGGGATTTGGAGGAAGATTCAGAGACCCTGAAGTTATACGAGAATTCGGCCCATGGAAGGAGATCTGCCCAGTCATCCTGGCGGGAGGAAACAAAATGTCGCAAATAATCACCCAAGATCTGGTTAATTCTTTCTACTTGTCCATTGGACTGGGGATGATATGCAGAAGAAAAATTTAATTTAATCTTGAGTTGTTTACAGAGAGCCCTCCAGAATTTAGACACGAATTGGACGCCTCTATCCGAGACAATCTGCGTAGGCAACCCGTGAAGACGAAAAATGTGTACAAAAAATTGTTTAGCCAACTGAGGCGCAGAAGGAAGACCAGGAAGAGGGATGAAATGTGCCATTTTGGAGAATGGATCAACGACCACCCAAATAACAGTGTTGCCACGGGAAGGGGGTAAATCAGTAATAAAATCCATACCAATCAGAGACCAAGGCTGTTCGGGGACAGGCAGGGGATGAAGAAAACCAGCGGGCTTCTGGCGAGGAGTCTTATCCCGGGCACAGATAGTGCAGGCTCGCACAAAGTCCACAACATCTGTCTCCAGAGTCGGCCACCAATAGAAGCGGGAGATGAGTTGCACAGATTTCTTGATGCCCGCATGACCTGCGAGATGGGAGGAGTGACCCCATTTGAGGATTCCGAGGCGTTGGCGTGGAGAAACAAAGGTCTTTCCTGGAGGAGTTTGCCTGATGGAGGCAGGAGAAGTGGAGATCAGGCAGTCAGGTGGAATGATGTGTTGCGGAGAGAGTTCAACTTCTGAGGCATCCGAGGAACGAGAGAGAGCATCGGCCCTAATGTTCTTATCGGCAGGACGAAAGTGAATCTCAAAATTTAATCGGGCAAAGAACAGAGACCACCGGGCCTGGCGAGGATTCAGCCGTTGGGCAGACTGGAGGTAGGAGAGGTTCTTGTGGTCGGTGTAGATAATAACAGGAAAACTTGATCCCTCCAGCAGATGCCTCCATTCCTCAAGTGCTAATTTAATGGCTAGAAGCTCTCGATCCCCGATGGAGTAGTTCCTCTCCGCTGGAGAGAAGGTCCTAGAGAAAAAACCACAAGTGACAGCATGCCCGGAAGAATTTTTTTGTAGAAGAACAGCTCCAGCTCCCACTGAGGAGGCATCAACCTCCAATAGGAAGGGTTTGGAAGGGTCAGGTCTGGAGAGCACGGGAGCCGAAGAAAAGGCAGACTTGAGTCGTTTAAAGGCGTCTTCTGCTTGAGGAGGCCAAGACTTGGGATCAGCATTTTTTTTGGTTAAAGCCACGATAGGAGCCACAACGGTAGAAAAATGTGGAATAAATTGCCTGTAATAATTGGCGAACCCCAAAAAGCGTTGGATAGCACGGAGTCCGGAGGGGCGTGGCCAATCTAAGACGGCAGAGAGTTTGTCTGGATCCATCTGTAGTCCCTGGCCAGAGACCAAATATCCTAGAAAAGGAAGAGATTGGCATTCAAACAGACATTTCTCAATTTTGGCATAGAGTTGATTGTCACGAAGTCTCTGAAGAACCATACGGACATGCTGGCGGTGTTCTTCTAGATTGGCAGAAAAAATTAGGATATCGTCCAGATATACAACAACACAGGAGTATAACAGATCACGAAAAATTTCATTAACAAAGTCTTGGAAGACGGCAGGGGCGTTGCACAGGCCAAAGGGCATGACCAGATACTCAAAGTGTCCATCTCTGGTGTTAAATGCCGTTTTCCACTCATCCCCCTCTCTGATGCGGATGAGGTTATAGGCGCCTCTTAAGTCCAATTTAGTAAAGATGTGGGCACCTTGGAGGCGATCAAAGAGTTCAGAGATGAGGGGTAAGGGGTAGCGGTTCTTAACCGTGATTTTATTAAGACCGCGGTAGTCAATGCAAGGACGTAGGGAGCCATCTTTTTTGGACACAAAGAAAAATCCGGCTCCGGCAGGAGAGGAGGATTTACGGATAAAGCCCTTTTTTAGATTCTCCTGGACGTATTCAGACATGGCAAGAGTCTCTGGGGCAGAGAGAGGATAAATTCTGCCCCGGGGTGGAGTAGTGCCCGGGAGGAGGTCGATAGGACAATCATAAGGCCTGTGAGGAGGTAGAGTCTCAGCTTGTTTTTTGCAGAAAACATCCGCGAAGTCCATATAGGCCTTAGGGAGACCGGTTACTGGAGGAACCACAGAGTTACGGCAAGGGTTACTGGGAACCGGTTTTAGACAGTTCTTGGAACAAGAGGGCCCCCAACTCTTGATCTCCCCAGTGGACCAATCCAGGGTTGGGGAATGAAGTTGAAGCCAGGGAAGTCCAAGGAGAATTTCCGAGGTGCAATTGGGGAGGACCAAAAGTTCAATCCTCTCGTGATGAGATCCGATGCTCATAAGAAGGGGCTCCGTGCGGAAACGTATGGTACAGTCCAATCTTTCATTGTTTACACAATTGATGTAAAGGGGTCTGGCGAGACTGATCACTGGGATGTTGAACTTGTTGACGAGAGAGGCCAAAATAAAATTTCCTGCAGATCCAGAGTCCAAGAAGGCCACAGTAGAGAAGGAGAAGGCAGAGGCAGACATCCGCACAGGCACAGTAAGACGTGGAGAAGCAGAGTAGACATCAAGGACTGTCTCACCCTTGTGCGGAGTCAGCGTACGACTTTCCAGGCGGGGAGGACGGATAGGACAATCCCTCAGGAAGTGTTCGGTACTAGCACAGTACAGGCAGAGGTTCTCCATACGGCGTCGTGTCCTCTCTTGAGGTGTCAGGCGAGACCGGTCGACCTGCATAGCCTCCACGGCGGGAGGCACAGGAACAGATTGCAGGGGACCAGAGGAGAGAGGAGCCGAGGAGAAGAAACGCCTCGTGCGAACAGAGTCCATATCTTGGCGGAGTTCCTGACGCCTTTCGGAAAAACGCATGTCAATGCGAGTGGCTAGGTGAATAAGTTCATGTAGATTAGCAGGAATTTCTCGTGCGGCCAGAACATCTTTAATGTTGCTGGATAGGCCTTTTTTAAAGGTCGCGCAGAGGGCCTCATTATTCCAGGATAATTCTGAAGCAAGAGTACGGAATTGTACGGCATACTCGCCAACGGAAGAATTACCCTGGACCAGGTTCAACAGGGCAGTCTCAGCAGAAGAGGCTCGGGCAGGTTCCTCAAAGACACTTCGGATTTCCGAGAAGAAGGAGTGTACAGAGGCAGTGACGGGGTCATTGCGGTCCCAGAGCGGTGTGGCCCAAGACAGGGCTTTTCCAGACAGAAGGCTGACTACGAAAGCCACCTTAGACCTTTCAGTGGGAAACAGGTCCGACATCATCTCCAGATGCAGGGAACATTGGGAAAGAAAGCCACGGCAAAACTTAGAGTCCCCATCAAATTTATCCGGCAAGGATAGGCGTAGACCAGGAGCGGCCACTCGCTGCGGAGGAGGTGCAGGAGCCGGTGGAGGAGATGACTGCTGAAGCTGTGGTAGTAACTGCTGTAGCATAACGGTCAGTTGAGACAGCTGTTGGCCTTGTTGCGCTATCTGTTGTGACTGCTGGGCGACCACCGTGGTAAGGTCAGCGACAACTGGCAGAGGAACTTCAGCGGGATCCATGGCCGGATCTACTGTCACGATGCCGGCTGGCAGGTAGTGGATCCTCTGTGCCAGAGAGGGATTGGCGTGGACCGTGCTAGTGGATCGGTTCTAAGTCACTACTGGTTTTCACCAGAGCCCGCCGCAAAGCGGGATGGTCTTGCTGCGGCGGTAGTGACCAGGTCGTATCCACTAGCAACGGCTCACCTCTCTGGCTGCTGAAGATAGGCGCGGTACAAGGGAGTAGACAGAAGCAAGGTCGGACGTAGCAGAAGGTCGGGGCAGGCAGCAAGGATCGTAGTCAGGGGCAACGGCAGGAGGTCTGGAACACAGGCTAGGAACACACAAGGAAACGCTTTCACTGGCACAATGGCAACAAGATCCGGCAAGGAAGTGCAGGGGAAGTGAGGTGATATAGGGAAGTGCACAGGTGAAGACACTAATTGGAATCACTGCGCCAATCAGCGGCGCAGTGGCCCTTTAAATCGCAAAGACCCGGCGCGCGCGCGCCCTAGGGAGCGGGGCCGCGCGCGCCGGGACAGGACCGAGGGAGAGCGAGTCAGGTACGGGAGCCGGGGTGCGCATCGCGAGCGGGCGCTACCCGCATCGCGAATCGCATCCCGGCTGGCAGCGGAATCGCAGCGCCCCGGGTCAGTGGATCTGACCGGAGCGCTGCAGCGGGGAGAGTGAAGCGAGCGCTCCGGGGAGGAGCGGGGACCCGGAGCGCTCGGCGTAACAGGGTTAAGGGGTTAAGAGGGCACAGCATGTGTCAGGGTTATATTCAGAGGTTACAGTGTGTGACAGAATTATATTTAGGTAACAGTGTGTGGCAGTTTTATATTCAGGGGTACAGTATGTAGCAGTACTATATTCAGAGGGCACAGTGTGTGGAAGTATTCTATTCAGGGGCACAGTGTGTGGCAGTGTTATATTAAAGCCTTAAGGATGGAGGGCGTGCTTGTATGCCCTGCATCTGCTTCCGTTTTATGACAAGCACGCAGGAGCTTAGTGTGCGTCATAGCGAGATGGTCCCAGCAACTTTCAGCGCCGGTACTCATCGCTAATGCCTGACATTAATGATCAGGGTGATGTCCTTCATTAACTCTTTAGACATCGCAATGAAAGTTGATCACTAATAACATTTTGAATCACCCCCCTTTTCCTATTTTTTAAAAATAATGTAAACAAAAATAAACATAAACAGATGTGGTGTTATTACGTGACGTGTGTAAGTATCCAAACTATTAAAATATAACGTTAATTAAAGCACACAGTCAATAACGCATGCATAAAAAAAAATAATCCAGAATTGCGTATTTTTGGTCACTTTACATATCATAAAAAAAATGAATAAAAAGCGATCAAAAAGTCCCATCACAACAAATGATGGTGCAAAAAATGAGCCATCATATATCCTTGTATAAAAAATAAGTTATAGGGGTCAGAAGAGGACAATTTTAAGCATATGAATTTCCATACAGACAGTTATAATTTTGTAAAAGTAGTAAAACAAAATAATGTGATAGAGGGTGTGATGCAAAGGGCAGATGGAATTACCCTTGGGGCAGATGGCATTAACCCCTTGTATTCATGATGCCAGGGCGTGGTTTATCCTCAATACCACTCGAAGGTATACCGCTAGATCCTTGGCTAAGCACGGGGGCAATAATGACTCCGGCGCCAAGTTACGGATAACGGTAGCTTTACTGAGGGGAGACAGATGGTAGAGTCTTCAGCCAGGGCCCACGGAGGTGACCAGTGACTCAGAGACCTTAAGGACTTTCTGGGACTTGTAGTAGATGGGTTCAATTTAATGCAGGCCGTGTTGACATGACAAATGATGACTGTGACTGACTTGACTGATGACTGACAATACTGAGACTATGGCTTACTTGTAGCTGCTTGAGGCTACAGACTGGACTTGAGGCCTCCTATGACTCTGGACACTCTCTCGGACTCGACTTGACCTCAGCAAAGACTTGTAAGGAAAAAGAGAGAGTTAGCTCCACCAAGGGCTTATATGGGGGAGACTACCAGCAAGCCCATAGGTCACCCCTGGGATCACCTGGTCACTGGTACCTCCTGGGTAACAATTACATGACAAGTCACATGGTAAACAGTCTTAAACTGATAACGCTTCCTGAACACATTAAATGGCATAATACATTAGAAACATATTTACATGGGGGGACAGATGCAAGGGGGCCCAGGGGACACTGTTGGGAGACTGTCTGACAGGGCAGCAAGTGTACGAGGTAACACCTCCCGTACTGGGCCAAGAGAAACACCCCCTCTTAAATACAGCCATCCTCGGCGCCCAGTCCTTGAGGGCGGACGACTAACAGTGGCCACTGAGGCCCAGTGACAGTTCCTGGGGTATATTGGTATAAAATGTCCTTCACAGGTCTGGATAGTTAATAACAACAGGGGATGAGTCCATGTAGCACTTTAGAAATGTCCATACATGATCATTTAGGAAATAAATTGGTAGACACAAGGGATTCATTACACTCTAGACACTGAAACACATAAATCGTGGATTGGGCTGCCGGAGGCTATTTACTTAATACTTTAGCTACTGAGGCCCTTCGGTACTAAAACCCTTCTCCCCAGAACTCTATACATATTTTATACAACACACCATTGTTACCTCTATATACTGTCACTTCTGTTACCTATATATACTGTCACTGGCATTTTTGTCACTCTACGTGCTTTACTTAAGTTTCAGGGGAACCCTCCGGCCAGGAGAGCACCATGTACACAAGGACAGGAAACATTTTAGATACATAAACACTTCAACAATATGGACTGGGAATGTACATGTTAGATACAGTCCTAACTAAGAATTTTGACTAGGTTATATACATATTATATAGACTGACTAAATTAATTGGACTATGTGTGATACTGACAATTTTATACAGGTATGATTATTATTCCCTATATCTGGCTGGTAGTTGTCCTTGCGTCGACCTTTGGGATCTGTGCAACACCACCTCTGGAGAATCTGGAACTCTTGAGATTTCTGGAGCTCTTGGGACTTCTGGAGCTGCGGCTAGCTCTCCCTCAGGGAACTCAGGAGCTGGTATTAGTTCAGGACTGGCTGGACTCAGAGTCGCTGGCAGCTGTGCTGGAGAGGCTGGTGACAGGGTTGGCACTCTGGAGACTGGTGTATAGGCTGGAGCCAATGGTGACAAGACTAATGTGGGTTGAACCAGCCCTGGAGTTGGTGATACACAGAAGATCGCAGGCTGATTTGGAGAAAACATGGGGAATTCCATAGATGGATGGATTCCTTCGCCTGGGACATACTCTCTCGCAGGTCTGACAGCTAGAGGAGGCAGTGCTGGGAGCACTGGTAGATCTTCTCTCAGACATAACTTGATTTGATTTTGGTGAACAACTTGTGGCCCATACCCAGGCTTTTGCACTTCGTATACATCAGATTCCGGATAGGGTATGGCCATCACTATGTACGGTTCTGTCTCCCAGATAGAGTCTAACTTGTGGGTCCTTGGAAACTTCCGCAGCCAGACTTTATCACCCAATTGAAGTGGTTTGGCAGAGCCATGACGGTTTAAGTCCTCTTGTTGTCTCTGATGAGCCTCACCCATCTTCTTGCTGACAATTTCTTTGGCTTCTCGAATTCTTCTCTGGTGGACAGAGACCCATTCCAGGGAGGCTTGCGGAGAGTTGTTGAACAGGGCTTTGAGCCCAAATATCCGATCTTTAGGAAGCTGCCCATGATGCCCCATCATCAAGTAGAAAAGAGTGTACCCCATAGAACAATGGACTGTGTTATTATAGATCTCCAATAGTTCGGGCAACAGTCGGTGCCACTCTTCTTGTCTTGACACAGAGGCTGCTCGCAACATATGGATAAAGACTTCATTCATCTGTTCCCCTGGGGGTGGTAAGCAGTAGTCCGGAGTTGAAGCATGGAATTGACACAGCTCTTGGAAGAGTTGGGCCTCGAAGGCTGCTTCATGGACCGTTAGAACAGACTCCGGACACCCAAGGGTTTTCACCCAATTGGAGTAGAACATCTGGGCCACTGTCTTGGCTGTGAGGTCTTTAACGGGTACAACGACAACCCATTTGGAGTAGCGATCCACCATGGGGAGAGCATAAGTGTACCCGGACTGGGTAGGAGACAATTTGACATGGTCTAGCGCAGCCAACTGGTTAGGCCTTTCACTCTGGATGGAATGGAGGGGTGATCTTGCGTCCTTGCACATATTCTTGGTGACATTACAGACTGCACATTCACTGCATCGTTTGTCAATGTCGCTCCGCATTCCGATCCAATAAAATTGTCGCCTGACAGTAGCTTCGGTCTTGTGGACTCCAAAGTGTCCCGACTGATCATGGTATGCGTTGAGGACCATCACCGCGTCTCTTGGGGGAATCAGAATCTGATGAAGTCAATCACCAGAGACCTGATCCAAGGAATTTCGGTACAACAGTCCTTTGTGCACAAACAGTCGCTTCCTCTGTTGCCACAGACATTTCAGCTCGTAGTCACACTGGGCCCGGCGTAGACAGGTTGGTACTTTTTTCGCCAGAAGGTAGTCCAACAGATCACCCATGACTCGACTTTCATCTTGAAGAGTCTTCCAGGTGTATAGATCTTCTTCTAAGCTTTTCGGAACTGGGTTCACCCTTCATAAGGGCGGTTACAACATTCTGGTACACAAACTGTTGACAGTACATCGGCATTGATATTTGACTTGCTGCTTCTGTACTTGATGGTGAAACTGTAATTGGCTAATCGTGTGCACCCGACTTGGCAGTGTTCAGGTGGGCCAACGGGTTATTGTCCGTGTAGACAGTGAATGGCTTGGCAGCCAAATGTCTTTGAACTTTTCGGTCACGGCCCATACCAGGGCGAGAAGTTCCAAATTTCATGAAATGTAATTTGCATCGTTCTTCTCTGCTCCTCGCAGGTTACAACTGGCAAAGGCAATTACTCGTTCTTGCCCCTCTTGGACTTGGGAAAGGACAGTTCACAGACCTTTGAAACTGGCATCAGTATACAGCCAAAATGGCTGACTGTAGTCTGGATATGCCAAGATGGGGGTTCTGTCAGCAGACATTTAAGAGCTCGGAATGCTGTCTATTGCTCTTCAGTCCATTCATTTGGTAGTCTTCCATTGTAGTTCTCCTTCACCATACCCCATAAGAGAGCTGTGAGGGATTCTGCAATCTGGGCGAAGTGGGGAATGAAGCAGCGGTAGTAGCTGGCAAATCCCAGGAAGCTCCTTTCACCGTGCACGGGATAGGCCAGTTCTTGACAGCTTCTACCTTTTCAGGATTGGGCTGGACCCCTTCCGCACTGACAAAGTGACCCAAGTAATGGACCTGAGGCTTGAGCAGGTGACACTTGGACAGTTTAATATTTAATCCATGCTTGATTAAGACTTGGAAGACGTCTGACAGATGACAGAGGTGTTTCTGGTAGGACTTGGAATACACAATGACATCGTCCAGGCATGTTACGCCTAGCGCTCCGGGTCCCCGCTCCTCCCCGGAGCGCTCACGGCGTCTTTCTCCCTGCAGCTCCCCGGTCAGTCCCGCTGACCGGGAGCGCTGCACTGTCATGGCCGTTGGGGATGCGATTCGCACAGCGGGACGCGCCCGCTCGCGAATCGCATCCCAGGTCACTTACCCGTTCCCGTCCCCTGCTGTCATGTGCTGGCGCGCGCGGCTCCGCTCTCTAGGGCGCGCGCGCGCCAGCTCCCTGAGACTTAAAGGGCCAGTGCACCAATGATTGGTGCCTGGCCCAATTAGCTTTATTGGCTTCCACCTGGTCCCTGACTATATCTAACCTCCTCCCATGCACTCCCTTGCCGGATCTTGTTGCCCTTGTGCCTAGTGAAAGCGTTTTGTGTGTCTAAAGCCTGTGTACCAGAACTTCTGCTATCCACCCTGACTACGAACCTTGCCGCCTGCCCCCGACCTTCTGCTACGTCCGACCTTGCTTCTGTCTACTCCCTTGTACCTCGCCTATCATCAGCAGTCAGAGAGGTGAGCCGTTGCTAGTGGATACGACCTGGTCACTACCGCCGCAGCAAGACCATCCCGCTTTGCGGCGGGCTCTGGTGAAAACCAGTAGTGACTTAGAACCGGTCCACTAGCGCGGTCCTCGCCAATCCCTCTCTGGCACAGAGGATCCACTACCTGCCAGCCGGCATCGTGACAGTAGATCCGGCCATGGATCCCGCTGAGGTCCCTCTGCCTTATATCTCTGATATCACCACGGTGGTCGCCCAGCAATCCCGACAGATCGCCCATCTAACCCACCAGCTGTCGGAAATGTCCACCATTGTGCACCAACTTCAGTCGCAACTTCAGCAGCAATCATCTCCTCCGCCAGCTCCTGCACCCCTTCCGCAGCGAGTGGCCACTCCTAGCCTCCGCCTGTCCTTGCCGGACAAATTTAATGGGGACTCTAAGTTTTGCCGTGGCTTCCTTTCGCAATGTTCCCTGCACATGGAGATGATGTCGGACCAGTTTCCTACTGAAAGGTCTAAGGTGGCTTTCGTAGTCAGCCTTCTGTCTGGAAAAGCCCTGTCATGGGCCACACCGCTCTGGGACCGCAATGACCCCGTCACTGCCTCTGTACACTCCTTCTTCTCGGAAATTCGAAGTGTCTTTGAGGAACCTGCCCGAGCCTCTTCTGCTGAAACTGCCCTGCTGAACCTGGTCCAGGGTAATTCTTCCGTTGGCGAGTACGCCATACAATTCCGTACTCTTGCTTCTGAACTATCCTGGAATAATGAGGCCCTCTGCGCGACCTTTAAAAAAGGCCTATCCAGCAACATTAAAGATGTTCTGGCCGCACGAGAAACTCCTGCTAACCTGCATGAACTCATTCATCTAGCCACTCGCATTGACATGCGTTTTTCTGAGAGACATCAAGAGCTCCGCCAGGAAAAAGACTTAGATCTCTGGACACCTCTCCCACAGTCTCCACTGCAATCTGCGCCTAGGCCTCCCGCCGAGGAAGCCATGCAAGTGGATCGGTCTCGCCTGACCCTGGAAGAGAGGAATCGCCGTAAGGAAGAGAATCTTTGTCTGTACTGTGCCAGTACCGAACATTTTTTGGTGGATTGCCCTATCCGTCCTCCACGTCTGGGAAACGCACGCTCGCACCCAGCTCTCGTGGGTGTGGCGTCTCTTGATGCTAAGTCGGCTTCTCCACGTCTCACGGTGCCTGTACGGATTTCTACTTCAGCCAGCTCTTCCCTCTCAGCCGTGGCCTGCCTGGACTCTGGTGCTTCTGGGAATTTTATTCGGGAGTCCTTGGTGAATAAATTCCGCATTCCGGTGACCCGTCTTGTCAAGCCACTCCACATTTCCGCGGTCAACGGAGCCAGGTTGGATTGCACCGTGCGTTACCGCACGGAGCCCCTCCTAATGTGCATCGGACCTCATCACGAGAAAATTGAATTTTTGGTCCTTCCCAATTGCACTTCCGAAATTCTCCTTGGACTACCCTGGCTTCTACACCATTCCCCAACCCTGGACTGGTCCACTGGGGAGATCAAGAGTTGGGGTCCCTCTTGTTCCAAGGACTGCCTTAAACCAGTTCTCAGTACTCCCTGCCGTGACCCTGTGGTTCCTCCTGTATCCGGTCCCCCTAAGGTCGTTAGGGACTCTGTCTGCCACAGAAAATGCCTCTCCCCCCCTCCCAGTCCCTTCAGGCAAGCCTCTGTGTCCCCTCATGGCTCCCGTCCTTGTGTCTCCCTGCCCCGTGCCAAGCTTCACCCTCTGCCCTCCCTCCCCATTCCTACTCCTGCTGTACTGCCTGCCATTGAGGAAACCATCCATTCCTTCCCGGTGTCCTCATCCCAGGGGAGGCAGTCACCGGACAAAAAAAAGGGGAGACCTAAGGGGGGGGGTACTGTTACGCCTAGCGCTCCGGGTCCCCGCTCCTCCCCGGAGCGCTCACGGCGTCTTTCTCCCTGCAGCTCCCCGGTCAGTCCCGCTGACCGGGAGCGCTGCACTGTCATGGCCGTTGGGGATGCGATTCGCACAGCGGGACGCGCCCGCTCGCGAATCGCATCCCAGGTCACTTACCCGTTCCCGTCCCCTGCTGTCATGTGCTGGCGCGCGCGGCTCCGCTCTCTAGGGCGCGCGCGCGCCAGCTCCCTGAGACTTAAAGGGCCAGTGCACCAATGATTGGTGCCTGGCCCAATTAGCTTTATTGGCTTCCACCTGGTCCCTGACTATATCTAACCTCCTCCCATGCACTCCCTTGCCGGATCTTGTTGCCCTTGTGCCTAGTGAAAGCGTTTTGTGTGTCTAAAGCCTGTGTACCAGAACTTCTGCTATCCACCCTGACTACGAACCTTGCCGCCTGCCCCCGACCTTCTGCTACGTCCGACCTTGCTTCTGTCTACTCCCTTGTACCTCGCCTATCATCAGCAGTCAGAGAGGTGAGCCGTTGCTAGTGGATACGACCTGGTCACTACCGCCGCAGCAAGACCATCCCGCTTTGCGGCGGGCTCTGGTGAAAACCAGTAGTGACTTAGAACCGGTCCACTAGCGCGGTCCTCACCAATCCCTCTCTGGCACAGAGGATCCACTACCTGCCAGCCGGCATCGTGACAAGGCACCTTTCCGTCAGACGCTGGAACGTAGCAGGGGCATTGCACAGCCCAAATAGCATACTTTTAAACTCGAACCGAGTTTGAAGACGGTCTTCTCCCGATCCTCCATGGCCATGGGCACTTGTCAATATCAGCTGGTTATGTCCAGGGTGGAGAAGTAAGCAGCCGACCCGAGGGCTGTGAGTGACTCCTTGTTCCTTGGCAAAGGATAAGCGTCTTTATGTGTGACATTGTTCAGTTTCCTGTAATCAACACAGAAGCGGATGGTTTCATCTTTCAGGACAAGTGGCGCTGCCCAGGGGCTCTGACTCTCTTGAATCATGTCTGCCTCTTTCATGTCGGCCAGCATCTTCTTAACAGTCTGATACATGCCTGGCGTGACCGAACGGTGTCTTTCCTTGATAGGTGGGCTATCACTTGTGAGGATTCAGTGCTGGATAATTGAAGTCTGCCCAAAGTTTGTGGGGTGCTTGCTGAAAGCTTCATGGTACCTCTTGGCGGCATTGATGATTCCATTGATTTGGTCCTTTGAAGTAGTGTCATCTTCAACCTGGAGTTGCGCCCACCTGGGCTCTGGAGGGCTCACACCGGATCCTTCGGCCACTTGAGCTGCACGCTGTCGAGCCACCAGACCTTCTGTTACAATGTCCTTTAACTCTAGGAGGTACAGCTGGGCTACAGGAGTGTATTTGGGCAAGACAGTAGCAGAATCATACAAGTTTACTAACTGCACCAGGACTCTCCTGTTGGTGACAGTAACAGTTCTCACAGCTCGAACAAGAGGGTGATTCCAATTGCATAGGTTCCAGCAGGGCTTGATAGTCCCTATTCTTGACTCTGGGACATGCACGACACCAGATTATGGTCTCTGTGTTAGGTTGTAAGGTCACCGACCTGATGTCTTGAACTCATACTCTTCAGATTTCACCTTGCTTGCTGGCAAACCTCTGCTAACCTCTGCAAACCTCTGCTCTGCCTGTAGAACTTTCAAGTGGTGCTGCGCAGCCCGCTGGCCTGAAGGGGACATATGGGGAAGAGAGGCCTGCAAAACAATTTTTCATAATGTTCATTCCCAATTTAAACTCGGCAGACCCTTTATCTGTCACATTAGATACAATCACTCCCTGCCCGGTAAGTACAAGTACAGAATAGGAGCAGGGGCAGGTTTTCTTGGCAAGGGTGGTTCACGGTTAGAGGGAGCAGGCTGGGTGGCCAGCTCCTTTACAGCCTTGGTCAGTTGTTCAATGTCCTGCCTAACAGTCTGTAAGTCTGAGGCTGCAGCAACTAGCAAAGTTAATGACACTGGGGTGGGGACAGGTGACGGTTGTGGTATAGGTCTGGCTACCGCCCCTAGTGGCTCTTGAACGGGTGTAGAGGTGCACAAACTACTTCTACCTCAGTCCTGGACTCAATTACTTCGATAGTCAGTCTCTTGAAAGTGGGGAATGACATGTTGGGGTTTTGGACCGCTAACATTCTCAGCTGGGCTTTGTCCCATCAATGAATCTGTCCATTAACACCTTGTTGCCCTGCTCAGGAGTTATACCATCTAGTTTTTGGACAGTCTCTAGGGCATTCTGTAGGGCTACGGTATATGCTCTCAAGGTCTCACATGGCTTTTGTCGCCTTTCATACAGCCGGAGACATACCTCTGACGGAGAGTGTGACTCAAATACCTGGTACAGTCCTTCAAAGATCTGCTCTACAGTCGCCTTTTCGGAGGCTGGCCAGGTGCAGACTTCTTCTAACGCTGGTCCCTGTAGTTGTCCTGTGAGCAATTGCACCTGTTGGTTAGGAGGGAAAGAGTAAAAGACAAACAAACTTTGGATCCTCGCTTTGAAATCCCTCAAGGTGAAGGGATCTCCATTGTAGGTAGGGAGGACAGAGTTCCCCATGAATAATGGTGCAGACGCTGGAACACCAGAACTGTTGATGCTGACTGCAGGCAGGGCTGGCAAGATCCCGGGTGCTGGGGAAGGAGATGACCATGCTGCTGGAGATGAAGGGGCACTGTCGCCTAGTTGATCTGGAGAGCTGGGTTCTGACATCCTGTTGAAATTTGAGTGCACTGTCGCTTTAACAGAAATAAGGTGCGTTCCCCTTTAAGATGTTTGCTGAAGCACTGCAGCGGCTTTGACTTGACTAATGGGGGTACTGTAATGGATGTTCCCCTTCCATTTTGCAGGCATCTGTTGTGAATAGTCTTGTGACCAGACTTGTGGGCACTAACAGGTAAATACTGACAGCTGCTGGCACCAGAGACTTAAAGGGGTACTCCACTGAATTTTTTTTTTTATTAAACCAACTGGTGCCAGAAAGTTAAACAGATTTGTAAATTACTTCTATTAAACAATCTTAATCCTTCCAGTAGTTATCAGCTGCCGTATGATCCAGAGGAAGTTGTTTTCTTTTTAAATTTCCTTTCCGTCTGACTACAGTGCTCTCTGCTGACACCTCTGTCCATTTTAGGAACTGTCCAAAGTAGGAGCAAACCCCCATCGAAAACCTATCCTGCTCTGGACAGTTCCTAAAATGGACAGCGGTGTCAGCAGAGAACACTGTGGTCAGACAGAAAGGAAATAAAAAAAATAAAAAAAGAACTTCCTGTGGATTATAACAGCAGCTGATAAATACTGGAAGGATTAAGATTTTTTAATAGAAGTAATTTACAAATCTGTTTAACTTTCTTGCACCAGTTGATTAAAAAAAATGTTTTCCATTAAATACTTTAATACTTACAATCGTTGGTGTTTGCAGAGTCTGCGCTACAGCAGGTGCCTGACAGATAAAAGCATAGATGAGTGCTGCAGCTGGAGCTTTCAATATGGCTGCGCCCGGGGACTTCCGGTTTTGGTCCGGTCGGCAAGATCTTCCCCTGTGCAACACAGGCCGGCTCTTTGGTTCCTCCTCGCAGCACTGAAGAAGCATCACCGCTGGGGACTGACGGGGCGGTGCTGAGACTGCTCGCCCGTGCGGGAAACCCCGGACCAAATTAACCCTTTCAGGTATCATCTCTATACAGTTCACACAGTTCACAGTAGCAGATACCAGTCTTTTCTTCACCTCTCCCTCTATTTCACCAGCACCTCGGGTAAAACACTTTTCACTGGTAAAGTCCCGTACACTTTCTGGCACAAATTTTATTTGCATCGGCATGCGAGTTTCACTGACAATACTGGACACAGTTCAGACTCGGGGAGTACTTTTCGCATAAGGCACACACCCGTATCCTGTTCATAGGATGCCAAAAGTTGTGGTATGGGGTGTGATGCAAAGGGAAGATTGAATTACCCTAGGGGCAGATGGTATTAACCCCTTATATTCGTGTCCTCAATTCCACCCAAAGATCCTAGATCCTGGGCTAAGCACGGGGCAATAATGACTCCGACGCCAAGTTATGGATAACGGTAGTGTCACGATGCCGGCTGGCAGGTAGTGGATCCTCTGTGCCAGAGAGGGATTGGCGTGGACCGTGCTAGTGGACCGGTTCTAAGCCACTACTGGTTTTCACCAGAGCCCGCCGCAAAGCGGGATGGTCTTGCTGCGGCGGTAGTGACCAGGTCGTATCCACTAGCAACGGCTCACCTCTCTGGCTGCTGAAGATACTGAAGATAGGCGAGGTACAAGGGAGAAGGCAGTAGCAAGGTCGGACGTAGCAGAAGGTCGGGGGCAGGCGGCAAGGTTCGTAGTCAGGGGAGATAGCAAAGGTACTGGTACACAGGCTATTGAACACACAAGGAACGCTTTCACTGGCACTAAGGCAACAAGATCCGGCAAGGGAGTGCAAGGGAGGAGACTAGATATAGCCAGGGAACAGGTGGGAACAAATTAAGCTAATTGGGCCAGGCACCAATCATTGGTGCACTGGCCCTTTAAGTCTCAGGGAGCTGGCGCGCGCGCGCCCTAGAGAGCGGAGCCGCGCGCGCCAGCACATGACTGCAGGAGACGGGAACGGGTAAGTGACCTGGGATGCGATTCGCGAGCGGGCGCGTCCCGCTGTGCGAATCGCATCCCCAACGGCCATGGCAGAGCAGCGCTCCCGGTCAGCGCTGACCGGGGAGCTGCAGGGAGAAAGACGCCGTGAGCGCTCCGGGGAGGAGCGGGGACCCGGAGCGCTAGGCGTAACAGTACCCCCCCCCTTAGGTCTCCCCTTTTCTTTATCGGGTAACTGCCTCCCCTGGAATGAGGACACCGGGAAAGGATGGAGGGATTCCTCAACGGCAGGCAGAACCGCAGGAGTAGGAATGGGGAGAGAGGGCAGAGGGCGAGACCTGGCACGGGGCAGTGTGACACCAGGACGAGGGCCATGAGGGGACACAGAAGCTTGCCTGATGGAACTGGGAGGGGGGGAAGGGCATTTCCTGTGGCAGGCAGAGTCCTTAAAGACCTTAGGGGGACCGGATACAGGAGGAACCACAGAGTTACGGCAAGGGTTACTGGGAACCGGTTTTAGACAGTTCTTGGAACAAGAGGACCCCCAACTCTTGATCTCCCCAGTGGACCAATCCAGGGTTGGGGAATGAAGTTGAAGCCAGGGAAGTCCAAGGAGAATCTCCGAGGTGCAATTGGGGAGGACCAAAAGTTCAATCATCTCGTGATGAGATCCGATGCTCATAAGAAGGGGCTCCGTGCGGAAACGTATGGTACAGTCCAACCTGGCTCCGTTGACCGCGGAAATGCGGAGTGGCTTGACAAGACGGGTCACCGGAATACGGAATTTATTCACAAAGGAGTCCCGAATAAAATTCCCAGAAGCTCCAGAGTCCAGGCAGGCCACGGCTGAGAGGGGAGAGCTGGCTGAAGTGGAAATCCGAACAGGTACCGTGAGACGTGGAGAAGCCGACTTGGCATCAAGAGACGCCACACCCACGAGAGCTGAGTGCGAGCGTGCGTTTCCCAGACGCGGAGGACGGATTGGGCAATCCACCAAAAAATGTTCAGTACTGGCACAGTACAGACAGAGATTCTCTTCCTTACGGCGATTCCTCTCTTCCAGGGTCAGGCGAGACCGATCCACTTGCATGGCCTCCTCGGCGGGAGGCCTAGGCGCAGATTGCAGTGGAGACTGTGGGAGAGGTGGCCAGAGATCTAAGTCTTTTTCCTGGCGGAGCTCTTGATGCCTCTCAGAAAAACGCATGTCAATGCGAGTGGCTAGATGAATGAGTTCATGCAGGTTAGCAGGAGTCTCTCGTGCGGCCAGAACATCTTTAATGTTGCTGGATAGGCCTTTTTTGAAGGTCGCGCAGAGGGCCTCATTATTCCAGGACAATTCTGAAGCAAGAGTACGGAATTGTACGGCATACTCGCCAACGGAAGAATTACCCTGGACCAGGTTCAACAGGGCAGTCTCAGCAGAAGAGGCTCGGGCAGGTTCCTCAAAGACACTTCGGATTTCCGAGAAGAAGGAGTGTACAGAGGCAGTGACGGGGTCATTGCGGTCCCAGAGCGGTGTGGCCCATGACAGGGCTTTTCCGGACAGAAGGCTGACTACGAAAGCCACCTTAGACCTTTCAGTGGGAAACAGGTCCGACATCATCTCCAGATGCAGGGAACATTGGGAAAGAAAGCCACGGCAAAACTTAGAGTCCCCATTAAATTTGTCCGGCAAAGACAGGCGGAGGCTAGGAGTGGCCACTCGCTGCGGAAGGGGTGCAGGAGCTGGCGGAGGAGATGGTTGTTGCTGCTGTAGCTGAGACTGAACTTGCTGTAGCTGCGACTGTTGCTGCTGTTGCTGTGACTGGAGCTGCTGTAGCTGCGACTGGAGTTGCTGTGTCATGGAGGTCAAGTACGACAGCTGGTGCTCTTGTCGGGCGACCAATGTAGGGAGGTCGGCGGCAGCTGGCAGAGGAACTTCAGCGGGATCCATGCCCGGATCTACTGTCACGATGCCGGCTGGCAGGTAGTGGATCCTCTGTGCCAGAGAGGGATTGGCGTGGACCGTGCTAGTGGACCGGTTCTAAGCCACTACTGGTTTTCACCAGAGCCCGCCGCAAAGCGGGATGGTCTTGCTGCGGCGGTAGTGACCAGGTCGTATCCACTAGCAACGGCTCACCTCTCTGGCTGCTGAAGATACTGAAGATAGGCGAGGTACAAGGGAGAAGGCAGTAGCAAGGTCGGACGTAGCAGAAGGTCGGGGGCAGGCGGCAAGGTTCGTAGTCAGGGGAGATAGCAAAGGTACTGGTACACAGGCTATTGAACACACAAGGAACGCTTTCACTGGCACTAAGGCAACAAGATCCGGCAAGGGAGTGCAAGGGAGGAGACTAGATATAGCCAGGGAACAGGTGGGAACAAATTAAGCTAATTGGGCCAGGCACCAATCATTGGTGCACTGGCCCTTTAAGTCTCAGGGAGCTGGCGCGCGCGCGCCCTAGAGAGCGGAGCCGCGCGCGCCAGCACATGACTGCAGGAGACGGGAACGGGTAAGTGACCTGGGATGCGATTCGCGAGCGGGCGCGTCCCGCTGTGCGAATCGCATCCCCAACGGCCATGGCAGAGCAGCGCTCCCGGTCAGCGCTGACCGGGGAGCTGCAGGGAGAAAGACGCCGTGAGCGCTCCGGGGAGGAGCGGGGACCCGGAGCGCTAGGCGTAACAGGTAGCTTTACTGAGGGGAGACAGATGATAAAACCTATACAGTTCAGCCAGGGCCCATGGAGGTGACCAGTGATTCAGAGACCTTAAGGGCTTGCTTGGATTTGTAGTAGATGGGGTCAATTTAATTCAGGCCATATTGACTTGACAAATGATGACTGTGACTGACTTGACTTGATTGATGACTGACAATACTGAGACTATGGCTTACTTGTAGCTGCTTGTGGCTACAGACTGGACTTGAAGCCTCTTATGACTCTGGACACACTCTCGGACTCGACTTGACCTCAGCAAAGACTTGTAAGGAAAAAGAGAGAGCTGGCTCCACCCAGGGTTTATATGGGGGAGACTAGCAGAGAGCCCATAGGTCACCCCTGGGATCATCTGGTCACTGGTACCTCCTGAGTAACAATCACATGGCAAGTTACATGGTAAACAGTCTTAAAGTGACAACGCTTTCTGAGCACATTACATGGCATAATACGTTAGAAACATATTTACATGGGGTGAAAGATGCAACGGGGCCCAGGGGACACTGTAGGGAGGCTGCCTGACAGGGCAGCAAGGGTACGGGGTAACACCTCCCATACTGAGCCACAACTATAAAACTTATATAAATTGGGTATCTTTGTAATCGTATGGACCTAAATAATAAAGATCATGTGTCATTTTTACTGAAAATTGCACTGCGTAGAAACAAAATCCCCCAAAATTTACAAAATGGCATTTTTTTTTCAATTTTGCACCACAAATATATATATTTTTATTTCGCCATACATTTTGTTATGAAATGATTGACGTCATTACAAAATACAACTGGTGGTGCAAACAAACAAGTCCTCATGTGGGTCTGTAGGTAGAAGATTGAAAGTGTTATGACCATTTGAATGGGAGGAGGAAAAAATTTAAGTGCAAAAATGAAAAAACCATGAGTCCTCAAGAGAGCACAGTATGTGGCAGGGTCATTTTCAGAGGTTACAGTGTGTAGCAGTATTATATTTAGGGAGCATAGTGTTTGGTAGTATTATATTCAAGGGTGGGAACAGCATGTGTTGCAGTATTATATTCAGGGGCACAGTATGTGGCAGTGTTAAATTTAGGGGGCACAGTCTGTGTGGCAGTATTATATTCAGGGGAACAGTGTGTGGCAGTATTATATTCAGGGGGCACAATATGTGGAAGTTTTACATTCAAGGGGAACACAGCATGTTTTGTAGTATTATATTCAGGGGCACAGTGTGTGGCAGTGTTTAATTTAGGGAGCACAGTGTGTGTGGCAGTATTATATTCAGGGGGCACAATATGTGGACGTTTTATTTTCAGGGGCGAGCACAGCATGTTTTGTAGTATTATATTCAGGGGCACAGTGTGTGGCAGTGTTTAATTTAGGGAGCACAGTGTGTGTGGCAGTATTATATTAAGGGGGCACAGTGTGTGGCAGTATTATATTCAGGGGCACAGTGTATGGCAGTGTTTAATTTAGGGAGCACAGTGTTTGTGGCAGTATTATATTAAGGGGCACAGTGTGTGGCAGTATTATATTCAGGGGCACAGTGTATGGCAGTAAAAGTGAGGAGCCAAAGATTTCCTGAATGCAAACTCTGCAGAGACAAGATGTAGCTGAAAAATGTCATGGCGGTCTGGACCAAAATGTAGAGGTAAAGAAAAGACTACAGGGAAGATGTTACCTGTGACATATCCTAACCATTGTTTAGGTTACACTGCAAGCTGTAGTTTTCAACATTTTCTACACAGCATGAACCTGACCTGCAAGTATTGTATGTAATTATTGGAGAACAGATACTTTCCTATGGCACATTACACTGCAGGCATCCATGACACCAAGTGGAGGACCTGTAGAGAAAATGTGAATGCCGACCTTGCATACAGTCAGCTTTTAGACAAGCCATGGAGCAGCATGCAGCAGGTGGCCTTAACACTAATATTCATGAGCTTTCCTAACGGGCACATGTGGCACCGGTGAATTACATGCTCTACATTTACTACATTGACTGTAATTTTCACTGTATAAAAGTTTAAATAAGGTTTATAACCTGGAAACATCAATAATACACATGCAAGTAGATGTTTTGTGGGCTCAGTTGCTGTTATGGTAATATGTCAGTGTGAACTATTTATACAGTGAGGCAGAATGTACAAGTTCGTAGGATGTTGGCATTGTGAACATTGAATTAGCCCATAATGTGAATGTCCCCATTCTGTTCAAATTGACAGGTCCAGTAGTATTTAAATGTTGACAATTCAATTTCACTAAATTTGATGTTGTTACTCCTGTTGCTACTTTATTATGAAGAATGTTGGCTCACGAGACTGGAACATTTCTTTTCCTTATGAATATAAGTGATCAAGGAATGCACTTGGTAAATACTGGGAACCCGCAAACTTCTTTTGTCAACAATGTGTTAGTCTGCCCTATGGTTGTCCCTTCAGTGCAGTCTTGACTATGATTTATGAAATATGATTCAGCTACCTTCAAAGTGCTTTCTCTGAACAATAAAGGAACAGCAACCCTACATATTCTTAGCATGCACAATGTCATTCCCTGGATCTCATAATGAAACAGCCATTAATTACACCGTCTGTATTAGCAATGACATGCTATGCCGCCACAGACTGTTACTCCAATAATCCCCAATCTATCACCAGTACCCAGCCAGTGTTAAAGTAGCGCTCTCTATACTCCTGTGGTGTGCTGATATCTACTAAAGAAATTGTCAAGAGTCAGGACAAGAGTATAAGGAATTTATTACCACTCGCAATGGCAGGTATGGGCTTTAAGGGGTAATCCGACATCAGGTAAAATGAATAAAAATGCTGCAGAAGCAGATAGCATTGCTTAAATTTCTGCCCCAGGTCTGAAATCCATTTGTTTTGGGGGTCTTATTCCTGCACTTTCTGGGTATACTTCCTGGTTGAGCAGTTGCTCTGCACTGCAATTCCCAGAAGGCATCGCTTATCCCGAACAGTTCATCACAATCTTCCCACTTTGTCAACTTTCCTTCCATAGCAGTTCCCTGCAAGTTCCCCACCCAAAGTTGTTGCAGAACATCTCTTTTCACAGCAGACTATCGCACAATGAGGTTATAAAGATATATACTGTATGTATGTGTGTATATGACAGGGAGATAGTGATGTAGGCTGGAGGTAGTGACTTAACTCGGGTCTGGGCTAGTGCTCAGAGACAAGATCCAGAAGAGTGTGAGACAGCAGACAGGAGAGAGAGAGGCAGGAGCTAGGAAGATGGAGAAAACTCCACCTGAAAATGAAAGAACTACACTTTTTACATGGAGCAAAAATAGGATAAAGCTAATAACATTTGTTATAACACTACACTAATAAGTTCTGTGTCTTGGGTGATAGTCTTCTTTAAATACTGTACAATTTCTAACTACCAGGGTGACAGCTTCTATAGGGGTAATAGGAAATAGGGGCACAACTCCATAGTTAAAGTAGCCTCCGAGGTGAGGAGATGGAGGAAGCTACACATAGCACCGTAAGGCCAGAGAATGGAGCAGAATGGAGCAGTCATCACAATCATCACACATTTCTTAAGTATGTTAACAGCTGATGGTCACTTAGTGCATGCTAAATTCAACATTTTAGCCATTATATTATTATATCTATTTGTGGAGCAACATTTTAATAAGCTATTTGGTATTTAGGCTGTAGATGGGGCTAGTTCTTTGTTGCTAACCATTGTCACAAATGGTTTATGTGGCAGCCCAGAGGGAGTGCAGATGGAACAAATGGGCAAAAGCTGGTGGGAATGCTGAGGCTTGTAGTCCCCTGCTAGTTGTCAGAGTCTAGGTGATAGTAGTCAAAGTGGCTGGAGTCCACCAAAACTCCCATATTTCTAGGTGATTAGAAGTTTGCACTTGTAAGATAAGATGATATCTTTAGTTCTACCGGTGTACTTCCTGAGTGTATGTGTCCTGGCTGATGGTGTTTGGGGTGTCCTTGTTGGTAGTGCACATAAAGAGCCGGACACAGGGGGGTAACTTGCAAATAATGTACAGTTCACGTTACTAAATATCAGGAGAAACATAAGATGGACGTACAATACCTTAGCTTTAGCTTGGTCAGGGTTTATCCAAAGTGTGTTCTTTCCTTAGAGAGCCATGTCACTGCTTGGCTCCCAGTTCTGTAGTTTCTCTCATGACAGAGCTCAGGGGTAAGAGTTTACCCCTGAAAATGAATAGAGTCCAGGAAGAAAAGGTTTAAAGTAAACAAACAAAGATTTACTTCCTTTACTTTACTGACAGTTATTGAAAATGTATGGCAACCTTTGGACTCTATCTGCTGACACTTAAAGGGGTACTTTGCTGTACATTTTGTTTTACAAAGTTACCCCCCAGGCTGCTGGCATATAAACCTAAAACTTAGATTTACCTATAGCTGCTCCCTCAGTACCCCGGTATCGCTGCTCCCATCCTCCGGTGTGGTTTTCTTTCTGGTTGCTGGTGGTTGACGCATCACCCTGTGGCTCATCCAGTCACCAGCCACAGCGATGTCTCCGCCTGGCAATAGGCCGAGAGGCAGTGTGACTTATTGAGCCCTGACACTGGCCTTCTTCCTGGTGCAGTGGCTTAGTATGTCACACTGCCACTCAGCCTATCGCCAGTTGAGGTGGGACATTGTTGTGGCCAGTGATTAGCAGAGCCACAGGGTGATGTGTCAACCATCGGCAACCAGGAAGATCCCACCAGAGGACATCAGCAGCGATGCTGGGCACTGAGGGAGCAGACAAAGTCTAAGTTTTTGTTTTATATGCTGGCAGCCTGGGGATAATGTTTTAAAAAAAAAGTTATACAGCCGAATACCTCTTTAATAGTGTTGCTCGCAAATATTCGCAATGCGAATTTTATTCGCGAATTCGCGAATATTCGCAAAAATAGCACTATATATCCGTAATTATGAATATTCGTTTTTTTTTTTTTATTATCACAGTACACATCACAGTGATCATCCCTCTCTGCTTCCAGCTTGTGTGGTGTACAGAAGGCTCTAATACTACTGTGTGAGACTGGCGTGCGAATTTTCACATATGCGAAAATTTGCATATGCTAATTTTCGCATATGCAAATTTTCGCTTATGTTAATTTTTGCAAATGCAAATTTTCAAATACGCGAATTTTCGCATATGCGAAAATAAATCGCAAATATTACGAATATGCCAATTTGGCGAATATATGTCCATATATTCGCGAATATTCGCGAATTCGAATATGGCCTATGCCGCTCAACACTACTCTTTAATGGGGATGTTTGGTTAGGGCCATCCCTGTAATCATTCACCTGGAAGAAATGTGTGGAAATACCGTATATACTCAAGTATTAGCCATTCCGAATATAAGCTGAGGCCCCTAATTTCACCCCAAAAACCTAGGAAAAGTTATTGACTCGACTATAAGCCTAGGGTGGGAAATACATCATCCCCCCATGTCATCATCCCCCCTGTTATCATCCAGACCCCGTCATTAACACCCCTGTCATCATCACCCTCGTCATCATCATCCTCACCCTCATCATCATCCCCCTCGTCATCATCCCCCTCGTCGTCATCCCCCTCGTCATCATCCCCCCTTCATCATCCCCCCCTTCATCATCACCGCCTGTCAATCCCTTTGTCATTATCAAGACCCCCCCCTTTTGTTTTCTACTCACCTCCCCAGTTATTGCTTTCTCGGTCGGAAGGAAAAGGTGAGTTGGTCCGGGCCTTCCATCTTCGGCCATCTATGCTGCAGGGACCGTCCGGTGGGGAGAGTTAGTCGTTCTGGGCTATCCATCTTCACCGGGAGGCCCTCTTATCCGCTCCGGATCGGCCACGGACTAGTGACGTTGCGTTGATGACGACGCGCAGGGACGTCCGTGCGCAGCAGACGTCTGTGACGTCTCTGCGCATGAACGTCCCTGCGCCGTGGCATCAATGCAGCGTCACAGTTGCTTCAGGGCACTATGTGACTTGTAGTCCTTGTCTACTAACTAGCTTCTTGCATGTTAAATTAGGGTTAGACTGTTTTGGATTTGACTGTATAACTTGTAATAGACTTAGGAGCTGACCAACACTGACTCTACTCTCCACATAGGAATCCGGAATTAGGGCTTCCCCACTGATGTAATGCCCAAATGAATGGGGTCAAGTACAAGAAGAGCTGCTCTTACTAGAAGTAGCTTAAAGGGGTATTCCGGCTTTATACATATTATATCCTTTGTATAGGGGATAAGATGTATGATCGCAGGGGTCCCGCTGCTGGGGACCCCCGCAATCTCGGTGCAGCCCCCTGCATTTTGTGCCGGGTGCTGCCTCCAAGACGGGAAAGTGACGTTATGGCCACTCCCCCTAGTGACGTCATGCCATGCCTCCTCCATTCATGTCTATGGGAGGGGGTGTGACGGCTACTTAGGATAGGGTATAAGATGTATAACGCCTTTAAAGCAGGTGTTCTCCCTACATTACTTCTAATAGGACATACAGTATGTAAAGGAGTTGTCACATGCAGGCATCCCTGGTAGTTTGCATCTCCTTCCTCTTCCTTGCTCCAGTATCAATTTTTTTGACTTGAGAAATGGCAATTCTCTTAACAGAACAATATTACAGAACTGCTTTTTTGTCCAAATTCTTGCTGGTTCACAAAAAAATGCCTAATTTGCAATGGATGACAGGATATATTAAAAAGATAATGCACGCTACCTTTCATAAATATCCCCCAAGATATTGTCATGTATGAAATAGGACCCAGTAGTTCACCGAAGCTGAGGACCTCAGTAAATCTTTATAACGTGACAGGACAATTGTCCACATCTTCAGCCATTGTAGGAGAGTTTGGCACTACCGACTTACATATGGAACTTAATTAACAAAGAAATGAAGGAGAGAAGATTCAGTAACTGTCTGTCTGGCAGCAGCAGGAACCTATCATTTGTTATAGAGGAAGGAATGCTCAAGAACTCTGTGGTCACATAAATAAAGTGATAGATAATGTTGTAATTGCTGTCATTTTGCATACAGTTCTTGACATTCCACTTACTAATTAAGTAGGCATTACAATGAATGCCCGTCTGAGCCACATCTGAGCTATCACCACCTTCAATATTTATGCAATTTAATATTTATGCACATTTATTTATTTAATGAAAATAACTTTAATAACAATTTAAAGGAAATCTCTCACCAGTGTAACCTGCACTAACCTGCCAGTACCGACAGGTAGTGCAGGTGACACTGATGGCAATGGTAGTTACCTTGTCCCATTCCGTGCAGGGGATCTCCGTTATCTCCTTTGTTAGCTCCAGCTCTGGGCACCCGGCTTGGGACATGGGCGGAGCTTAGTGACGTCACTGCTGCTGTTCCCAGGACATTGGACCCAGCAGAGAACAGCAGCGTTGACGTCACTAAGCTCCGCCCGTGCCCCAAGCCGCTGTTGCTCATTGCTGGGTCCCAGGTCCTGGGAACAGCAGCAGTGATGTCACTAAGCTCCGCCGGTGCCCCAATCTAAGGAAGCGCCAGACGTGGCGCGAAATAGCTATCACACACCTGTCCTGATTGGGCGCCCCGTTGCCTGTGTTGTCTATATGCACCCAAAGAATAAAGAAGCCGGTTGGTGTTTACAGTTTACCGTTTGTGCCCCTCCCCCCGTCGTTTCTCTCCGTTTGTTGTGGATCTTCAATATTGCCCATTTTCTTAAATTTTTCCAGTTTTGCACTTTCGTTTTTTTCCTCCTTACATTTAAAAAATCATAATTCTTTCAATTTTGCACCTAAAAATCCATATGATGGCTTATTTTTTACGCCACCAATTCTACTTTGTAATGACATGAGTAATTTTACACAAAAATCTACGGCAAAATGTAAAATAAATCCTTGTACGACAAAATTGAAGATAAAACACCATTTTGTAAATGTTGGGGCTTCCGTTCCTACACAGTACATTTTTCAGTAAAAATGACACCTTCTCTTTATCCTGTAGGTCCATACAATTAAAATGATATCCTACTTATATAGGTTTGATTTTGCCGTACGACTAGAAAAAATCATAACTACATGCAGGAAAATGTATACGTTTAAAATTGTCATTTTCTGACCCCTGTAACTTTTTAATTTTTTTGCACAGTGATCTGTAGTTTTTAGTGGTATCATTTTTGTATTGATCGGACTTTTTGATCGCTTTTTATAAATTTTTTCATAGTATAAAAAGTGACCAAAAAATACGCTATTTGGAACTTTTGCATTTTTTTGCACATACGCCATTGACCGTGCGGTTTAATTAACTATATATTTTTATAATTCGGATATTTCCGCATGCAGTGATTCCACATGTGTTGATTTTTATTTACACTGTTTTTTTTAAATGGGAAAAGAGGGTGATTCAAACTTTTCTTAGGGGAGGGGTTAAATGATCTTTATTAACTTTTTTTCCCCACTTTTTTATTGCAGTGTTATAGCCCCCATAGGGGGCTATAACACTGCACACACTGATCTTTTACATTGATCATTGTTATCCCATAGTTATGGGACCCGGTCCCGGTGTTTAAAACGCCTGCGTCATACTGGGTCGGTCCCGGCGGCTTATCATAGCCAGGACCCAGTTCAGCTGCACAGGGGCCCAGTGTGTAAGGGCATGTTTCATCCACACAGTGTGATCGGTGATCCACTAAAATAGCCCAGCTAAGCCAAACTTGCTACATCATTAGATCAGCAGGCACTGGTCTTCTCCTTGTGCTGGGACCGAAAACATCATACTGCCGCTCAGCCTATCGCCGGCTGAGGCGGAACTTCGCTTTGAGTGAAGTATGACTCACCGACCACCGGCAACCAGGAAGAGGATCGTGGCAGAGGCCAGTGCGGGTTACCGGAGGCACTGGGGGAGCAGTGGCAGGTATGTATCTCTTTATTTTTTAACTGCCAGCAGTCTGAAAGACAATTTTTACATCCTCCTTTTAGGATTCAGGGCGTACAGGTATGCCCTTGGTCCTTAAGTACCAGGACACAAGGGCATCACTATTAAGGACATCCCTGTGTCCCGAAAGATGTTTTCGGGACACAGGGATGCCCCCATTAACTCTCTGCGGCCCCGCGTTAAGTTTAAAAACGCAGGGGCCGCCGGGTGATAGCGCACGCCGGGACGTCACTGACGTCCCGTGTGTGCACCCACAGCAACGGAGGCGCAGAAGACCAGAGCATCGAGGAGGAGGAAGACGTGCGCTGGCCAGCCTGGTAACGGTCCTGGAACTAATGCTATGGCCGGACTGGAGGAGCGGTGGTCGGAGCACTGAAGTGGGCAGTACACAGGCATACAGCCTCCAGCCATACACTGTATATGGCTGGAGGCTGTATGTCTGTGGGGAAAACTGCCAGTCTAATGTGGGGACAACTATGCTGCACCTAATGTGGGGAGGAACACTGCCAGCCTATTGTTGGGAGAACTCTGCTGCACCTAATGTGGGGGGAACTCTGCTGCACCTAATGTGGGGGGTTACTACGTCCTGATGCCGGCCCTAGAGCGTGATGTGCGTGAACATCAATGGGGGGGGCCTCCATGTCCATTTTGCTTGGGGCCCCCAAATTCCTTCAAACGGCCCTGCTGCACCATATAATAATGTTGATGCATGTGCACAGTCTCCACCACATTAATTAATGGATTAAATAGACTTTTACCTACACCACTTTTCATGAATACCCCCCATGTCCTTAACAGGTTAAGGGGGTCCAAGAATAGAACACAGGGCTAATTTCCTACAAAAACAGTACCATGCCTGTTCTCAGGATGTGTCTAGTATTACAATTTGGCCCCATTCACTTCAACAGAACCACAATATAACTCACAACCTGAGGGCAAGAGTTGTGCTGTTTTGGGGAGAAATTAGATCTGTTTTCATGCAAAGGTTTCCTTCAAGACAAATCACTGCAGAAAAATCCCAATAGATTGAGAAGATATGTGAACATCATAAATGGGTGTCTCTTGCTCGGTTTTATATTTTTATATTGCAGAATTCCAGGGTGGAATCCCATTGAAGTCAATGGGACTTGACTTTCGGTGGAATTCTGTGTTCTGAAAACATAGAAATTCTGCTGGAAGTCCATTATAATTTTGCAATTTTTGAAACATTGAAATGTCACCAAGTGAATATGACCTTAAGGAGGTACTACGGTGAAAAACATTTTTTTTTTTTTTTTTAATCAACTGGTACCAGAATATTAAACAGATTTGTAAATTACTTCTATTTAAAAATCTTAATCCTTTCAGTACTTATCAGCTACTGTATGCTCCAGAGGAAGTTATTTTCTTTTTAAATTTATTATGGGTCTGACCACAGTGCTCTCTGCTGACACCTCTGTCCATGTCAGGAACTGTCCAGAGTCGGAGAGGTTTTCTATGGGGATTTTCTCCTACTCTGTACAGTTTCTGACATGGACAGAGAGCACTCTGGTCAGACAGAAAATCAATTAAAAAAGAAAAGAACTTCCTGTAGAGCATACAGCAGCTAAAAAGTACTGGAAGGATTAAGATTTTTTAATAAAAGTAATTTACAAATCTATTTAACTTTCTGACACCAGTTGATTTAAAAAAAAAATAATTCTACCAGAGTACCCCTTTAAGCCTTCAGCAGATTCTGAAGGTAAATATCATGACTGTCTGCAGCTTCCTCTAGGTATAGATTGACAGGAGTTTCTGTATTTAGACCTGAGGCAGTCAGGTGATCA
The DNA here is from genome assembly GCF_029499605.1 of Hyla sarda. NCBI lineage: Eukaryota > Metazoa > Chordata > Amphibia > Anura > Hylidae > Hyla > Hyla sarda. Next base: position 85,463,856 of record NC_079193.1, on the reverse strand, counting down.
CTGGACAGACTGCAAGTTAAAAAAGAGTTGTGAGGTGGCCCCTTTTAACCTTTTAATGACCAAGCAATGTTCTTTTGAATCGTTGCCTTTCAAGAGTTGTAACTTTTTTTTTTAAACTTTTTTGTCTGCAGACAGTTGACAATTCAAAAAAATGTCTTGGAGAGGTACACGTTAAATGAAAAGCGGTGCAAAATTTTGTTCATCATGTACAGTGTGGTCTCCAGCTGTTGCAAAACTACAACTCCCAGCATGCCTTTGGCCCAAGAGCAAAACATAGTTTCATTTATTCCCCCCATCCCCCCCCCCCCCCCCACCACCACCACCATTATGTTTTCTTCATCACTATCAGTAAGTGCCAAGATGAATTTGCATAAAGGCACCTTGGCACTATTTAAAGGGGTATTCCAAGACAAAACTTTTTTTTTTATATATCAACTGGCTCCAGAAGGTTAAACAGATTTGTAAATGACTTCTATTAAAAAATCTTAATCCTTTCAGTACTTATGAGCTTCTGAAGTTAAGGTTGTTCTTTTCTGTCTAAGTGCTCTCTGACGACACGTGTCTCGGGAACCGCCCAGTTTAGAAGCAAATCCCCATAGCAAATCTCTTCTAAACTGGGCGTTTCCCGAGACACGTGTCATTAGAAAGAACTTAGACAGAAAAGAACAACCTTAACTTCAGAAGCTCATAAGTACTGAAAGGATTAAGATTTTTTAATAGAAGTAATTTATAAATCTGTATAACTTTCTGGAGCCAGTTGATATATATATATATATATATATATATATATATATAACAGGAATCCAATAGGAAGCAAACAGCGGCACTCCAGCAGTTTCAAGAAGAAGAAAAAATCCTTTATTCACCCATATGGTGCTACGTTTCGACTCACTCAATGGAGTCTTTATCAAGCATCCATTGATCCATCCATTTATCCAAGACTCCATTGAGTGAGTCGAAACGTAGCACCATATGGGTGAATAAAGGATTTTTTCTTCTTCTTGAAACTGCTGGAGTGCCGCTGTTTGCTTCCTATTGGATTCCTGTTGTTCTTATACCTGTGGTCGAGGTTGGAGCTGGCTGAGCACCCGCATTGACACTCTATAGGCTTGAAGCCCTGTTACGGTACTCCTTCATCATATTGTTTATTATATATATATATATATATATATATATATATATATATATATATAAGTTTTTTCCTGGAATACCCCTTTAATACTTAGTCTACAACAGCGGTCTTCAAACTGTGGCCCTCCAGATGTTGCCAAACTACAACTCCCAGCATGCCCGGACAGCCAACGGCTGTCCGGGCATGCTGGGAATTGTAGTTTTGCAACATCTGGAGGGCCACAGTTTGAAGAGCACTGGTCTACAAGAATACCATGTGCCTTTTATTAGCTTCTACACCATCTAGTGTCAAGAATGAGGAAGTGCACTTTTTGGAAGTAGGCTAAAGTTCTCCCTATCAAGTGTCAGCCATGTGCAGGAATGAATCATGACAAGCCCATGTTGTTGATAAGTTGTTACAAGTAATTATAGTGCGCTTAGGGTTGAATGGGAAGGGAAAAACCAGGGAAAGACTTTGTGCAATTGATAAATGAGTCTCCAAGTCACATGAAGAATATGCTAGGGGATGGCCACTTGAAACCCCTTCAATTTTCGCCAGTACATTATTTGGATGTAACCACAGTAATTGTCGCTGTACCCGTACAAGAAAGCCAGTACTGATAAGGAATGCATTCGGTGTATATTACTTTTTCATAATTCATCACAACGTTGTTTATAGATAAATGTAACCTATATAATCTGTACATTACGTTGGCCAAATTATTTTTAACTTAATAAAAACATTTTGTCAGCAGCTGCGGCTTTTGTAAACAATTATGACGTTTTTATTAAAGGAAAAGCCTGCAATTCATATGGTATTTATTTAACAAATCCAAATCAGCCTATTTATAATGTTCCGTCCTATAAGAACGCATTCAGAGTTGTCTTAGGCTATGAGGGATGGATGTTTTTTCTTGAAAAATGCTCAAGCATGTGCGTCCTTCTTATGGCACATGATACAATTACTAGCTGTTATATGAGCGCCCATAAGCCTCTGGCACGCCAGCCCCTGCTATCTATCCCTCAAAAAGCTTTTGGGCACTTGGGCAGATTTTAACCTCTGGCCCTTGATTGTCATAAATCTCGGTTCTGTTTCCCTTTAAAGGAATATAATGCTCCAGTTTTGCTCCTGACTTTTGCATTCTTGTCTGGGTGCTTACGCAATTTTCTAAGAATGTGGCAGTAGATTTTTTAGGCAGAAAAAAAATTACCTTAGCCCATTGCAAGTTTACTGGGTTTGACTGTTTCTTAATGGATAAATCGTCTTTTATTACAAAATGTAAGAATTGGACAAAGCAATAATTGATATCATTGATAGACACTTGCCTGCGTACCAGTTCCAGCTGTATCGTATTGCCTAAACTGTGAAGAAAGTGTAAAGGTTGTCTCAAAGGGATGGTCAAACTTCTTTAAGGCGCACCTGTCATACCACAGAAAACAAAATGCTTACCGTATATACTCGAGTATAAGCCGAGTTTTTCAGCACCATTTTTCGTGACGAAAACGTCCCCCTCGGCTTATACTCGAGTGATGGGAAAAAAAATATATAAATCACAGGCATACTGGTGGGGGTGGTGAGGGGATGGGCCGGGCCATCCATCGTCACCCATCTATGCTGCAGGGACCGTCCAACTTCCAGTGGGGAGAGTGAGCCGGTCCGGGCCGTCCATCTTGACCAAGAGGCCCTCTTCTCCGCTCCGGTCCGGCCCTGGACTAGTGACGCTGCATTGACGCCGCCGTGCAGGGACGTCCGTGCGCAGCAGACATCCGTGACATCAGGGGCGCCCCTCCGCGGGGCGTCAATGCAGCGTCACTAGTCCGGGGCCAGCCCGCAGCGCAGGGCCTCTCGGTCAGGATGAACTCCAGGTGAACTCATTCGACTTATAAATTGTGATGAGAGGCGTAAGCCATATTCGAATTTGCGATATTTCACATTTATATGGATATCCGATCTATATTTGCGAAATTCGACATATTCATGGTTATTTTCGCTTTGCGTAAATGCGTATGCACATATGTGCATGTACATATTCACATGCTGATAACTATCTACCTATCTCTATCTATATTATCTATCTATCCATCTATCTCCTAATTCTTGGTCTATACAGAAGTGATAATGGGTCTATGACATTTTTCATTTTGAATATTGTCATGTCTTATTTGTGAATATCATCACTATCTATCTAATTTTAGTGACGATATTCGCATATTCTCATATTCGTGAATATTCGCTCTCCAGTCTAATTCAGTAAATAGTATAGGATCATTCTTTAGACCACAAGCTGGAAGCAGGGAGGGATGAGATCACTGTGATGTGTTCTGTGTGAAAAAAAATGACGAATATTCGTAATTACGAATATATAGCACTATATTTGCCATATTCGCAAATATGCGAAATTCGCAATAAATATTCGAATTGCGAATATTCGCGCTCAACACTACTTATAAATGGCTTGGGGCCAGTTCACATAATGTGCAGTTTTCATGCAATTACTTATTCAAAGTTAAGTTTTTTTTTTATTTTTTTGGGGAAAAATGTTGCCAAAAGGCAAAAGTGATTTGACCCATGTTCATATTAGAATGCATTTTATGAAGATTTTAAGTTTTTAGGCCATGTTTGCACATTGAATAATTGACACTTTTCTTGCATGTTTTACTGCATTTAGGCTGTTATGCTGTGATTTTTCAAAATCACAAAAAAATTACACATTTGCTAAATTTTGCTGCAATTTTGGAAAAATCATGGCAAAACATAAAAAAGCAGCCCAAAATACAATGTGTGAACACAGCCGCAGAGGAGTTGTATAATTACGAGGCTAATACAGGACATCATCAATCGCGGTGATGCCCTGTATTAACCCTTCAGATGCGGTGATCAAAGCTGACCGCCACGTCTGAAGCGAAAGTGACACTAACCCAGCTGCTCAGTTGGGCGGTTTGGGACCACAGCGGTGAAATCGCGGCATCCCGAACAGCTTACAGGACACTGGGAGGGACCTTACCTGCCTCCTCGGTGTCTGCTCTGTGCCGGGATCCCCTGCATGGCAGGCGCTCTCCTCCGTCGTCATCATGTCGTCGCGCACGCCGCCCCATCATCCAATAGGAGCGGCGTAGGTAGCGGCGTGCGTAGTGGCGTGATGGCGGGGATGGAGAGCGAGGATACCCGGCAGCAGAGACGTTCCAGAGCGACGGGTACACCCGGGAACGCGGTGACAGAGATGGAGGGCGACATCCAGGGCAGCGGTGACGGGTCCGATGCGGCGGGGACACGTGAGTATAACCTCCAATACCAGTGGTCTTCAACCTGCGTACCTCCAGATGTTGCAAAACTACAACTCCTGGCATGCCCGGACAGCCAACAGCTGTCCGGGCATGCTGGGAGTTGTAGTTTTGCAACATCTGGAGGTCCGCAGGTTGAAGGTTCAGAATCTTTTTTTTCTAGATTTTCATGCTTTAAAATTGGGTGCGTCTTATATGCCGGAGCTTCTTATATTGCGAAAAATAGGGTAGATCATCACTGCTGACATTCTGATACTGTGTATTGACTGCAATAATTGACTATAATGATAATTACAATAATAATTGACAATAATAACAATAATTGACAATTATAATAATTACAATAATAATTGACAATTATGACTGGAATAATGACATGGGATATGTGGAAATATAATCAAACATAACAGAGAGGACTGAGTGGGGGCGGGAGCAGGGACTTAAACAGGTGGAAAAAATGTAATTACCATAGAAACCCCCTTTAAGGCTATGTTCACACGGCGGAAAATTTGGGGAAGGTTGGCCCGGAAAATAGGGGCAGATATATCTCAAATTTGCTCCTTTTGCTAGGACTGCCCGGAAAGGAGCTATCTCCATTGATTGCAATGCATTTCCTTGCGGAATATGCCGAAAATGGAAATTCTGCAGCAAATGTTTCTATTGTGCAGATCAATGGGACTTTTCTGAGCTGAATATTTCTGCAGAATTCCACTCGGAAATTCCACCGTGTAAACATGGCCTAAGGCTTCTTATAACTTAGTGTATTACTGAACCCTAATACTTTTGAATTATTTCATTTTTAAGTAAAGAAGTTTTAAAATTGTTTATCATATTTCCCGATTTTTCGTGACAAATCAATGGCAAAAATTTTAGAATCTGTTCTTTTTATTTAAACTTTTTGTTTTAAAAGAAAAGATTGGAAACATGAATCTCTCAGCATTCCATGTAGTCTTGAAGTCAGAGCAAAGCTTGTTCTGGGGATTCTCACCCTAGAAAATACACTTTACACTTTAGATATTAGCCAAATGCTTGTCTGATGGACAGCTATTCCTCCGGTCATGCCTGCATGTGTTCTTAGTGGGGGAAAAAAGCTGCTGCCAGCTACTGGTGTAAGAAAGTTATAAAGCTTAGTAAATTACTTCTATACAAAAATCTGAATCCTTTCAGTACCGTATATACTCTAGTATAAGCCGAGTTTTTCAGCACGATTTTTCGTACTGAAAATGCCCCCCTCGGCTTATACTCGAATGAACTCTCCGCCTACAATCCCTTCTCAGTGGTCTTCAACCTGCCGACCTCCAGATGTTGCAAAACTACAACTCCCAGCATGCCCGGACAGCCATCGGCTATCCGGGCATGCTGGGAGTTGTAGTTTTGAAACCTATGGAGGACCGCAGGTTGAAGACCACTGCGACCTTTGTAATCATCCAGACCCCCTTTTGTTTTGTACTCACCTGGTCCGGGCCATATATGCTGCAGGGACCGTCCGGTGGGGATGGATAGTCGTTGCGGGCTGTCCATTTTCACCGGGGGACCCTCTTCTCCACGCTCCAGGCCCGGCTCCAGAGTAGTGACGTTGCCTTGATGACGACGCACAGGGACGTTGCGCATTAACATCCTTGTGCGGCGTCATCAAGGCAACGTCACTGGTCCGGGGCCGGGCCCAAAGCGCGGAGAAGAGGGCCCCCCGGTGAAAATGGACAGCCCGCAACGACTATCCCTCCCCATGGGACGGTCACCCTAACTTCCCGCCGAGGGGAGGTGAGTACAAAACAAAAGGGGGTGGGGGCTGGATGATGACTAGTGGTCTTCAACCTGCGGACCTCCAGAGATTTCAAAACTACAACTCCCAGCATGCCTGGACAGCCGATGGCTGTCCGGGCATGCTCGGAGTTGTAGTTTTGCAACATCTGGAGGTCCGCAGGTTGAAAACCACTGATGAAGGGATTGACAGGCGGTGATGATGAAGGGTGGGGGGGATGATGACGGGGTTTGGATGATTACATGGGGGGATGATGTATTTCCCACCCTAGGCTTATAGTCGAGTCAATAACTTTTCCTGGGATTTTGGGGTGAAATTAGGGGCCTCGGCTTATATTCGGGTTGGCTTATACTCGAGTATATACGGTACTTATCAGCTGCTGTATACTACAGAGGAAGTTGTGTAGTTCTTTCCAGTCTGACCACAGTGCTCTCTGCTGCCACCTCTGTCCATGTCAGGCACTGTCAGGAGCAGGAGAGGTTTGCTATGGGGATTTGCTCCTACACTGGACAGTTCCTGTCTCTCAACCATGTTGCCTTTAGCCAAATTACAACTCCTGGCATGCTCGAACACTAGAGCAGTGTTTCCCAACCAGGGTGCCTCCACCTGTTGGAAAACTACAACACCCAGCATGCCCATACAGCCAAAGGCCAACAGCTGGTTGGGAAACACTGTTCTAGTGTGACAGTAATCCAAGGCCCCACAACATGTTTTTCGTCTCTATATGTTTCAGTTCTTATATTCGTTGTCCTACTGATCTACACTTCTGATCGGTTTGCATATTCTTTTTGGACTTGGTTTGTCGACTGTTACATTTTCTCATTTGATTTTTTTTTTGTGAAAATTAAAAGCTACAAAACATAGTTATTAGCAGAGATGGCCAATAAAAAGTAATAAAATAATTAACTCTTGCAGTACTTCACAGTATGAGCAGGAATGGAACTAAAAACACCTGTTGTCTCATAAGGGCTACAATCTTTCAATAGAATTAACCATTTGTATACTAATATGAGTACTTGCTTCATCCCTCACTTCTATATCATATTGAAAAGCGAATTGGCTCCTTATGAAAGTGACCCTACTTTGCTTGCATGAGTAAGACCAGTTTCGGACGAGTGTAATATGACCGTATTTGTGCATCTGTATTACGGCTGCAAGTCCCAGTCTGACTGCGGGTCTAGTGACGTGAACTGACAGCATTAGGCCATGTTCACAAAGCCCATTATGTGCGTAACGTGTGCCCGGAAAACACGGCCAGACATTTTGCACATTTCAATGATCCGGCAGGTGCTAGGACCACTCGGAAATGCACCGTCTCATAGATGGCAATGCATTTCCGACCGAGACATAACTATTCTTTCTGCAGACACCAGAATCGGAAAATTCCACCATGTGCACAGTGCAACAGAATCCCATTAAAATTAATGGGACTCTGCTGCAGCGGAATTTCCGAGTGGAATATCTTTGTGGAATTCTGCCCAGAAATTGTGAAGTGTGAGCACAGCCTAATAGGATCTCTTATAGACACAATCAGGCCAGGACTTTTAGAGTGTGTTCACGCATTTTCTCATTACTGTTGCATTACTGTGACAGTACTGTACTGAAACTGCAATGAAACTGCGACATCTAAAACTAGCCAGAGGGAAATTAGATCATTGGCCAAATTAGACTATGTTCACACAACAACATGTCCGCTCGAACATACCACAGACAGCGGGCTCTGGTAGAACATTTCAGCTCTAGGGCTGCTTGGAAATGCGCCATCTCCATAGACAACATTGCATTTCCAAGCGGATTCCGCAGAAAGAACTGACATGTCTATTCTTTCTGCGGAGGCCATAACTAGAATAGCTACAGCTGATGTTTCCGACATGAAAATTCCGCCGTGTGCACAGTGCAGCAGAATCCTATTGAAACCAATGGGATTTTTGAGCTGAATTTTTTACCAGATGCAGCTCGGAAATTCTGCCCTGTGAACAAGGCCTTAGGCACAAGAACATAAAGGGGTACTACGTTTCCCCAGCATTCAGGACATTTTGTTCCGAACACTTGGAGCGGGCGGCGGGGGGTTTGTGACGTTACTGTCATGCCACCTCTTGACGTCATGCCACGCCCCCTCAATGCAAGTCTATGGGAGGGGGCGTGGTGTGACATCACGAGGGGCATGGCCGTGGCATCACAACTTCCACCTCTGGCCCCCAGCGTTCTAAAGAACGCCGGGTGCTGCACAGAGATCGTGGGGGTCCCAGCTGCGGGACCCCTTCAATCAGACATCTTATCCCTAGGGGCAGAGTACCCCTTTAAACGATTGATGACAATCTCTGTACAGAGCTGCATAATGTGTTGGCACTATATCAATTGATTTAGAGTCCATAAAAGCCTCATCCTCACTCCACAGGACTTACTCACAATACATCTTATTCTCCTAAATTTCAATAAAAACGACATTTGGTACCAGAATTTTTTACACAGGATTTAACTCTTCACTCTCACACAGCAGAGTTTATTGAAGCAAAAAATATAAAATCCTTAAAACATTTTGGGATGCTTATTTTGGAAAACGTTTTAGCTTAAGTGAACTGGATTTGTAATCTTCCCCTTTCATGCCCCCTAGTGGTGATGTCCTTCCTCTCTCACAAATCTTCACCCTGCATGTGTGTGACTGTAGTGAGAGTAGATGTGACATCACAGACCTTCCATATATCAGGTTTTGTGGATTTTAGTTTTTTTCTAGGAAATGTTTGATGTAAAATGTTCAATGCTAAGCAGAAGTGAGCTATCTTTATTTCAGAGCAATAAATGCGGGGGACTCAATCGGTTGTGCCGTACATATTCTGAGTACAGAGCGACCAGATGTTCTAGTGCGCGCCATAAAATCTGCATCACATATCTACATACAAATTACAGGCGAGCATTCTGAAGCTTGGCTTTCTAAGATGTAACCAACATGTTGCTGGGGATATGGGGACATGCCTCGAATTCTAGCACACCTGCCCAATCCATACAATCTTCTGTTATAAACTCTTTATGTAACACTAAGAAAATAGATGTAAATATTTACAGGTAATAAAAAAAATTTTTGGAGTGTTTAACCCCTGTCTGTTTTTTTTTCTTTTTTTTTTTCCCTGTGTTAAATTTTAGGAGCCATAATTGTTTTCCGCTATACAATGGCATGGTTGCTTGATTGTTGTTTGGACAATTCTTATTTTTTATTACAACTACTGTACTTGTGGAGGGGTGGGGGGGGGGTTCAAAAGGTACAATTTCGCCATCTTTAGCTTTATTTTATAGGTCTTTATGAAGGCGTTGGTACCAAATGTGTATTCCTTTTTTATAGAGGACTATAGAAGGAAAGAAATGACATTTTTTTTATTTTTTTATTAAATCTTAAAAAATGTATTGTTTGATTGATTCTACAGTGTTTTAAAGAAAAATAGGCAGATAGTTATGGCAGATATGGGGGCCTTTTTTATGGCCCTGGCTATACCCCCCCATGATAGTGTTATGTAGGACACCTATTGTCTGGTAGGGGGAGCCCCTCTGTTTCTGTCACTGTAGACCCCTTATCAAATGACTTAAATGACTGAAGACTTATAAGTCTCTAATCGGTAACCTGATGCCCACAGCCTGGGCATTGGGATTGTAGAGTGCGTAGTGCTGCAATCCTCTTCGGAATCCCTGCTGCAAGAAGGCCAAGCATTCGAAGAAGTTGTGGTTAAATGTGTGTGTGTTGATATAAATATAAATACATATATATATATATATATATATATATATATATATATATTTACATATACACACACACACATATATATATATATATACACACACACAAATACACACACACATATATATACACAAATACACACACATATATATATTATATATGTGTGTATATACACAAATACACACATATATATTCACACACAAATACACACATATATATATACACAAATACACACACACATATATATTCACACACAAATACACACATATATATATATACACAAATACACACACATACATATATATATCTATATATACATATATATATAAAAACACATTTTGTATGTCTATAGTTATATATTTTTTGCTTTGTTTGGTTTTCAAAGAATTTATTTAAGTCATAATAATCAAATATATATATTTTAAAGGCTCATGGTTAGTCAGTTGTGGTATTCTTCGACGTTTACCAACTTATTATATCAGTTATTTACAGGACATCAAATATTCTCTAAAATTATACTGCTGTATTGTACTATATTACAAGGTCAATAGAGAAGAAAAAAAATAGGATTGTTTTATGTTTTTTCTATGTATTTTTTTTATTTTTTTTATTTTGATAAGAACTATGTAATGTGACAAGCCTTTCTGTGTAAGTGCCACACAAGCTTATGATTTGTGGCAGCATTTCCCAACCAGTACTCCTCTAGCTGTTGCAAAACTACGACTCCCAGCATGCCTGGACAGCCGAAGGCTGTCCTGGCATGCTGGGAGTTGTAGTTTTGCAACAGCTGGAGGGGCACTGGTTGCAAAACACTTCTTTATATAATCAAAAAGAAAGACAATTGTGTTATTACGTTGTGATGCTTTTCTTACGTTTTTATTTTTATTTTTTTATACTATAGACACTGTATATGTTTTTCATAACACTATAGATACACTATGTTGGAGATTTACAAACATGTCAGGATTGTGCCAAAATAAACATGTATATGTAGTGCAGAACGTACCTTTTGTGGGGACCAGTTTGATACATTTGATGTAATATGCGTCATTTTCTTTTACCAATTCCAGAATGCACCCTATAATACTATTTATGGATCTCCCCCAAAGTTTCCTAGGATTGTAAACATGACAATCTTATAATATATAAAAATAAGGAGTAATAAAACTGTGCTCCAACCTGCAGGCTTATGGTTTAATACATATATAGTATTTTCCGTACTTTATGTATTTCTATTCATTTGAGACATATAGGTAGCCTTATACATTCTATGACAACCTGTCTGCGCTGCTTTAGCTTCCATAGATGACAGCCAGCTCTTATACAGGGGTATCATAGATCTTATTTCTGTGTTGTTTTCCAGCAGACTGCCTGTTATAGTATTACTGTGTTCAGATAGGCAGTGGTTTAGATAATGTTATAAGATGACTTAGATGATAGATGCCAGATGGAGATGTATGACCCTCTGTTTGTACATATGGACAGTATTTTACTGTTTAAATCGTAATTATCATGTAATATTTCCAATATAAATTTGCAAAACACATTACAAAGTTGACATCTGATTAAGCAATTTAGTCGATGTAATTGTGTTTACATCCCCATATACAGATATACAGATGATGAGGAGTTACTGAGAAAGCGACCTAATGAAATGCAAATAAATATACAGTATACTAACATTATTTCTCATTTTAGTTCTTGAAGAAGAATTTTTAAAGGGGTACTCCCCTTGGACACATTTTTTTTAAATCAACTGGTGCCTGAAAGTTAAACAGATTTGTAAATTATAATAACTGTTGTAGAAAAGGAGGGCACTCAGTCCTTTGACAGATGCAACTATTCAGGTACTGACAGCAAGAAACAGTACCGTGATTCAGACGCTGCGGACCGGGACCTCCGGACTCTAGTAATCATGCGGCACCTGTGGGGTGCACATACAAGGGGAAGTACCAACAAACTATATGCAAAAGAGGGTATATGCACTCACCGCAGGTAAACAGCCGCCAGCGTGAAGTCCAGGATCACCACGGCATCAGCAGGAACAAGAGGAGCGCACCTCTTGTTCCTGCTGATGCCGTGGTGATCCTGGACTTCACGCTGGCGGCTGTTTACCTGCGGTGAGTGCATATACCCTCTTTTGCATATAGATTTGTAAATTACTTCTATTAAAAAAATCTTAATCCTTCCAGTACTTATCAGCTGTTGTATGCTCTACAGGAAGTTACGGTATTTTCTTTTTGAATTTCCTTTCTGTCTGACCACAGTGCTCTCTGCTGACACCTCTGTCCATTTTGGGAACTGTCTGGAGAAGAATAGGTTTGCTATGGGGATTTGCTCCTACTCTGGACAGTTCCTAAAATGGACAGAGGTGTCAGCATAGAGCACTGTGGTCAGACAGAAAGGAAATTAAAAAAGAAAAGAACTTCCTCTAGAGCATACAACAGCTGATAAGTACAGGAAGGATTAAGATTTGTTTAATAGAAGTAATTTACAAATCTGTTTAACTTTCTGGCACCAGTTGATTTAAAAAAAATAAATAAAAAATTTCCAGGGGAGTACCCCTTTAAGAGCGTTTATTTATTGTACTAGAATTTTTGTGGTCTGTATGTCAAATTATGTAACTTTTCGATTTCATGTTATTACAAACTAAATTAAGTTTAACCTCTACACCCCCTCCCCTTTAGACCTGGAATAAGGTCACATGACCATTGTATGAAATAATAAGTATAAAGAATTCCATACAATGCGTATATCGATTGACCCCAATGTTAACATGTAACCATGGGCTAACGGAAGGGGATGGGTACTATAGTTGATCAGGCCCAAACTTTGAATATCGGATTAGTAAGCTGTCCAGCATTCTATAAATACCACCTGTATACTACACAAAAAGTAAATCCTGGACAGCTTATGCAGTAACAAAAAAAATATATATATATACCGAACGAAAAGCTGAAATGTACCTTATGATCTCTAATACATGGTAAGAGGTACAATGAATGTAAATGTTTAACAAACACAGATCGCACTGATGTGATAAAGATATTGCTGGTTGCATGCTATGTTGTTCTATATGAGAAACACTAGAAATTAAGCGCATAACGATGCAAAGTTTATATTTGTGAAAATAGATTTTATAAGACCAATATACTCCAAAATGACACACATTTAAAAACATATAAAAGAAAAACACAGTAATAGCAAGGTGCTGGAGGAACCGACTAATGGGAGGCTACGCACTGAACATACAGCTTAGTAGCTGAGGTAGGTTTAATCCATGTACAACCATAGTGGTTGCTATACTTTAAGCAAGAGTAAAGTGGCACAGTGCAAGAGACATATGAATCATAATAATTACTGATTAAATCACTGACGTCCAGAGAAGGACCACCAATATAAATGGGAGTACACTGACAATACACAGTATCATTACCACAGTGGAGAGAAGTAAGCGTGCGGGCCTCCACCACCCAACGTTTCGCTCCGGGCTTCATCCGGGGTGTCACTGTGGTAATGATACTGTGGATTGTCAGTGTACTCCCATTTATATTGGTGGTCCTTCTCTGGACATCTGTGATTTGTACATTTCTTGCACTGTGCCACTTTTTCTTTGTTTATAATCAGTAATTATTATGATCCATATGTCTCTTGCACTGTGCCACTTTACTGTTGCTTAAAGTATAGCAACCACTATGGTCTTTATGATGTACATTGATTAAACCTACCTCAGCTACTAAGCTGTATGTTCAGTGCGTAGCCTCCCATTAGTCGGTTCCTCCAGCACCTTGCTATTACTGTGTATTTCTTTTATTTGTTTTTAAATGTGTGTCATTTTGGAGCATATTGGTCTAATAAAATCAATTTTCACAAATATAAACTTTGAATCGTTATGCGCTTAATTCTAGTGTTTCTAAATCAAGTATACAGCGTAGATCTGTTCTGTATTGGGACCTAAGTGTTTACTGTTTTAGTTGTTCTATATGAGTATTATTATTATTATTACTTACCGAGCTGATACAGATGGCATCTATGTGGTTTAATATGACTAATGTGTAAGGGTAAAATATTCTGTATGTCACTGTATCAGTATTATTAGTTTATTTAATTACTATTATCATTGTGTCAATAGTGGTAATACAGAAATAATTGTATAAAGATCATTAAATGTAGATAATAATATAGCTATCTAGATAGATAGATGATAGATTGCTAGATAGCTGGATAGATATGAGATAGATAGCTAAACAAATAGATTCATAGATAAACAGCTTTATATTTATGATAATAATGTTTATATAAACTATAGCATATACTCTATAATCCAGACATAGTAATGTATGTTAATACGCCTTCTTGTAATGTATGTTAATGACCTCCTTTTTCCCCTATTTCATTTCATCTGATTTAATAACAAATATTTAAATGATGTTATAGTCGTCTTAAGCCACATGATGCTTTTGTTTTTCACTTCCTCAGTTTAGGGTTGGAACTGCTATTTCCTGTCCTAAATCCTGTTGTACCTGTAGCTTATACACCTGCCATATATAATTGTTGAATTAACATTTTTCATGCCATTTGTACATTGTTTATTGCTGTTTATACAGTCAATCATTTAACTCCCAAGAGTTTTACGGTTTTATTTTTTAACTCCCGTAAGATTTTTATTGCTGTCAATCATTTAAAATGACGGGTGAAATAGTTATTATGTCATTGCTCATTAAAGTGACTCTATATGTATTTATATGTTTATACGGTGTCCCGCTACTGGAATGTATCTAAGCGCACCCTTTTGGCGGAGTTATTTCTAACCTGGCTTCTGTAGCTGGGAGTTGCAGACCAAACATAGGGCAAAAACATTTAAAAGTAGCTTTGCATTAAATGATATTAGTCGCTTGTGCTAGGCAAAAGGTTAATACAGCTTATTGTTTTGAATTAGGAGTACAATATATATGGCTGGTGGGTAGGAGAAATGAAGGGATCCATTGGCCTGGTGCCTAAAGCGTACATAATGGAGATGTATGATATTTGAGAGGCCTGGGTAAGTACATTTTAATCCAATCTACCATAATGGCTCATGTGTTCTCCTGTTCTCTGTTTTATAAGCATTTCCTTCCTAAAACCTCTGCAGCAGTTATATTAACTTAAGGACTGTGGCAAAAAATAGCTTTTAAGCCTTAATTAATACTGCTCCATTAGTTGTCTGCATGCAATAGGATCCCACATTGCAGCAGGCGAGCTGCGGGCTTATCTCCGCTCCCTACTGTATATTGCCTTCAATCAAACCCCGTAATTAATTTCTGTCTTTGATACTGTGATATTTACGATAAACCCGCGGCATCTGGTTTCCTTTTCTCACATGCATTTTTTTTTTTTTTTTTTTGTTACACCAGGAATTATCATTTATAGGAAACAAGGAGGAGAAGATCTCTCCGTCGTGGACTATTTCATATATTGTTTGCACGGTATTGGGGTTATCATGTTTATAAGAAGGAGGGACATGGGCATTACTTAACATTGCGGTGTTCTGGATATTGTACATTTTAATATGTCTTACTTCTATTTCTGATGTCACAGAAAATAAAAAAAAGAATATAACCTTTAAAAAAATATAAGAAAACTTTTTATGACTCTGAAATCCTAAATTGTTCTGTCAATTCAATAAAGTTTTCTTTTGAAACAGCTTAGCGTATTTATTTCATCTAAGTTTGTGCTTAACTGTTATATAAATATTAACATTTTAGTTATAACCAAAATCTAATAATCCTAATAAACATATTAATGCTTCATATTAAAGATTAATAGATTGTATACTATGCCTGCGTTTTTGCAATACGGTTCCTATATTCGGAAAAAAAAAAGTATGGAACCGTATTTCAAACCGTATATATAGACATTTCATAGAAAACCGTATGCCAACTGTAGCATCCAGTTGTGAACGTTTTGCATCATTTACGGTTTTATCCGTTTTTTTCCCCGTACACAAAACCGTAGTCTACTATGGTTTTATGTCCGGGTGAAAAACCGGATACAACCCGTATACGTTTTTTTTTTTTTTTTTTTTAAATGGTGGTCTATGGGAACTGTTCTGAACCGTATGTGCCGTATGCACATACGGTTCAGAACAGTTCCCATAGACCACCATTTAAAAAAAAAAAAAAAAAAAACGTATACGTTTGCACAATACGGTTTTGCAGTTTGCACATGCGCAGTGCACGCAGAAAGTTCTTCCCACAAATAGAACAAGAAGAACTTTATTTAATTAAGGACAAACATAAAACCGTATCCGTTTTTTTTTTCTCAAAAAACATATTAAACTGTATGCAACCAGACATCCGTTTTCAAACTGTATACGGTTTAAAACCGTACAGAGGTATATACGGTTGTATACGGTTGTATTGTAAACAGTATAATGTATCAATACAAAATATAGTAGGATTATACAGTGGAAAAGGCCCTGCTCATACGGTCTTACAATCTAAAACTATATTCTGTAATCTAAGTCTTAAACATATCAATTTAAACAGAATTTCTAGTTGATCTTCTAGTTTCCAAACATAACATTTGTATGCGTTATGAATATGATCTATTACTACACACATTCTGTATAGAGAATTACGTTTCTGAAATAATTTGATGTTGATGCATTCAGTGACCAGCAGGTGGCAGATGTTTGATAGAAATGCTGGAGTAGAATTCTACAGCCCCCTCCCCCCCATAATTTAGTTTTATAGGTGCACATAAGAAAATTTACTCCACAACCAAAAATCTATTCTTATCCTTTTTCTTCCGGTGCCCAGGAGAGGGAGTCCTTCACCAACTGATCAATCCATTGCTCTGACCTTTGGTTCACTTTTCAATTTATAAGCCCTTTAACGTATGACTTGTGATTTTTTTTTTCTTTTAACTCTACACATCACATGCTCCGATGTATCTGGATTTCTGTCTCTTTTTCTTAGCGACAAAGCCTCGGATTGTACAGTTGAAATAATAGGAGAATTATTTTCCGTGGTTTTTGCTGTTGGCTGTATGTATCTTCGCCTTTGTCTCCCATGTTAAATGAATTATATTGAAATGTCAGCGGTGCGGTGATGTTGTGCGCCATGCGCTGAGCCTTCTTTTCTAAGTGTTCCACCCTGCAAATTTCTAAGGTTCAAATAAAGTTTAATTGTTTGCGAACCTGTTATGACGCTAATAATTCACCGGCCTGCTGTGTTACTAATGAAATTACTTTGTTATGATTAATTTGGTAAATAGTGTGTTGATTGTAGTAATTAGGCACAACAAGGTGAAGTAAATGATTCCATTGCCATCTGGCCTCCAAACACAATGAAGAAGTACAGCGCTGCTGTCAAGTGAATGGACCCCGCTCTGTCTTATTCCACCAGAAGTTTACTGTAATGTTCTGCCAACAGTGTACGGTATACGTACTTATTTACCTGATATACTGAGGTTTTTGAAGTCAAAACCAGTTTTGGATCATTACTGGAGAAAAAGTATAAAGCACAGATATTACTTTGGCATAAAAGGAACCTGAACAGAACCTGCGCAGGTAGGGTCTGCATTAATACGTCTTCAATAGGTGTTGGCCGAACACCTGAAACTATTTTTCCTGTCTTTAAAGGGGTACTCCGGCGCTTAGACATCTTATCCCCTATCCAAAGGATAGGGGATAAGATGCCTGATCACGGGGGTCCCGTCGCTGGGGACCCCTGTGATCTTGTGCGCCGCATCCCGTTTAAAATTAGTCCCCGGAGCGTGTTCGCTCCGAGTCTGATTACTGTCGATCACGGGGCCGGAGCATTGTGACGTCAGGGCTCTGCCCCCGTGTGATGTCACGCTCCTCCTCCTCAATGCAAGCCTATGGGAGACTTGCATTGAGGGGTGGGGCGTGACGTCACACGGGGCGTGAGTCGTGACGTCATGCTCTTTGGCTCGCGTGGTCCAGTGTTGCCGGAAGAAGCTGAGGTGGGTGCTGCAGCCGAGATCCCGGGGGTCACAAGCAGCGGGACCTCCACGATCTGACATCTTATCCCCTATCCTTCGGATAGGGGATAAGATGTCTAGGGGCGGAGTACCCCTTTAATCCCCAGTCTTGTATGAGCTCAGTTTGGCCAAGCAGTTTTATCTGCAAAATCACTGTCATTTCCATTCAATGTAAGGGTAGGTTCACACAAGCCTTATTTTGCTGCGTATTTGCTGCTGCGTATTTATCTACCCATTTTAAGGGTACATTCCCACACGGCGTATTTGCTGCGTATTTGCTGCTGCGTATTTTATTTTCTCTGTTGAAGTCAATGGGTAGGAAAATACGCAGCACCAAATACGCAGCAAATACGCAGCAAAATACGCCGTGTGGGAACGTACCCTTATAGGTAGGAAAATACGCAGCGGAAAATACGCAGCAACATACGGCACATGTGTCCCTACCCTAAAACAACATATCAGCACGTTTTTTGCCCACTTGGGGTAAGGCCTCATAATATTGAAAACCTGTGGATTTGTGGAAGTCTACTTGTTGTCTACTTGTTGCCGCAGTCTATTTGGTGCAGATTTTTAGTGTAGAACAGTGTTTCCCAACCCTGGTGCCTCCAGCTGTTGCAAAACTACAACTCCCAGCATGCCCGGACAGCCAAAGGCTGTCCGGGCATGCTGGGAGTTGTAGTTTTGCAAAAGCTGGAGGCACCCTGGTTGGGAAATACTGGTGTAGAATGTGTCAATTGAATGGATATAACTCAATGGCCGACATTTATCATTGTCTTTAGACTGTTTTATGTGTCTACGAAAGGTGCAAAAACGGGTTTATTTGTGCCTTTTGGTTAACACATTTCTGCTGATTTTGAGTTGCCATCAACTGATTTTGAGTTGCAATCCACTGATTTTGGCAATACACATGATATGGAAGGGTTTTATCAACTGCGCCTTTTTGTGAAAAGGCGCAAAAAAGGCACAAAGCCACTGAAAAGTCTCTAAAACTACACCAGCCTAGACTTAGCTTTTTGGTTTATGTGAAGAGAGAAATTTCAGAAAATGTGACCTGCACAAAATGTATCAAATGCTCTGTGATAATTTAATACATTTGGTGCTACTACACATTATCAGCACACAAAAAAAGGTGTAGAAAAACAATGCTTCACTTTCCCCTACAATGAGAAATGCCGGCCATTATCTAAAAAAAAAATCCACAGTTGCAGACTTTCCTGGAGATCCACAGCGTTTCTGCATCAGTTGTACAGAAGTTACATTTCAGTGCAGATTTCTTGTACATTTTGGGGGGTATTTACTAGAGATGAGCGAACTTACAGTAAGTTCGATTCGTCACGTACTTCTCGGCTCGGCAGTTGATAACTTTTCCTGCATAAATTAGTTCAGCTTTCCGGTGCTCCGGTGGGCTGGAAAAGGTGGATACAGTCCTAGGAGACTCTTTCCTAGGACTGTATCCACCTTTTCCAGCCCACCGGAGCACCTGAAGTAAGTTCGCTCATCTCTAGTATTTACGAATAATGGATGTGGTGTGTGTTTTTTTTTTACTCCTTTTTTTCAAGGGTGGCTTTTTAACTCACTGCACCAAATTTAGAAAACGGCGCAAGTAGGGCTAAAAATTTTGTGCAGTTTCGAAAATGATATTGTGAATTTACCCACCTTACAGGTGAGTGTTACAGGAAGCTCTTTCAGAGGTGATTCCTTGTGTGTTAAACTTATTTGTACCAAATATCAAGACTTTTCAACATGTCCATCCTAACCATATTGAAAAATGTTTCCAAATGTAAAAAAAAATTTTGAGTTTTTTTTTTTTGTTATATTTTTTTTATAGTGTGTGTATATATATATATATATATATATATATATATATATATATATCAATAACAAGGTAGTCTGCTTATATTAATGAGTAATTTCATAAAATTTTAATGTGTGCTTTCTATGCCACTTTTTTATGGAGGTGATTTGCGCCTTTTTAAAGGGTTTGCGCCAAATCTTGCACCTTTTTAAAAAGTCGCATTTTCATAAATTCCTGAATTTCCTGAAAAACCCTACTGAAAGCGCACATACTGCCGCCAAGGAAAGGAATGCACATGAATGAAAAGGCGCAACAAAAGGTGCAAAGAACGGACTGCGTAAAATTTTATGCGCCAAATTAACCCCCAAAAACAAGGGCTTCATAAATACCCTCCTTTGACTTTTCCATTGACGTCAATAGGGAAAAATCTGCATCAGATCTGCAGCATGTCTGCAACATAATTTGGCATGCTGTGAAACACATCACAGGTCATTCTTATAATTATATTCAGGTTGCAACTACTGTTATGTATATACTACATGTGAAATTACCCATAGGCTTCATGCACGCAACAAAGCAATATTCCCATAGCCCATATTTATTAATCAACCTGAAACCCTTATTATCTGTTTTTTTCTATAACAACCAATCACAGCCTAACTTTCACTTGACAAGAGCTTGTTAATATATGAAAGTTGAGCACAGTTTTTTTCTTGGAATTTCAATCAAACAAGTGAAACTTTATTCATAATGAAGCTGTGATGGTTTGTTTTGGGAAAAAACTGACAATTAGGGTTTTAAGCAGATTGATAAATCTGCCCGATGGAGTACCGTATTTATCGGGGTATACTACACACCGGCCTATAACACGCACCCTCATTTTACCAAGGATATTTGGGTAAAAAAAGTTTTTTACCCAAATATCCATGATAAAATGAGGGTGCGTGTGTGCGCGTGTATACCCCGATATACCCCCAGAAAAGGCAGGGGGAGAGAGGCCGTCGCTGCCCGCTTCTCTCCCCCTGCCTTTCCTGGGGTCTATAGCGCTGCTGTCGGCCCTTTTCACCCCCTGGCTATCGGCGCCGCTGCCCGTTCTGTCCCCCTGACTATCGGTGCCGGCGCCGATAGCCAGGGGGAGAGAAGCGGCGCCGACAGCCAGGGGGAGAGAAGGGGCAGCGGCACCCATTGCCGGCGCCGCTGCCCCGTTGCCTCCCACCATCCCCGGTGGCATAATTACCTGAGTCGGGTCCGCGCTGCTCCAGGCCTCCGTCGTGCGTCCCCAGCGTCGTTGCTATGCACGGCGCGGCGCTCTGACGTCATGCGCCGCGCCGTTCAGCGCATAGCAACGACGGAGGCCTGGAGCAGCGGAGCAGCGCGGACCCGACACAGGTAATTATGCCACCGGGGATGGGGGGAGGCAACGGGGCAGCGGCGCCGGCAATGGGTGCCGCTGCCCCTTCTCTCCCCCTGGCTGTCGGCGCCGCTTCTCTCCCCCTGGCTATCGGCGCCGGCACCGATAGTCAGGGGGACAGAACGGGCAGCGGCGCCGATAACCAGGGGGTGAAAAGGGCCGACAGCAGCGCTCTAGACCCCAAGAAAGGCAGGGGGAGAGAAGCGGGCAGCGACGGCCTCTCTCCTCCTGCCTTTCCTGGGGGTGTATCGGCGTATAACACGCACACAGACTTTAGGCAAAAAATTTTAGCCTAAAAAGTGTGTGTTATACGCCGATAAATACGGTATATATGAACTTGCATTATGTACCTCATGTATACCTTGCATTATGTATAAATATAACTTGCAACAAATCAGAGGTTACATATCTACTGTGTTAGGCTGGGTTCACACCACGGTTTTGCAATACAGTTCCCGTATACGTTTTCAATTTGAAAACTGTACAAAACCTTATTGAAATCCGTATGCATTGACTCTCCATTGAAAACCATCTGCCAAAAGATGCATCTGGTTGTGTCTGTTTTGCATCCTGTACAGTTTTGTCAGTTTTTTTCCCGTACCCAAAACCGTAGCCTACCACAGTTTTTGGTCCGGGTGAAAAACCGTATTGAAACGTATACTTTTTTTTTTTAAACATGGGAGTAAATGGGAACCGTACAGAACCATATGTGCGTACGGTTTCATCATACGGTTTTTGACTTTACACAGTTTTTTTATTGGAATTTCAATCAAACAAGTGAAACTTTATTCATAATGGAGTGAAAAGTGAAAAACGTACATGGATGCAACCGGACATCATTTTTCAAACTGTATTCCATTTCAAACCATTGTATCATTTTTCAAACCGTATACGGATTAAAATTTGTACACACGTTTTGATACAGTTTAGTCCGGTTTTGAGGAATCCGTTTTTTTAATCAAAAACCTGATGCGGGAACTGTATTGCAAAAACGTGGTGTGAACCCAGCCTTACTAAGGGTTAAGTAGTAAACATCTGTCCAATACAGAACTGAAACATGGTAATATACATTATGCATACAAGAATTATCTCTTTTAGCTGCAAACCCTTCTTTCTTGAAAAGTCACCATGCCTAGAACATGCTGTGTTACGAAAAAATGCTCAGGACCCCCGAAAAATGCAACTGACATTAAAAGCTTTGTTTGTAAAGCATCGTATGCTTTGTAAACATTACTACAGCAAACATCTGGAAAAAAAAAATCTACAGTTCTTCAAAATGAGCTGTGTGCAATAAAGATTACAAAAAAAAAACATTTTTAAAGCATTTTTTAAGCAAAAAAAAACCTAAACCTAAAATAATGATTTTTTAGTCCTTGCCATATTTGTTTTCAAAACATGGCGTGCTTATTGTATGACATTTTTCATGACCATTTTTCCATTTGCTTGTCCATAAAACATATTAAAGAAACAAAAACAAAGAAATGCATGTTGAACTGGAATTCAAATACCCAAAAATGTTGAGGGAAAAAAGGCTGGAAAAGTCATAGCAGTTTTTAATATGTGGTTTCTTACTCAGCATTTCTTGGAAAGCTGCCGCTGTTTTTTATGCCACACCCTTGCATTGGTCTCTGGACAGGGTGGAGTCTTGTCTAGTCTGTGTATATTTAAAAACTAAACATAAATATTCTATTCATAATGAAATAAAAATATAAACAAAAATAAAAACATAAACACGTAGACAAAAAAAAAAAAATAAATAATCTTCCTGTCCAAAATGATTTTGCCTATAGCTGGGATTACTCCTGGGTCTTTCTCTTTCTCTTAACATCTTGGGTCCCATAGAACGTAGGGTGTATAAATAATTTATAATGGTCTACGCTGTTTTGCACCTTCTTGCTTTGCATCATGTAGTAATGCATTGGTGACTTTTGCCGTTTGCAGCACCATTGATATTGATTTAGAATAATGCTTAAAAATAATCGGAGGCCTTTTAATGCATTTGCCACCGGACCCTGTCATTTAGCCCTATATTAAAATTATACATAGATTTGTCCAAACAAATGTCCTCCGTTGCCCTGTCCTTTATTCTCCTTGGTTGTGCTCTCGTCCCTGTCTGATTCCCTTCACCCCTCCACTGTAATACACATATTTGCAATATTTCTTCTTCTAATGATGCTTGATAGCACCACGGAATTCACTTTAGGCTGGCATAGCATGTCCAGGAGCCGACTGACAAACTGTGTCTGCTTCCTACTGACCCAGATATTGAGCTCTCAGTAAATCAAAGCAGCAGCAGTCTTCACTGAGTGACATGGAAATAGAAAACCTCTGCTGCCGCCTTATTATCTTGCCGCCCGAGCATGATTGGTGCTTCCCAAGAGGCTTTGCAGCAGCTGTAGACTTCCCTTCCAAAGTGGCTCGCTGCACCAGCCCACATTAACATTCTATGAGGAAGAATTGGGTGGAAAGAGCCCGAAGGTAAAGACCAGTTCATAGACTGACCATTGTATCAGTGCAAGCGAACGGACTCAATTGTCTTATAGGATATATGTTCTGATGTCTGATGGGCCATGACTTGACTCGTAGGGATTTATTATAGTATTCTATGACATTCATTCAGCCAACGTTTTTATTATTTTATTTTTTGATATCTCACAGTAGGATTCCAGGCTGGGTTATATGTCAGGTTATGTCAATAGCGTCATTGCAAGCACTGGCATTGATAAACGTCAATAAGAGCATGAGACCATGTACAACTAATGTTGAGTGTGAATATACGAATAGCAAATTTTTTTCACAAATATTGGCACTTTGCAATTTTGCAAATATTTAGAATATCACGAATTCTATTCCAATTATACACGAATTATATGACGAATATTCTTTTTTTTTCCGTTTTTTTCACAGTACACATGACAATGATGTGTACTGTGTAAATAAAATCCCTCTCTGCTTCCAGATTGTGGTCCAAAGAAGGCGATTATGGGAAAATCCGCAAATATCGGCACTTCCAGAGGACACTGATCCCTCCCTTCTTTTAGCTTGTGGGCCAATGAGAAGGATGCAAATACAGTTGTCTGAGGTTAGCAACATCCTCGTGACGTCTCGCCCGTCCCCTCAACGAAAGTCTAAGGGAAGGGGGCGCGACCGCTGTCACGCCTCCTTCCCATAGACTTCGGTAGAGGGGGCGGGCGTGATGTCACGAGGGGGCGGACGAGACGTCACGCCCGGCGGCTGCGAACATGGAAGCCCGGACACAGCGTTCGGAGTAATGAACTTCCGGACGCTGTGAGCAGAGCTCCGAACTGCAGTGCAGCGCACAACCCCTTTAAGGACAATTTTTTGGGGGGTGAAGGCTTTTAAAACTTAACAATCAAACAAGAAGCAGCACACATGGTGCAAACAATGCCAAATTCTTTAGGAAATGTGGGCTGTGCCACTTTTTCAACAAATGTGGGGCAGTTTAGACATAAAAAAAAAAAAAATTTGGGGTTTGAATATTCCCCCAGGAACCGAAGCGAAGACCCCATCAAGGAGAATTGTGGTGATTGTCCTAATAATAAATTATTGTGTTCTTCCCTAAATCCTCAGACATAAAATGGCTTTAAAAGAGGAAAGATAAATATGGCTTCTACAATTTTCACGCTTCCCTGTAGTTGATGCTGCAAAAAAAAAAAAATTGTAATGTAATTAACTGGTTAAAAAGTGATCATCATCAACCAGTATCACTGAGAATTTCAGACCACATATATAACTTTGTACTGGGACGTGCACAGGTTGACTAGAAAGGGGTCTTGAGCCCCTGCCCTTTTGATGTTACTTCTAAAAGAGTCCTAGGCAGTCTGGCATTATAATGTGGACATTTATATAAATAATTATGGGAAGTACCCCCCTTTTTTTTTCAGTTCAGCCTCTGCCCCCCAAAATACATGTCCCTGACTACGTACACTTAGCTGTATTAGCGCTCTGTGTTATATGGAGCACCCAAAGCCTGCTATGGAACCAAACTGTATCATGGGAAAAATATCTTCATATCCATAAAAGGGACTCTTGGTACATGGGCCCTGCATAAAGTTTTGGAATGTACATGACTCCTAACACATCAGTGACACTTATCACATAATGGATAAGGTGTATAACTCTGCAACTGATAACCTCTGCCTAATAGTGGTTATGTATAATTTTCCCCTTAAAGGGGTAAACCACTGCCCCAGCGTCCGGAACATTTTTTTTCGAACGCTGGGTGCGCGTTGCAGGGGTTGTGATGTCATGGCCACGCCCCTTGTGATACCATGGTCACACCCCTTGTGATGTCACACCACGCCGCCTCAATGCAAGTCTATGGGAGAGGCATGGATTCCAAGTATGTTCGGTTGGCACTTGGATCGGTGCGGGTGCCAGGGATAAGAGATCCAGTAAGAGTACAAAAGAATCCCGGCACACCAGTCTTTGATGCAAATAATTTTCCTTTTTATTAAGGTATAAGTTTAACGCAGCACGCGTTCCGGCCTATACAGCCTTTTTCAACTGCAGTTGAAAAAGGCTGTATAGGCCGGAACGCGTGCTGCGTTAAACTTATGCCTTAATAAAAAGGAAAATTATTTGCATCAAAGACTGGTGTGACGGGATTCTTTTGTACTCTATGGGAGAGGCATGGCCTCTGCCATGCTCCTCCCATAGACTTGCATTGAAATGGCGTGGCGTGACGTCACAAGGGGTGTGGCCGTGGCATCAAGACCCCCGCAGCCCGCACACGGCATTTGGAACAAAATGTTCCGAAACGCTGGGGCAGTGGAGTACCCCTTTAAAAGGAATAGCACTTGCAGTATATGTCAGCTATTTAGTGTTACACATTTTTATACTTTTATGTGCTTAAAAGTTTTGCTAAATCTTCACTAATATGTTGAACAATGTTTTTCCCGGCCTTGTTGGCAAAGTACAAAACGGTTTTTAAAAAAATAGTCAGTGATATACCTGCAGGGGTGCAGAGAATTCATCCAATGTCCTGAGTCCAAAGAAGAGAGCTGTAACTTATGCCATTAATAATGGTATCTCTGCTTTGCCAAAAATAGCCATACCTACTATATTTTATTATATATTAAGACACTGCCTAGGTACAAAAAGAAAAGATTATTACGAGTAGAATCAGGATTATACTGTTACGCCGAGCGCTCCGGGTCCCCGCTCCTCCCCGGAGCGCTCGCTTCACTCTCCCCGCGGCAGCGCTCCGGTCACGTCCTCTGACCCGGGGCGCTGCGATTCCGCTGCCAGCCGGGATGCGATCCGCGATGCGGGTAGCGCCCGCTCGCGATGCGCACCCCGGCTCCCCTACCTGACTCGCTCTCCGTCTGTTCTGTCCCGGCGCGCGCGGCCCCGCTCCCTAGGGCGCGCGCGCGCCGGGTCTCTGCGATTTAAAGGGCCACTGCGCCGCTGATTGGCGCAGTGGTCCCAATTAGTGTGTTCACCTGTGCACTTCCCTATATCACCTCACTTCCCCTGCACTCCCTTGCCGGATCTTGTTGCCTTAGTGCCAGTGAAAGCGTTCCTTGTGTGTTCCTTGCCTGTGTTTCCAGACCTTCTGCCGTTGCCCCTGACTACGATCCTTGCTGCCTGCCCCGACCTTCTGCTACGTCCGACCTTGCTTTTGCCTACTCCCTTGTACCGCGCCTATCTTCAGCAGCCAGAGAGGTGAGCCGTTGCTAGTGGATACGACCTGGTCACTACCGCCGCAGCAAGACCATCCCGCTTTGCGGCGGGCTCTGGTGAAAACCAGTAGTGGCTTAGAACCGGTCCACTAGCACGGTCCACGCCAATCCCTCTCTGGCACAGAGGATCCACTACCTGCCAGCCGGCATCGTGACAGTAGATCCGGCCATGGATCCCGCTGAAGTTCCTCTGCCAGTTGTCGCTGACCTCACCACGGTGGTCGCCCAGCAGTCACAACAGATAGCGCAACAAGGCCAACAGCTGTCTCAACTGACCGTTATGCTACAACAGTTACTACCACAGCTTCAGCAGTCATCTCCTCCGCCAGCTCCTGCACCTCCTCCGCAGCGAGTGGCCGCTCCTGGGATACGTTTATCCTTGCCGGATAAATTTGATGGGGACTCTAAGTTTTGCCGTGGCTTTCTTTCCCAATGTTCCCTGCATCTGGAGATGATGTCGGACCTGTTTCCCACTGAAAGGTCTAAGGTGGCTTTCGTAGTCAGCCTTCTGTCCGGAAAAGCCCTGTCATGGGCCACACCGCTCTGGGACCGCAATGACCCCGTCACTGCCTCTGTACACTCCTTCTTCTCGGAAATCCGAAGTGTCTTTGAGGAACCTGCCCGAGCCTCTTCTGCTGAGACTGCCCTGTTGAACCTGGTCCAGGGTAATTCTTCCGTTGGCGAGTATGCCGTACAATTCCGTACTCTTGCTTCAGAATTGTCCTGGAATAATGAGGCCCTCTGCGCGACCTTCAAAAAAGGCCTATCCAGCAACATTAAAGATGTTCTGGCCGCACGAGAAATTCCTGCTAATCTACATGAACTTATTCACCTAGCCACTCGCATTGACATGCGTTTTTCCGAAAGGCGTCAGGAACTCCGCCAAGATATGGACTCTGTTCGCACGAGGCGTTTCTTCTCCTCGGCTCCTCTCTCCTCTGGTCCCCTGCAATCTGTTCCTGTGCCTCCCGCCGTGGAGGCTATGCAGGTCGACCGGTCTCGCCTGACACCTCAAGAGAGGACACGACGCCGTATGGAGAACCTCTGCCTGTACTGTGCTAGTACCGAACACTTCCTGAGAGATTGTCCTATCCGTCCTCCCCGCCTGGAAAGACGTACGCTGACTCCGCACAAAGGTGAGACAGTCCTTGATGTCTACTCTGCTTCTCCACGTCTTACTGTGCCTGTGCGGATGTCTGCCTCTGCCTTCTCCTTCTCTACAGTGGCCTTCTTGGACTCTGGATCTGCAGGAAATTTTATTTTGGCCTCTCTCGTCAACAGGTTCAACATCCCGGTGACCAGTCTCGCCAGACCCCTCTACATCAATTGTGTAAATAATGAAAGATTGGACTGTACCATACGTTTCCGCACGGAGCCCCTTCTTATGAGCATCGGATCTCATCATGAGAGGATTGAACTTTTGGTCCTCCCCAATTGCACCTCGGAAATTCTCCTTGGACTTCCCTGGCTTCAACTTCATTCCCCTACCCTGGATTGGTCCACTGGGGAGATCAAGAGTTGGGGGTCCTCTTGTTCCAAGAACTGTCTAAAACCGGTTCCCAGTAACCCTTGCCGTAACTCTGTGGTTCCTCCAGTAACCGGTCTCCCTAAGGCCTATATGGACTTCGCGGATGTTTTCTGCAAAAAACAAGCTGAGACTCTACCTCCTCACAGGCCTTATGATTGCCCTATCGACCTCCTCCCGGGTACTACTCCACCCCGGGGCAGAATTTATCCTCTCTCTGCCCCAGAGACTCTTGCCATGTCCGAATACGTCCAGGAGAATCTAAAAAAGGGCTTTATCCGTAAATCCTCCTCTCCTGCCGGAGCCGGATTTTTCTTTGTGTCCAAAAAAGATGGCTCCCTACGTCCTTGCATTGACTACCGCGGTCTTAATAAAATCACGGTTAAGAACCGCTACCCCTTACCCCTCATCTCTGAACTCTTTGATCGCCTCCAAGGTGCCCACATCTTCACTAAATTGGACTTAAGAGGCGCCTATAACCTCATCCGCATCAGAGAGGGGGACGAGTGGAAAACGGCATTTAACACCAGAGATGGACACTTTGAGTATCTGGTCATGCCCTTTGGACTATGCAACGCCCCTGCCGTTTTCCAAGACTTTGTCAATGAAATTTTTCGTGATCTGTTATACTCCTGTGTTGTTGTATATCTGGACGATATCCTAATTTTTTCTGCCAATCTAGAAGAACACCGCCAGCATGTCCGTATGGTTCTTCAGAGACTTCGTGACAACCAACTCTATGCCAAAATTGAGAAATGTCTGTTTGAATGCCAATCTCTTCCTTTTCTAGGATATTTGGTCTCTGGCCAGGGACTACAGATGGATCCAGACAAACTCTCTGCCGTCTTAGATTGGCCACGCCCCTCCGGACTCCGTGCTATCCAACGCTTTTTGGGGTTCGCCAATTATTACAGGCAATTTATTCCACATTTTTCTACCATTGTGGCTCCTATCGTGGCTTTAACCAAAAAAAATGCTGATCCCAAGTCCTGGCCTCCTCAAGCAGAAGACGCCTTTAAACGACTCAAGTCTGCCTTTTCTTCGGCTCCCGTCCTCTCCAGACCTGACCCTTCCAAACCTTTCCTATTGGAGGTTGATGCCTCCTCAGTGGGAGCTGGAGCTGTTCTTCTACAAAAAAATTCTTCCGGGCATGCTGTCACTTGTGGTTTTTTCTCTAGGACCTTCTCTCCAGCGGAGAGGAACTACTCCATCGGGGATCGAGAGCTTCTAGCCATTAAATTAGCACTTGAGGAATGGAGGCATCTGCTGGAGGGATCAAGTTCTCCTGTTATTATCTACACCGACCACAAGAACCTCTCCTACCTCCAGTCTGCCCAACGGCTGAATCCTCGCCAGGCCCGGTGGTCTCTGTTCTTTGCCCGATTTAATTTTGAGATTCACTTTCGTCCTGCCGATAAGAACATTAGGGCCGATGCTCTCTCTCGTTCCTCGGATGCCTCAGAAGTTGAACTCTCTCCGCAACACATCATTCCACCTGACTGCCTGATCTCCACTTCTCCTGCCTCCATCAGGCAGACTCCTCCAGGAAAGACCTTTGTTTCTCCTCGCCAACGCCTCGGAATCCTCAAATGGGGTCACTCCTCCCATCTCGCAGGTCATGCGGGTATCAAGAAATCTGTGCAACTCATCTCCCGCTTCTATTGGTGGCCGACTCTGGAGACGGATGTTGTGGACTTTGTGCGAGCCTGCACTATCTGTGCCCGGGATAAGACTCCTCGCCAGAAGCCCGCTGGTTTTCTTCATCCTCTGCCTGTCCCCGAACAGCCTTGGTCTCTGATTGGTATGGATTTTATTACTGATTTACCCCCTTCCCGTGGCAACACTGTTATTTGGGTGGTCGTTGATCGATTCTCCAAAATGGCACATTTCATCCCTCTTCCTGGTCTTCCTTCTGCGCCTCAGTTGGCTAAACAATTTTTTGTACACATTTTTCGTCTTCACGGGTTGCCTACGCAGATTGTCTCGGATAGAGGCGTCCAATTCGTGTCTAAATTCTGGAGGGCTCTCTGTAAACAACTCAAGATTAAATTAAATTTTTCTTCTGCATATCATCCCCAGTCCAATGGACAAGTAGAAAGGATTAACCAGATCTTGGGTGATTATTTGCGACATTTTGTTTCCTCCCGCCAGGATGACTGGGCAGATCTCCTCCCATGGGCCGAATTCTCGTATAACTTCAGGGTCTCTGAGTCTTCCTCCAAATCCCCATTTTTCGTGGTGTACGGCCGTCACCCTCTTCCCCCCCTCCCTACTCCCTTGCCCTCTGGTCTGCCCGCTGTGGATGAAATTTCTCGTGACCTTTCCATCATATGGAGAGAGACCCAAAATTCTCTCTTACAGGCTTCATCACGCATGAAGAAGTTCGCGGATAAGAAAAGAAGAGCTCCCCCCGTTTTTTCCCCTGGAGACAAGGTATGGCTCTCCGCTAAATATGTCCGCTTCCGTGTCCCTAGCTACAAGTTGGGACCACGCTATCTTGGTCCTTTCAAAATTTTGTGTCAAATTAATCCTGTCTCTTATAAACTTCTTCTTCCTCCCTCTCTTCGTATCCCTAATGCCTTTCACGTCTCTCTTCTCAAACCACTCATCCTCAACCGTTTTTCTCCCAAATCTGTTCCTCCCACTCCTGTTTCCGGCTCCTCGGACATCTTCTCGGTCAAAGAAATTTTAGCTGCCAAAAAGGTCAGAGGGAAAAATTTTTTTTTAGTGGACTGGGAGGGTTGTGGTCCTGAAGAGAGATCCTGGGAACCTGAGGACAACATCCTAGACAAAAGTCTGCTCCTCAGGTTCTCAGGCTCTAAGAAGAGGGGGAGACCCAAGGGGGGGGGTACTGTTACGCCGAGCGCTCCGGGTCCCCGCTCCTCCCCGGAGCGCTCGCTTCACTCTCCCCGCGGCAGCGCTCCGGTCACGTCCTCTGACCCGGGGCGTTGCGATTCCGCTGCTAGCCGGGATGCGATCCGCGATGCGGGTAGCGCCCGCTCGCGATGCGCACCCCGGCTCCCCTACCTGACTCGCTCTCCGTCTGTTCTGTCCCGGCGCGCGCGGCCCCGCTCCCTAGGGCGCGCGCGCGCCGGGTCTCTGCGATTTAAAGGGCCACTGCGCCGCTGATTGGCGCAGTGGTCCCAATTAGTGTGTTCACCTGTGCACTTCCCTATATCACCTCACTTCCCCTGCACTCCCTTGCCGGATCTTGTTGCCTTAGTGCCAGTGAAAGCGTTCCTTGTGTGTTCCTTGCCTGTGTTTCCAGACCTTCTGCCGTTGCCCCTGACTACGATCCTTGCTGCCTGCCCCGACCTTCTGCTACGTCCGACCTTGCTTTTGCCTACTCCCTTGTACCGCGCCTATCTTCAGCAGCCAGAGAGGTGAGCCGTTGCTAGTGGATACGACCTGGTCACTACCGCCGCAGCAAGACCATCCCGCTTTGCGGCGGGCTCTGGTGAAAACCAGTAGTGGCTTAGAACCGGTCCACTAGCACGGTCCACGCCAATCCCTCTCTGGCACAGAGGATCCACTACCTGCCAGCCGGCATCGTGACATATACACTTAGGTCAATTTTCTTAAGGGCTTGTTCAACTTTCAGATATACATTGCAGAATTCTGCTTGCAGCAGAGTCCCATTGTTTTCAATAAGATTTTGCTGCCCTGTGCACTCTGCAGAATCGCTGCAGAGGAATTCCACCAGCGAAATAGATGTCTGCCCAAAGAATAAACAAGTTCATTCTTTAGGCGTTTTCCATCAGACTGCATTGATGTCTATGAGATGGCAAAGACTGTGCGATCTTGCCACCAATGATTTCAGTGGTGCCTTCTTAGAAGCGGACATTCAGGTGACGGAATTCCGCAAGCTGAATGTCCGCATTGTGATGGAGCCCTAAATATTCCATGTAGTTCTATGGTGATCAGTGTAGGATTCAGTAGACCCATAGGGGAGAAAGTGTTGTTTGTATAATATGAACATAGTGTGGGGTTGGCCCCATGTATAATCAGGGTTATATAAATAAATGCATTCAAGGGGTTATTATATACAGTATATGTATGTATATTGAAAAAGCTTTATTGATCATTCAGTTGTCATTACAAGTCATACAATAAATTACAATCACACAAAGCATGACGGTACAGTTTACAGCACAGGTTCCCTAAGCTATACACTATACCACATGCTACACTAACACTCCACTCCATCACTCGTTTTTGAAGAAACAAAGTCGAAAAACAACAACATATTTCAGTCTGGGATTGGGGAGGGATTATCCTGTAAAGGGGGTATTTCATGATAAAAGTTATGATCGGTTGCATCAATAGCGGTCATATTCCCACCAATCAACTACTTTTCATCTATCGTATGGACAACTTTTCACCTTGGGATAACCCCTTTAAATATGTGTTCTTACTAGGCTGTATTACAATTAGAAGTGAATGGAAAGTTCTACTACAAAGTTACATTTGTTTGTTTACAGATAAGTGTAAAAAGGAATTTCTGATTTGTATTTAGTTTAGTGAATGTAAACAGGTAACATGACAATATTGTGGATGACGTAACTACAATTGATGTAACCAGATTACATAAATATGTGGTATGATGATTGAGCGGACTCCTTTGTTTCCCCCCCATACATGACATATGAAACAGCTATTTGTATGTGGCTGAAGGTATGGAAACTTTTATGATTTATTTAGCTAAATCCCATCAGAGATGTATACAAACAACAATTCTGCAAGTTTGGAAAGTACTATAATCAGGACATTCTATAATTTAGGTCAAATAAATGGTAAATGAGCATGGGAATAGGTGTGTTTGTACATGTGTGCCTCTGTATCTATGTCTATGTGTGTATGTATGTGAATGCCTAGGTGTCTTTGTATCTATGCATGCATATTTTGAGTGTGTATATTTGTATGTATGTCTGTGTGTGTATGTACGTGAACCTAAGTGTGTATCTTTGTATATATGTACATTTCAGTCTATGAGTGCATGTGTGTGAATGAGTGTGTACCGTTGTATTTATGTTTGTGTCTATGTGTATATATGTGAACAAGTGTGTTTTTTTATGTATGTACATGTCTTTGTCTATGAGTGCATGTATGTGAATGCATGTGTGCCTTTGTTTGTATGTATGTGTCTGTGTGTGAATGAGTGTGTGCCTTTGTATGTGTGTATATGTTTGTGTCAATGAGTGCATGGGTGTGAATGAGTGTATTCCTTTGTAAGTACTTTAACTATCCTGATATAAACTGGGAGACTGAGACCTGCTAATCCCATAAAGGAAACAGGTTACTGGGCCGACTTCGCTGTCGGATTCCGGCTCTACCGTAGGGACGAGCTGCACCTCAATGGGGAAGGTGCCGCTGTGCTTGGGGAGAAGATGGCTAGAAGGGTGGAGGAGTGTTAAACTAGGGACTGGGGGGAGGGAACTTACAACATAGAGGGGGAAGATAGTGTAGATAGAGAAGAGGGCTTATTAATGCACCTGGGGGTGGAGCGGAGGGGGGGGGGGGGGGGTTAGAATAGCTAATAGGGATAGGCTTCATAGGAAGAACATACAGCTTTGAATTGCATGTTAACTATTGCCAGAAGTCTAACCAATAAAACTGACGAACTGGAGTTGATAATGTCTGAGGAGAATAATGACACAGTGGGTATAACAGAGACTTGGTTGGACGATAGCTGTGACTGGGCGGTCAACATATAGGGTTATAGTCTATTCAGGAAGGATCAGACAAAAACAGAAAGGGGGAGGAGTCTGTCTTTATGTGAAATCAAGTCTGATGGCTGCACTGCGGGAGGATATACGGGAGGGAAACAATAATGTGGAGATAAAAAATAAATGTGGAGATAAAAATTTAAAAAATTCTGATAGGGGTTTGCTATAAGCCACCAAATATAATGGAAGAGACAGAAGATCAATTACTGAGGCAAATAAACAAGGCAGCAAATTAGAATGAGGTGATAATAATGGGGGACTTTAACTATCCTGATATAAACTGGGAGACTGAAACCTGTGAATCTCATAAAGGAAACAGGTTTCTGACTATAGCTAAAGACAATTATCTGTCCCAAATGGTGCAGAGCCCGACCAGAGGGGGCGCCCTACTAGACTTAATATTAACCAACAGACCTGATAGAGTAACTGATGTGCAGCTAGAAGGACACCTAGGAAATAGTGATCATAATATAATACATTATAACTTGTTCTTCAATAAGGGAATCTCTCGAGGGGCCACAAAAACAAAGAACTTTAGGAAGGCAAAGTTTGATCAACTCAGAGAAGCCCTTAACAATATAAAATGGGATAATGTCCTCAAAAACAAGAATACTGACACTAAATGGGAGACTTTTAAAAATATCTTAAATTCTCACTGTAAGATGTATGTACCTTATGGGAATAAAAGGGTCAGGAATAGAAGAAGACCGATGAATAAAAATGTTAAGGGGCAATAAATGACAAAAATAAAGCATTTAAACTACTAAAACAGGACGGCAGTGAAGAAGCATTAAAAAGCTATAGAGAAAAATATAAAATACGTAAAATTCAGATAAAAGCCACAAAAGTAGAAAGAGAAAGACTCATTGCCAAATAGAGTAAAACTAACCCCAAAATGTTCTTTAACTAAATAGCAAAAAGGTTAAAAAGTAAAGTGTTGACCCTTTAAAAAGTGATGTAGAAATTATAGATCAGGAAAAAGCAAATATATTAAAGGAGTACTCCCGTGGAAAACTTTATTTTTTTTAATCAACTGGTGCCAGAAAGTAAAACAGATTTGTAAATTACTTCTATTAAAAAATCTTAATCCTTCCAATACATTTTATGGGCTGTATACTTCAGAGGAAATGCTTTTCTTTTTGGATTTCTCTGATGTCACGACCACAGTGCTCTCTGCTGATCGCTGCTGTCCATTTTAGGAACTGTCCAAAGCAGCATAGGTTTGTTATGGGGATTTTCTCCTGCTCTGGACCGTTCCAAAAATGGACAGCAGAGGTCAGCAGAGAGCACTGTGGTCGTGACATCAGAGAAATCCAAAAAGAAAAGCATTTCTTCTGTAGTATACAGCCCCTAAAAAGTACTGGAAGGATTAAGATTTTTAAATAGAAGTAATTTACAAATCTGTTTAACTTTCTGGCACCAGTTGATTTAAAAAATAAAGTTTTCCATGGGAGTACCCCTTTAAACACATTTTTCTCCACTGTATTCAAGGAAAATGAAATGCCAGGTGAAATACAGCGAGATAAGGTAAACTTCCCAGTACAGGTCACCTATCTAATCCAGGAAGAAGTACAGTGCTGCCTACAAAAAATCAAAATAGACAAATCACCAGGTCCAGATGGCATTCACAACTGTGTTCTAAAGGAATTAAGTAAAGTAACAGATAGACCCCTATTTTTAATATTCAAGGACTCTATAGTGACAGGGACTGTTGCCCAGGACTGGACATGGCAAATGTGGTACCAATATTTAACAAAGGGTCAAAAGGTGACCCCGGGAATTATAGGCCTGTTAGTTTAACCTCTGTTGTATGTAAATTGTTTGAGGGTTTTCTAAGAGATGCTATTTTGGAATATCTTGATAAAAATAAATGTATGACCCCATATCAGCATGGCTTTATGAGGGATCGGCCCTGTCAAACTAACCTGATCAGCTTTTATGAGGAGGTGAGCTCCAGACTGGACCAGGGGGAATCGCTGGATGTCGTATATCTTGATTTTTCCAAAGCATTTGATACAGTGCCACATAAAAGGTTGGTGCATAAAATGTAAGGATTGAGCTGGGGAAAATGTGTGCAAGTGGGTAAGTAACTGGCTCAGTGATAGGAAACAGAGGGCGGTTATTAATGGTACTTATTCTGATTGGGTGACTGTTACTAGTGGGGTACCACAGGGGTCAGTCTTGGGTCCTGTTCTATTTAATATATTTATTAATGACCTTGTAGAGGGGTTGAATAGTAAAGTAGCAATCTTTTCAAATGCTACTAAACTCTGTAAAGTGGTAAACACAATAGAGGACAGTGCACTGATACAAAAGGATCTGGATAAGTTGGAGGTTTGGGCTGGGAAGTGGCAGATGAGGTTCAACACTGATAAATGTAAGGTAATGCACATGGGGAGGAAAAATCCGGCTGGGGTTATGTATTAAATGGGAGAACACTTGGGACTACTGACATGAAAAAAGGACTTGGGAGTCTTAGATAACAGTAAATTTAGCTGTAGTGACCAGTGTCTGGCAGCTGCTGCCAAGGCAAATAAAATCATGGGGTGCATCAATAGGGGCATAGATGCCCACAACAAGGATATAATTCTACCACTGTACAAATCACTAGTCAGACCACACATGGAATACTGTGTACAGTACTGGGCACCAGTGTACAAGAAAGATATAGTGGAGCTGGAGAGGGTTCAAAGACGGGCAACCAGAGTAATACGGGAATGGGAGGACTACAGTACCCAGAAAGATTAGCAGAATTATGGTTAATTAGTTTAGAAAAATGAAGGCTTAAGGGTGACCTAATAACTATGTATAAATATATCAGGGGACCGTACAGAGAACTCTCTCATGATCTATTTATACCCAGGACTGTATCTATAACAAGGGGGCATCCTCTACGTTTAGAGGAAAGAAGGTTTCTACACCAGCACAGATGGGGGTTCTTTACTGTAAGAGCAGTGAGACTATGGAACTCTTTTTCAGAGGAGGTGGTCACGGTGAACTCTGTAAAAGGGTTCAAAAGGGGTCTGGATGCATTTTTGGAGAGTAATAACATTACAGGTTATGGATAATAGATCAATAGGGACAGAACGTTGATCCATGGACTTATTCTGATTGCCATATTGGAGTTGGGAAGAAATTTTTACCTCTAGTATGTTTTTTTTTTTGCCTTCCTCTGGATCAACTAAGTAGGGACTCATTATGGATATAGATTGAACTTGATGGACTCTGGTCTTTTTTCAACCTTATGAACTATGTTACTATGTCTGTGTCTATGTGTATGTATGTGAATGAGTGTGTGCCTATGGGGGGGGGGATTTATCAAAACCTGTGCAGAGGAAGAGTGGTGCAGTTGCCCATAGCAACCAATCAGCTTGCTTCTTTCATTTTTAAAGAGGCATGTGAGAAATGAAAAAAGTGATCTGATTGGTTGCGGCAACTGCGCTACTCTTCCTCTACACATGTTTTGATAAATCTCCCCCTATGTGTGCATGCATGTGTGCCTTTGTATGTAATTTCTTAGTATTTTTTTTTCTAAGTATTGCGCTGTAATAAGAATAGCATGTGATATGTGCAGTTATGGCTGCGGATTACTCACATGACATCACTGTACAATAAAGCCTTCAGTCATGCCGCACGCTGACACAAGACTTACAGGGAAAGGATTTTAGCTGAATGTTGTTGGCGTTGGTTCCAGAAAATGCAGCCGGAGTCATACAATTTGCTATATTACATTTATACGGCATGTTTCCATCACTATAACAGAAAATGATATTTGTCAGTAAAAATGTACAGCTTGTCTAACATGTCGATCTGTTCCCGTCGCTGTAATGGCAGCAATTCTGGTGACATACTGCAGCACATGTCACTGCCTATTTTAACGCTTTCCCTTCCACATGTGGCTGAAATTGCTTATTGTATTAAGGCTGTTTGTTAATTTAATTAACATCGGAACAAAAGAAAAGCAGCATAGGAATGTATATGTGTGTGTATAGTTCCCTATCACTTTGTACAGTGCGCAAAAAAATAAAGGGAACGCTAGAATAACACATCCTAGATCTGAATGAACTTATCGTAAGAAATACTTTCGTCTTTACATAGTTGAATGTGGTGACAACAAAATCACACAAAAATTATCAATGGAAATCAAATTTATCAAACCATGGAGGTCTGGATATGGTCACACTCAAAATCAAAGTGGAAAACCACACTAGAGGCTGATCCAACTTTATGTAATGTCCTTAAAACAAGTCAAAATGAGGCTCAGTAGTGTGTGTGCCCTCCACATGCCCGTATGACCTCCCTACAATGCCTGGGCATGCTCCTGATGAGGTGGACAGTCTGTTGTGCAAAGTGTCGTTGGTGGATGGAGCGAGATATGATGTCCCAGATGTGCTCAATAGGATTCAGGTCTGGGGAACGGGCGGACCAGTCCATAGCATCAATGCCTTCCTCTTGCAGGAACTGCTGACACACTCCAGCCACATCAGGTCTAGTATTGTCTTGCATTAGGAGGAACCCAGGGCCAACTGCACCAGCATATGGTCTCACAAGGGGTCTGAGGATCTCATCTTGGTACCTAATGGCAGTCAGGTTACCTCTGGCAAGCATATGTAGAGCTGTGCGGCCCCCCAAAGAAATGCCACCCGACACCATTACTGACCCTATGCCAAACCGTTCATGCTGGAGGTTGTTGCATGCAGCAGGACATTCTCCATGGCGTCTCTAGACTCTGTCACATGTTCTCAGTGTGAACCTGCTTTCATCTGGCGAATTTACCAATCTTTGTGTTCTCTGGCAAATGCCAAACGTCCTGCAAGCTGTAAGCACATCCCCCACCTGTGGACGTCGTGCCCTCATACCCCCCTCA
This sequence comes from Hyla sarda, assembly GCF_029499605.1. Lineage (NCBI taxonomy): Eukaryota > Metazoa > Chordata > Amphibia > Anura > Hylidae > Hyla > Hyla sarda. The sequence continues at coordinate 85,424,960 of NC_079193.1, read as the reverse complement.
TGGAGTCTGTTTCTCAACGTTTGAGTGGACACATGCACATTTGTGGCCTGCTGGAAGTCATTTTGCAGGGCTCTGGCAGTGCTGCTCCTGCTCCTCCTTGCACAAAGGCAGAGTTAGCGGTCTTGCTGCTTGGTTGTTGCCCTCCTACGGCCTCTTCCACATCTCCTAATGTACTGACCTGTCTCTTGGTAGCGCCTCCATGCTCTGGACACTACACTGACAGGCACAGCAAACCTTCTTGCTACAGCTCGCATTGATGTGCCATCCTGGATGACCTGCACTACCTGAGCCACTTGTGTGAGTTGTAGACTCCATCTCATGCTACCACTAGAGTGAAAGCACCGCCAGCATTCAAAAGTGACCAAAACATCAGCCAGGAAGCATGGGAACTGAGATGTGATCTGTGGTCCCCACCTACAGAACCACTCCTTTATTGGGGGTGTCTTGCTAATTGCCTATAATTTCCACCTGTTGTCTGTTCCATTTGCACAACAGCATGTGAAATTCATTGTCAATCAGTGTTGCTTCCTGAGTGGACAGTCTGATTTCACAGAAGTGTGACTGACTTGGAGTTACATTGTGTTGTTTAAATGTTCCCTTTATTTGTTTGAGCAGTGTATACAGTATATACATAAGAATCTATCTATCTATCTATCTATCTCATATCTATCTATCTCATATCTGTCTATCTAAAAAAAAATTATTCATATACTTTTCTGTCCTAGCCTAAATTAGAACATGGAATATCCAATAAGATAGCTAAGCTATACAGTTCGGTTAAATGCAGATTCTACTCCAGCAAGTTCAACCGTAAAACCTAAAGGGGTTGTTCGGTGAAATCTTTTATTAAATTAATTTGGCCAGGCTGCACAATAAAACAATAAAACTCACCGGCCTCCGCTCCCCCGTAGCCTCCTGTACAAGGGCGGTATCAGGGCGCCTTTGGATAGGGGATAAGATGTCTAGGGTGGAGTACCACTTTAAAGCTTCTGTTGTTTTATTGGGCAACCAGGGCATAAATAAAAGTGTTTTCCAGACAATGCCTTTAAAGGGGTACTCCAGCCCTAATTCATCTTCTGCCCTATCCAAAGGATAGGGCGTAAGATGTATGATTGCGGAGGTCCCACCGCTGGGGACCCCCCAATCTGTCATTGCGCACCCACCTTTTGTGAGCTCTCCATAGAACTGGAGGCCCCGAGTGTGTAGCGTGACGATCACACACCGGAGTATCATGATGTCACAACTCCGCCCCCGTGTGACGTCCTTTGGATAGGGTATAAGATGTATTAGGGCCGGAGTGCCCCTTTAAAGGGGTTATCCAGGATTAGAAAATATTTTGCTGTTTTATTCAAAAAACAGCCCCACCCTTGTCCACAGTTTGTGTGTGAAATTGCACTCAGTTGCACTGAAGTGAATGGAGCTGAGTTGTAATACCATGAACGTCCTGAAGAAAGGAGTGGCGATAATTTTGGAAGAAAGTCACTTAGTTGTTTTAATCTTGGATAACCCCTTTAAAATGAAGATATAGTGTATCTGTCTATATAAAAAATCTTTTTGACATGCCCTTGGGAAGTGAAATACTTCTCTATGGCTATGTAAGCAGAACTGTCCCAGAGCCTTACATTAGGAGACCATTCCGGTTACGAGACACAGAATTGGGAAATAATGTGCCAAGCGCACACTTCGACTGGCTCGTTCTACTCATTGATCGGGGTTGGAAGACTATGACCCTAACTGATTAAAACTTTTTATATATCTCTATGACATATCAAATGTTTTTATAGTAACAGTGCACACTTATCTTCATTACAAAACATGGTGCACATGTATGCAAGTGTAGGCTTGAAAACTATGAAGCATCCTCAGGAGCTGAGCTTGCATCATAAATGGTGGATGTCAGGTGCAGCCAACACTCATTGTTGGTGGCCGACATCAGTGATCAAACTAATGATGGTGTTTAACCCTTTAAATGCTGCAATCAGTAGTGATCGTAGCATTTAAATGGCCAAATGATGTGCGGGTGTGTGGAGTCTGATCAGCACCCCCGCAAAGTGATCGAGTTCTGGCAATCAATTAATGTTTGCTGTGTCTACTTTGGGTAGACTGTACAAGCAGAGTGACAATCTAACTGAAACAATGTTAAGCAAAGCGTAGAATTGATCAGTAAAAGCAATCCAAAGATTGCTTATAAAAGTCATCTTCAGCTGATAAAAGTCTTTTTTTTTTAAGTGTAAAAATATACATTTTTTTTAAGTATAAAAAAGCCCCTAATAAAGCCCCCTTTTTCCTTGTTTCAGAAAAAATAATAATATATAGGTGCAGGGTTTGGTCCCATGACCTTGCCTTGGCCTTCAGACAACCAACAATTTAAAACAATAGCTGGTCAGCAGAAAATTACCTACTGAAAGAACAGACACCGACAATGGGTCCAAACTCTACACCAAACTTTGCTGTAAACTCTGCCAACATATCTGCACCAAGATGGAAGCCACCCACAACAATAAGACATATAACATTAAGGGACTATACTCCTGCACATCCCCAAATGTGGTCTACATGATACAATGCACCAAGTGTGACATGGGAGGCTACATTGGTGAAACCAGCCGGAAACTCAACGAAAGGATGAATCTACACAGACATTCCATCAACCGCCATAAAGAAAAGGACTACTGCACCCCAGTTGGACACCATTTTACCCAAACAGGCCCCTCCATACATGACCTTACAATCAAGATACTGAAAGGGAATTAAAAAAAAACACAAGAGAGAAAGACATTTGAAGCTAAAATGATACTGTTTTTTGATTCCAAAAACATGGGACTCAATGTGGATTTGAGCTTTTCATCTCATCAAAATTTCTTATAACCTGTGCTATACTGGATTCTCTTTTACATCTCACTATGTCCTGCTAATTATCAGTCTCTCCCCTGCTCCCCCCTCCCTCCCCCCTTTTTCTCATCCTTATCTATTAAGTCTATATTCACAATTTATGGCCCATCTTAGTGTGAATTCCCCACATCTATTGTCTTAACCCCTGCATATTTGTGAGATGTAACCTGTGTCTTCTGCTTGTGAGCTTAGATTTGCTTTGGACTTGATAAAGGGAGGAATCCCGAAATCTTGTCTCTACAAAATTCTGTTAGTCCAATAAAAAAGGTATTACAAGATACTGCAACATTTGCATCTATATATACATACTGAAATAATCTGGTATCACCGTGTGTGGAATTGTAAGAACTATTAAAATATAATGTTCATGATCCTGTATGGTGAATGGTGTAAATGAAAAAAAAAAAAAAAACGTAATATGGCGTGGTGTGGATGGGCTCGAATTCTTGTCGCTGCCCCGCTCTTGTTGCTCCATGGCTTTTATCCACAGCAATGAGTATAATATGCCTGAAGACATTTCGTCTGCATTGTGGGGAGACCTGAGAAGTGTTTTGGCCATCATTAGCGAATCCTGGATAATGCCGATCGGGGAACCATCAGGAGAGGAAGCTCTCTGATCCAAAGCCTTTATAGGCACTAAAACATCTAGAACGAGTACTATGTGTCAACAGGGGACGTAGTTTACTGGCTCCTTCTTACTTAGGTCAGTTGCCGTTAAATGTAGCATTATACCTTGTAGTGAACAGATCTGCTCGCAGTTCCCATGGTAGAATTGATTTCTTCCCAATGAAGGCTGTTTACATGGCTTCATGTTATTCTCAATATTTACCAATATTATTCCTGGCAGTGTTGCATTACCTTTCCTCCAATTTTCGTGTATTTATGTAGTGCGGTTATTTCCCCCCTGTCTAGTGCTCACGGCCTCCTATTTATGTAACTGGTACATTAACATCAGAAAGCTGAGGGATAATAAATTCTAATGAGGCCCAGTCTGCTAGAGGAAGAATGTGGATGATTCATTTGTATTCTGCAAAGCATTCAGACATCCATGTGCCTCCCTATGGTGTTAGCTTGTGGTGCTGATCATCTGTTCCTACATCAGGAGGTCCTCATTGCTAAGAACAGCATCTGAGCTGAGAGGAATTGGTTATGCTCCTTATTGCTGCGTCTTGTCTTCTTTGTCTTAACCTTTCTCTGTTTACAGCTATGACTCTCACCATTTAAATAACATGACGAAACAAAACTGATATAAAAACGACTAGAACGTTTTGTGGTGTCTCATCACTCCATATTATTGTTGATAGAGAACTCACACACTTTGTTGTGTTGCAGATCAAAGGCGATTTTAAACATACTGAAAACGACCAGTCATTTCCATATATGCTGTATGGAAGTAGCCCAACAGACCCCATATTGGGAATAGCAATTTCCAGTAAATTAAAAAGATGCCCATTGTAGTAAAATATCTGTGTGTCAATGTACAGTACAGACAATCTACATGATAATGAATTATATCAGGATGTCAGCCTGGGTGGAGTAAAACTATAACACGTGAACTCAGCTCTAGCAGACTAGTAATAATAACATAGCAAAAGCTTAGTAAACTGATGTAGTGTACAGGGCTGTGGCATATGCTGGCGATGTAAAAGCTACTGATAATAAATCAATAATAATGCACACTTTGGGACAGGTATCCAATTGGAAATAAGCCAGAATTCTGCTGTATTTTGTGCAACAAAAAAAAAATGGCTTACGTCACTTATTACGTCATTTGTGAGGTAGATAAAAAAAAGCGGATTTTTAATTGCAGCGCTAGACCAATGGAATTAGAAGAGACCAAACTCTTGTGGTAATCAAAGAGTAGCGTTTATTGGAAGCACGTCAACGCATCTCTGGCACGAAATGGGCCCTTCATCAGGACAAGGTGCTGGTCTGGTCCGACCAGCACCTTGTCCTGATGAAGGGCCCATTCCGGGCCAGAAACGCGTTGACGTGCTTCCAATAAATGCTACTCTTTGATTACCATAAGAGTTTGGTCTCTTCTAATTCCATTG